>NC_045645.1:12847500-13162500 GCF_009829145.1 Chiroxiphia lanceolata | reverse complement strand
TGGGGAGGAGCTCTGCCTTCCCCTCCTTTCCACTTTTTCCTTCATGTTGCTCCTCTCCCACCCCAGTGGTGGGTCGGGGTCCACCAACCATGTTTTTCCACCTTTAACAGAATACCCTGGAATGGAGGTTCAAGGTGACTAAACACCTGATTTAACCTGTATTTTTTTTCTACAATGTCTTTAAAATCTGAGTAAGGCCAATGAATCATGCAGAAAGTTTCTGCCTTGGCAGAGAAACCCAAATTACTATGTTTGGGCAGCAGTTCGAGATGCCTAAGGGCACATTTTAAACTGGGGCTCACTTCAAGGAGGAGTTTTGCAGACCTGCATGACATGAAGCAATTGAGTTTCCCCATATTTTCTATCCTTTCTTCTCAAAATAAAACTCTGTTGGCATTTTGCTTCCACCCCTCCATTCCACTGAACATTTCAGGTGCAAGGGAAACCTCAGGTTTTGCCACCTTGCCCATGTTTTGGTTTAAACTCTCAACACCACCACATTGGCACCATCTGGGTTTTAACTGGCAAGTACCACCAGCCCCAATACAAAACATTTTCCAAATTCAGAGGGTTTGGGTGGGGCCTTTGTGAATTTTGAACAGCAGCCATTGCTCCCTCCTCTCCCTTAGCAGGAAGGGACATACTGCCAGTGGACTAGAGCTGAAAAACCCAAACCAGCTCAGTGGAAAGGGTTTGAATGCCCGAAAAAAGGAGTTATTTGGGTTTCTTTCCCCCAGTTAAATAGAGATCGATGAACAAATTCAACCTGTGTTGATGGTGATGCTCTTCTGGTCCAGGCCTATCCCAGAGTGCACGAGACATCTCTGGGAGCACCACAACGCAGTGTGGGAGCACATCACCATCCCCTGAGCAGTTCTGGGCTGGACACACTGGCCCTATGTCCTGCTGTTGAACCCTCAAAACCAAGAGCTACGGAGCTCCTTCTCACTCCTGTTCCAAACTTTTTACTTCCCAAGCCCCCATTTCCACATATCTCATCCTTGGGAACTTGACGCCCCCTGCATCAGCCCTTCAAACACATCCCAAAAGGCTTCATGCACATCTTTGAACTTGAGAAGTGGTGGTATGTCATCCCTTTGCCCACTTTGGGCTACAAGGGGAGCTAAGCCACTGGCTCAGACTCAGCATCACCCTTTGCTGGGCCTGACAGAAGGGTCAAAAAAATCTTCTCCTGCACTCACAAAAAACTACTTTCCTCACAAATGCCAAGCCTGTCAGTTCAGCAGAAGGTTCCAGCAGATCCCCCTTCCACCTCAGAGGACAGAGATGGAGATGCCCAACCACACCACAGCCCTGACTTTCTTTGCAAGCTCAAGCTCGGTCATGGGTTTCTGCTCAAAAAGCATGTTGAAAAATACAGGTCCTAATTTAGTGTTTATGGGCTCCATGTATTTTCCAGGGTGGTTTTGTCAACCATGCCTGAATTTTTGTTCACAGCCAGCAGAAGGGTTGAGGCATTCTCAAAAACCAAATTTTTCTACCAGGTCATTTCCTTACTGAGTCCCACAGACAACACTGAGCACATTCAAATACACCATTTACTGAAACAAGACCACCTAAAATATAATAAATTCTTGCCTAATCAAGAAAAAGACTTTTTAATGTGACATTAGATGCCTCTGGTCCCAATTCTATCTGTTCAGCACAACAAAAATAAAAGGCTGGAGACAACCGGTGCTAAAAGATGATTCAAGAAGGTTTTTACCATTTTGGATGTGACCAGTCATAGAAACCCAGAATGGTTTAGGTTGGGAAGGACCTTAAAGCTCATCTCATTTCATCTCCTGCCACGGGCAGGGACACCTTCCACTATCCCAGGTTGCTCCAAGCCCTGTGCAACCTGGCCTTGGACACTTCCAGGAATGGGACATCCTGAGTGACCAAATTTCCCAGAAAGAAGGGCAAAAAGCCTGAAGAAGAGAATTACAAAGAAATTCCCACTCTGAGAAGGCTTCTCCCCAGCAAACATCTGTTTTGGGGTTTGGAAAAACACAGGGACCATCTCCCATGGAAGAAGAAACCACCCTCTCCAAAATACCCTTGGCTGCTCCCATTTGCCACGTCATTGTCTAATTTCTCCACACATTGTGGAGCTTCTGGCTCGAGTGACATGGTGCAGCAGTGATTTCAAAACTTAATTAAGCTGTGTAAAATGCCTTCAGTACACCGGAGAAGCAACAGAGGGATTAAAAAAGGAGACAAACTTGTTCTTGTGCTCGGCTGTTCACCTCAATGACACACCCAGCGCATTTCCCAGGACTGAAGAGTTGTTTTTCAATCAAAGGGAACATCTAAACACCTCTCACATCTACAGCCACACATGCAGGGGCCTCTCCAGCACATGATGGGGTTTAATCCCCACGCCCAAAACCTTCTTTCCATGTGTTCAGGCAAGGCCAAGCACAGAAAGTCCGTCCCCAGTGCAGATGGTGGGCAACGGCAACACTCATTCACCCCCGTGACATGGAGGGGGAGGACCATCCTCTTCTGGTGGCTCAGACACCACACAGCACAGGTTTGGTTTCCTCCCAGCAAGGACTGGGTTCTTAAAGCAGCATCCACAGTTATTTTAGGTATCGTTGTGATTTTTAATCATAAAGTGAAAAACATGCTCTTTCCCCCTATCTACCAAGAGAATGAAGAAATATTCCATATAAATGAGTATAAGGACCATATCCACTAAAATTGCTCATTCTGCACCATTCCTAATGAGCCAAATCATCTTCTTTCCAAAGAAGAGGATCCAAAACCATCAGCTGAGCCAGGTTCATCCTGCTGGCCATGGGTGATGCTGGGTGGCCTCACACCCTGCACTATCATAGCCCAGCTCCACCCTGCACTTCCAGTACAGTGTCCAACATTTTGGCCAGACAAGTTATTTAAATAATTCATTATAATAATAAAACCCCTTTAAGATATTTACTGTAGGGAACTCCCAGCATTTTGTATGGGTTTAAAAGTTTCAGATCAAATTAAACTGAGCATGTTAAAACCATTCTTATATTAAAATAAATCATCTCTGAGAAGTGCATTGGTTCAGTAGGATCTTGGATAGAAATTCCACTCTTCCACAAATACAACCAGCTTCCAACCATTTAAAACTCATCAAAAGCAGTAATCATTTCTTCTAATTTTCTCATTTCCATTCTAGGTTCCCGTATGCATCAAGTAGTTGAGGAACAACATCTCAAGCAGTTTAATAAGTCAGTTTTTATGACAACTATTTTTTTTTTTCCCCAAGTGCAAGACTGGTTCATGAAAGGTGATTCCACCTCTGCCAGAGCACAACAAGCTGGATGCCACCTCCACTATGGGGCTGGGCACCCCCTGCCAGCCCCCACCTGCCTCGGCCACAGTGGCCAAAGCTCCTGCACAGCAGCACATTGTGGGCATTCCATAAGCAAGGCAAAAATCCTCAAGGAATAAAAATAAAACAAACAAACAAACAAAAGACAACAAAAAATCCCCACCCCAAAACAAAGCACCCAAATCCCAAAAGAACCTAAAAAGACCAACTGACTTCCCCCAAACCAGCCTCAAAACTAATTAAATAACCCAAAACCAGGTTATAACAGACCAATTTCAATTTATCTACATTAATTCCTTCATAAATACAGGAATTTTTGAGAGAAGCCACGTTGTTAATGACATATTCTCTACAATACCCTGTTCTTGCCCAGGCTGTGCCTGGTTCCCAACGTGCCGTGTCTGTCAGCACAGCATGGGCTAAAATTAAAATCTCTTCTGCTAATCAGTATTAGAGAAGACACTGAAGGCACTGCCTCATATCAAAGGACAACCAAACTCATTTTCTTAAGACGAAAAAAAACCCAGGGAGAAGCCATTCCTGTGTGTCCACACATGGCCATGACTACACCTGAATTCCCAAGATTAGGTAAATATTTTAAACCAATACAATAAGTCCTGGTTTCGTGAAGCCTGACGCCTTTCCAGGTTAATTCGAGCAGGGCAGCAGACCCTGATTTCCAGGGACACACCAAGAGGCAGCCCAATTTCTGCCTGTCATCTCGGGAAGGCCAGGAGCTGCCTGGTTCATGTGCTGGCAGCGCCGCAAGCCCGAGGTTGGATGTGGTTCTGCCGAGACAGGCCCTGCTGCTGCCACCAACGGGCCATAAAACCAAAAAAATATAGATATTCTGATCTCCTTAGCCCTGAAGTATCTATTCTGCTAAAAAAAATGCAATTAAAGTAATCCCTTCCTGCATTTTACTCCAGAAGGCATTAAAAAAATAAATGATAAAAAAAAAAGAGCTTTACATACGGTCGAGACAGACGGCATTGGATAAAATTCCTGTAATGCCCAGAGGCTTTTCCCACAGAGGATCAGACACAGTCTCCCAATGCTCCCTGAAGCATCTTGTGCCTGAGCCCATATTTCCTTCACATTTCCTTTTTTATTCCAATAAGCCTCAACCCAACACCCGCCCCTCCTTCTCCAGAGCCTGCATCTCCAAACCAGAGCCACGACATTGCAAAAATCACTTTAACTTCCAATTCCCTTGTTTCCTACTGAAATGATGCTCCTCCATCCAGCTAAAAACACCAAACTCCATCAGGATGCACAGCCCAGATCTGAAAACACCCAAATGCATCCTCTGTGCATCACGTCAGGCTGAGAACCAGGGTTTCCAGGCAGAGGATAAAATAATCCTTACAGGATCCCCAATTCCGGCCAACCCACCCTGGTCTGGGCTCTGGAGGAACCAGCAGGTCCGTGGATAACTGAGTGTTTGCACACCCTGAGCTGCCTACACAGGGCTGGGGATGGAATTGCAAATAATCTGATGGGCTTGATATTATATCACCATCCGCCAGCTCCCCGGTAGCAGGCAGGGAGCTCTGGCTGGGCTGGGATTAGGGGGAGGGGAGGATTTAATTTTTATTATTATTATTATTTTATTTAGGAAAGAGAAAGGATCCCCATACACAGGTTCAGTGCATCCTCCACCGTGGCTTCACAAACTCCAGCCATCCCGAAAGACACGCTCAGCTCATCACCTACCTTCCATCATGGTGGCAGAATTGCATTCCTCAATTTCCAAGGAGCCTGAAAAAATACAGGAGAATACGATCCCGGTTACCAGCCACTCAACGTCAGCCCTTCGCCAACCAAACGCCTCCGACGCCGGGCTCGGTTCGCTGCCAGAATATCACGGAGGATAAAGCAGGAATGCTGGCGCTAAGGGCAGGCCATGGATGCTGCTGTGCCTGTATCACCTCCAGGATCGCATCACGGAGGATGCTGAGAGAAAGGGAGGACGAGCCGGGCTCGGCTCCGGCGCAGCCGATGCCTCCCGCCCCGCACCTCCTCACATGCGCGCTCGCTCCCGACACACCCCCCGGGAACACACCAACCTATTTCCCATATTTTTCCCCCCCACTTTCACCAAAAGCATAACCCCTCTCCTACCTCGTGACGCACTTCCCCTCCCTTAATCCTATTGCAGCGGCCGGGGGAGCCAGATTAATTACCGGGCGCTGTCAGATTAGGAGCGTGCGGGGAGCCCGCCTGGGAATAGGGGGAGAATAAATCACTCCCGGCTGGATAAGGCAGCGGAGCTCGCTCCGGCACAAGGGCTGTGAGCGCGGGTGCTGGGCCCTCCTCGTCTCTCCCGCAGCCATTCAAGGGAGAAATCCATCGGCTGACGTCACATCGCCAGCAATTAGCCCCGAAAGGATGATGCGGGAAGAAATTTCTCCCCGACTGCCTCCTAACAGCGCCCGGGAATTAATTTCGCATGAAGAGAAGCCTAAGCATCTCCGGAGCGGGGAACAAAAGAGGCTGGGGAGGGAGCGGGGGGGGGATGCAAGAGCCGAGCCAGGCTCTGCCTGGGGACCCTCCATGTCCCTTCCTCAGCTGGTGCCCGAAGAGATGCCACCCAGCACCACCCTGTCACCCCATTTCTCTGCCAGCCACAGCATCCAGCCTCCCCGAGCCCCTGCCAGCCCCGACGGGGTGTGCGACCCTCGCCACCTTCAAAACAGTTCTCAGAGCTGCTGCAGGAGGAGGGAGAGCCCGGCTGGAGGCACGGGCAATGCCAATATAGGAGTTACTGGGACACTACCGGGATTATCCAAGGAAATGTGAGATCTTTAGCCAGCTCCAAGAGTCCAAGCTATTTTTGTTTGGTTGGGATTTTTTTTTTCTTGTTTGTTTGTTTTGGGGGTTTTTTTGGATTTTTTCCCTTTTCTTTTTCTCTCTCTCTTTTTTTTTTCGTTATTGTTTTTGTGGTTTTGGTTATTGTTTTTGGTTTTTTGCTGGCAGGAAAGATACTGTAAAACTTACTTTTGTTCTGAAGCAGTTCCCACTCTTGGCTGCAGGAGCAGAAGGTGCATCTTTGACACCCTCATCCCAAACAGCACCCGCTGCTGCAAGGGACAGCAGGGAAAGCCCCATCCCAGGGGACACCCAGGATCTCTCTCCGAGGGCACCACCGCATTCCAGCGCCCGGCAAAAATCGGGATTAGGACCATCAAACACCAACCTGCCTGATGGATGAGCTGCCTCCCCCTCTCTGCTCCCCGCTGGGCACAACAGTGGCATTTTAGGGACAACCAGCCCGTTTCAGCACTCTCAAATGTGGCTTTTACACGTGACCTTGTATCAGTAATGGAAACTTCACTTCTGCCTCTCACTGCGCATCAGCATCTTTAGGATCATCCCAGTCAGCCACACGTGTTTCTCAGGACTTCAGGGAGAGCAACACCCACATAATTTTCCCCATTAAAACAAAAAACAACGGTTTTCTCCATTAAAAAAAAAAAAAAAAAATCAGTTCCCCCCGCCCAATGCCCCCCCCCGCACACACATTTTTCCGCAATTAAAAAAACCATAAATAACTTTCCACCTTTAAAAATAAAGCCAAGCACTTCCAAGGGTCTGGAGACACCAGTGAGGAGATGTGCTTCAGCACCACAACAGGGTCTCCAGATCGAGTGTCTCCAGCACAGCCCTCACCCACCCCAGCTGGTGAGAAATGCCACAGCACCCGGAAAAGGGATGGGATTATTTAACAGATGGTTCCTTTAATCCACACAAGGAGCTCCTGTGACCTGCCTGCACTGCCTGTGCTTCCAGCACAGGGAAGGGTGCCCAGTGCTTTTAGGAATTCCAGTTGTAATCTCAGGGCAAGCAAAAAGCACTGACTGTCACCCTGCTGTCCCCTGAGCCCAACCCCAAAGCTCCCCAAGGAGCCAGGCTGGCACACATGGCAGGATGCCCCAGTGATGAGCACACACCTCCAGTGTCCAAACCCCTCCTGGACACACTAAAATAACTTATCTTCCAAAACTTCATACAGCTGCTGCACAGCAGGGCACAGTCCCTGTATCCCCATCCCTGGAAGTGTCCAAGGCCAGGTTGGATGGGGCTTGGAGCAACCTGGTCTAGTGGAAGTGTTCCTGCCCATGGCAGAGGGTGGAAAAAGAGGAGCTTTAAGGTCCCTTCCAGCCCAAACCAGTCTGGGATTCTATGATCCCACATCCCAGTGGCTCCACTGCCAGCCAGGACAGACCCACAGCTCCACAGCATCACAGCTCCTGTGATGCTCCACAGGGCTGATATTCCTTAACCAAGTAAGAAGAACCAAGATACCCCCCTACAAATGCCCTCCCAGGTTGGACAGTGGGTCAATAAGTTTTTTTTACCAAACTGCCCCACTCAGTGCTGGGTTTGGGCAGGTTTGCCACTGGCACCTGCTGCCTGAGCACAGCTGAGATCCCTCGGCTACTGCTCATCCCAGTGCAGCTCCAGCTTTCCTTGCCTCTGCAGGATGTTCTTGGCCTTATGAGAACCTTCCTGTCATGTGGCAAGACCGAAACTCACCTTCCTCAGGGCAAAATTAACCCCAAACTAAGGACACCACAAACCTGCTCCTGGCACGGGCTCTTCCCAAAGGCAGGTGGCACAGGGAGAGCCAGGTCCCTGGCAGAGCACACCCATGTCCCCAGGGAGGGCAGCATGCCAGCAAGACCCTCTCTGCTCAAGGTAAAACTGATATTTACAGATTTCCAAATTATTTCCAACCCTTCTAACTGACACAAGGACAATTCTCAGCAAAAACACTGGAAATCTCGGGCAGCTCCTGAAGGAGACACGTCAGGAAACTGCCAGCAAACAGCAACAGATGAAGCCAAGGGCCTTAAGATTAAAAAAAAATAAAAAATAAAGAGGCAGCAAGTGAGTCACCGGAGTGTATTACTCATATCCCAGCACAGTCATGCTGGAGGTCCATGTGACAGTGGAGCGGAGGAGCCCGGCTTGGCCCCCGGCCGCAGGGACACGGTGGCCCCGGGGCGGGCGAGCAGCGTGGAGGGGGATTTGCTAAATAAAACCCCAATCCTCCAGCCTCATCCTCACCCAGGATCTGGCCTTGGCAAATCCCCTGGCATTAAGGACAGCCAGGGGGTTGTTTACATCTCCCCATACATGGCCCCACAACCCTTTCGCTAACCCGTAATTAAACCTTTACTAAGAATAAGCTCATCCTTTGTCTGCTCCTGGTGGGAATGCTGGGGACAGACCCCCAGTCCCTCCTTACTGAGAGCTCCCATCACCACAGTGTTGAGGACTGCTCCACTCTCACCTGCAAAATAGGCTTTCCAGAAAAGGTCAGCCATTTGCTTCTTTTCCTATAAAACTGAGTTTATAGGAGCCATGGGCAGGGACACCTTACACTAGACCAGGTTGCTCCAAGCCCCACCTAACCTGACCTTGAACACTTCCAGGCATGGGGCAGCCACAGCTTCTCTGGGAAACCTGTACCAGGGCCTCCCCATCCTCACAAGGAAGAATTTCTTCCCAATATCCCATCTATCCCTGTCCTCTGGCAGTGGGAAGCCATTCCCCCTTGTCCTGTCCCTGCAGGCCCTTGTCCCAAGTCCCTCTCCAGCTCTCTTGGAGCCCCTTTAGGCAGTGGAAGGGGCTTTAAGGTCTCCCTGTAGCCTATTTACAGGATTCCTTACTCAAAACATATCTCCCCACAAAGAAGAAGGCTGTGAGACATAAGGCATCACCAGGAGCACCTCACCCAAGTCTCCAGGAGCTCAGGAGGTCATGGAGGTGGATCATCCCATCGCTCAGGTCCTGAGCACCCAATGCCCCTACACACCCCTCAGATGCCACTGCCTGTGAAGCAGAACCCAAAGAAGCTCCATCTGGAGATGCTCCTGGGACCACCCCACACTTGTTTTGCAGAGCCAGAGCTCTGCATGTGCATCCCATATCTCCTGACAGGAGCAGGGCTGGACCAGTCTGAGGAGCTCATGGGAACAAGCCCTGCCAGCCCCCATCTCATCCTACCCTGCTCATCCCGGGGGGAACAGGAAGGACCATGGGTGCCCAGTGCTGGAAGGAGGAGTGAAGCAGATCCCGTGTTCCCTGCCCAGTCACAAAGCCCTCTCAGGATGCAGCTGCTCCTAGTTCCACTGTTACCTTCTGCTGTAGTAGTTTTTTGCTCTATTCACCCTCAGTTTTCCCACTGAGCCCTTCCCACCTCAGTGAGCTGCTCCGAGGAGGGATGCAAGGGATGAAGGAGCCCTCACCCCTAGGACATATGAGGGAGAGGAGGAGACCTACATGGGGTTCCTGCTTTCCCAACAGCACTGGGAAAAATGTATTTATCACGCATTTGAAGGGAGTGCACCAGGCTGTTCTCTGAATACAGAGAGCACCAAAATTCCATCATGGAATGAGCTCCCCAGGGAAGCAACACAGACCGAGCACAGAATAGGCACATGCCTCCTTCCCCCCAACACCTGCCCCCATGAAACAGCCTCATGGGGCACCCTACAAGGTGCTTTTCACCCCCAAAATGCTCTAGACCTCACCAAGCACCCCTGAAGAGCCCAGCCCACGTTGAGACCCAGCACAGCAGCATCCCACAGGACCCCAAACCATACCTGGCATGAGGAAACCCCTAATGAAGGCCATGGCACAGTCACAACAGGGTTGGAGAAGGGCAGTAGTTCCCCCAAACCCAAGTACAGCATCTTGTGGGACCAACAGTATCCACCATTGGCCAGGCAGGACATGGGGCAGGAAGGGTCACACCCACCCCTGTGCCAACAGCCCTGCTAAGTGCCCCCCAAAACTCACATTTTGGCAAGCAGGGCTCCTCTGCCAGGTGGCAGCCATGTGCCCCCCTGGCACAGAGTTGCTGGTGGAGTGGAGACACAATGGGCACACTCAGGAGGGGTTTAACACCACCAGAGCCAGCTCTACCTTATCTGCCAGCTTTCATGGAAGTGGAGGTAATGGGGCTGTGCCCCAGGGTGCAAAGACAGGGTGGGAACCCTCCACACATGCTGGGAGCTGCTCCTGCCAGCACTACCAAATTCCTGCTCCCCATCACCACAAATCTCATGGCAACAAGGCACCACATCCAGAAACACACATCTACCAGCAGCCACCAAAACCCACCTCCAGCAGCTCAGCAGGACATCCCTCCAGGCTCCACACAAACACCCACCTTCCTCTGCTCTTCCTCACAACAGTGCCTCCTACACCAGGACCTTCTCCTGTCCCTCCCTGGATAACTGGGGGCTAATTAGGTAAATCACCAGCACCTCAGCACCACACCCTGATGGGGACAAGGTGCAGCTGCCCTGGGATGCTCCAGGGTATTGTTAATTGATTACTTTTTTTTTCCACAAAGAAGGAATTCAGGAACAATGACAAAGTCCCCATATGCCCCACAGGCATGGGGGGTTGCAGCCAGCACCCCCCTTTCCACACCACATGTCTCATCCTAAATATTATTTATCCAGTTTGGGATCGGATCGCTGAGGGCATCAATGTTTTCAGGATGGGAATGGCCCCTCCATGTGCTCCCAAGTCCAGGTGGGGGGTCACCACTGCACCCTGGCTCCTGGCACCTCACCTGGCTGTGGGAACCCCACTGTGAATCCAGTGTCCCCATCCCACTGGAGAACAGGGACCCAATATATCCCCTGAGCATTCACGGACAGAGGAACCCCAAAAATGCCATTTCATTCAATTCAGCCCCAAACAGCATTAATTTCATTGGAAAGGCTGCACCCCAAGCAGGAAAGTGGGGGTTGGTGGCACACAAGGGCCAAGCTGGTGCCAGCTTCCGAATGGAAAATAAATTCTGGAGGAACAGTGTTGGCTGTGGGGATTTCAAGGAAAATTCAGTCTTGGGGGGCTTCTCCCTGGAGTGCTGGTGGAGGGGGTGAACCCAGCCCTGGGTGCCCCTGGGTGCCCTTCCCATTATGATGGGAAGCCCTACTGGAAGATAAACTGGGAATTTTTGCCCTGGTCCGAATCCAACCCTATTCCAAATATGTTTTTCCCTCGAGGTGTGATGGCTGATTAACTACAAACAGTTTAAAAACCCGACTGCTCTGACCATGCGGGAGCACATATGTTCCTGTCCTGGAGAGTACCAGGGCTCGGCTGCATCCTCATGGGAATGAAATCAGCCCAATTCAGGTCCAACACAGCCCAGGACAGGCGAGAGCCCCGTTTTGCACATGGGTGGGTGCAGTTTCCCCAGGATTTCGTTGGCACAGGCCCCCTCGAGGTGCACACCCCACTCCCCTCCTCAGCCAGCACCCGTCACGCTGCCTCTTGCTGACAGTTCCCCACCTCAGACTGACTTTTTTTTGGAAAATGGGGAGATTTCAACCCAAATAGCGGAGAATAAAGTTATGGAGAAAAATATATAATTTTAACAGTGAAAATATTCTTCCTACTCTTCTGCTGTCAAAAACTCTCCCACCTCTGTCGCCCCTCCCAACCCTACAAGTAGACTTTGGTGTGGTACAAGGATTTACTTGTATTTTGCTGTGGAAGGGCCATTTCTCAAGCATTCAGGGGCTCTTACGGGTGATCCCCCAGGTGCTCCACTGGCACAATGCCAACCTTGCCCAAAAGCCTGACACAGGGTCTACAGGGGCACAGGTCACCCTGAGGCAGAGGAGGCTTTAGCAAAGACAGGCAGGAGGAAAAGAGTTTGCCCCCAGTGGTCCCCAAACCCCAAGAAGATGCTCTCCAACTCCCTGTGAAGGGCACAGTCCTTGCTGGGGTCTCCTTTGCCCTTCCAGGGTGGGAAGACACTTCGTGGAGAGCTGATTTTCAAGGCAGATGGAAATCAAACCTTTGCTGTAGCTGCAATGTGTGACCTCAAGCCTTGTGACTCCTCACATGTGATGTGGTGGCAACACTACATTTGGTCAAGCACCTTAGATGCCCTTCATGTGTTTGGTCCGCCACCCTGCCCCACATTGCCAGGGAAAACCATTTATCCCTCCTATGTAAATAAAAGGATTTTCTGCAAGTCCCAGATGGTAAAATTCCATAAAAAATGCGTGGGAGCTGGAGGTGGTGTTGGATGTAATGGGGAACAAAGGAGTTGGGCTGAGGCTGAGGGTGGGCCAGGCAGGGCAGGTGGGACCCCACCAGCTGCACATCATCCAGGTGAAGGTGAATCCATGATCTCCCAGGGAGCTGGAGGGAGCGATGCCTGAGTGCGTCGGAGTGGGGAGAGGGCGAGGGGCTGTGCGGGGAAGCATCTACTCAATGAGGCAGTGAAGGCAGAGGGATTCTCAAAGGTGAGCACCCCAACACAGTCCTGGAGCCACTGCCTCCAGCTGCGTAGGGTTCCAGTTGTGCAGGAATCCAGCCATGAATGGTTATAATATGCAAGAATCCAGCTCTGCACGGCTCCAGTTGTGCAGGCACCCACTTATGTGGAGATCCAGCTGTGCACAAGCACCATCTGTGCTCAGCACCCAGCTGTGCAGAAGTCCAGCTGTGCACCATTCCAGCTGTGCACAACCCTGGCTGTGTGGGACTGCAACTGGACACATCTCCAGCTCTTCGGGGCCCCGCCACAAACTGTTCCAGCTGTCTGGGGGCTCCAGTTGTGCATGGCGCCAGGTGAGCCGCACCCCGACTGTGTGCGTGTCCCTGCAGAGCATGTCCCTGCTCTGCGTGTCCTTGCAGGGCATGTCCCTACGGCAGACACTCCCATTCCCGCCATGCATATCCCGGCGGTGGAGTTTCCCGGTGCTCTGCGCTGTGCAGCGGTCGGGAGCTCAGCAGATGGAGCTGTGCAGCTGTGCATGGACAGGATGGGGCCGTACAGATGTGCACGGGCAGGACGGGGCTGTACAGATGTGCGGGCAGTACATACACAGCTGGTCCTGCTGTTCCCCATGTGTCGTCCCTGCCCCAGCACCCCTGCAGCCCCCAAAACAGTGCCAAACCACAGCTGCACCAGCGGTCGGGAGCAAGGAGAGCGTTTGGCCCCTCTTGCATGACTGTGCCACCAAGAAAAGTTCTGCCCAGTTCCCAGCATGTGAATCCCAGTGCTCCCAGCAGTAAATCACAGCATGGGCAACCCCATAAAACCAAGGAGTGTCCCAGGAGACCCCACTCTGGACTGATATGGAGGCTGCAGAGCCCATCCTGCCCCCGCAAGAGGGGGGTCATCCCACAGTCCCTTGTGAGCCAGAGCTCTGTGATCCCAAATGTCCCCAGCACTGCAGTGAGAGAATCGATGACAGCATCAGACAGGGATGACAGAAATACCCCCCCCCGAGCAAAAACCATGCAGCAAGAGCAGGGCTTAGGGTGCCTCTGGGGAAGGGAGCACCTGAGGACAGGAAGCCCTTGGGGACAGGGAGACCCTGGGGACAGGGAGCCCTTGGGAATGGGGAGACCTTGGGATTGGGCTCCTTGTGTCACCCTAAAAGGGATATTTGGGAGAGGTAAAACACCTAAACACATCTCGAACCATATCAGCTGAACCACAACCTGCCCTGTCCTTCGTGGCCAGCCCCGGATCCCACTACTCTCCCCGTACCAGTCCCAGCTCCCAGCTTCACACGAAGGTGCCGGTGCTGGGAGAACTTGGCTCCGTTCCAGCGCCTCAGACCCGATAAAATCTGCTCTTTGTGCACCAGCCTCCAGCTCCTTCCTGTTTTTGACTGCAAAACTGTCAGTGCTTTGCATTTTCATTTCTCTTTTTTCATCTGTAGGACCTTTAGGTGAACTCTGCACCAGTGGTACCCAAATATCCTCCGTGAGCAAACCACTTCCGGCACTTTGCAAATCCTTATGGTTGGATTTATAACCTGGGAAATGCTCTGTCCTGCTGGCTGGCACACAGAGGGACATTGGTCTGTGGACCACGGGCAGAGAATCATAGAATCACTGAATTGTTTAGGTAGGAAAAGCCCTCTGAGCCCATCAAATCCAATCGTTCCCCCCCAGCACTGCCAAGGCCATCACTACCCCATGTCCCGAAGTGCCGCATCCACACGGCTTTTAAAGCTATCCAGGGATGGGGGACTCCATGACTGCTCTGGACGGTCCTTTTCATGGAGAAATTTTCCCTATTATCCAAACTAAACCTCCCCGGTGCAACTTGAGGCCATTTCCTCTTGTCTTGTCACTTGTCCTTTGTTCCAGCTCTGTCTTACATCACTGGGCAGGTGGGAACACCCACACTCATCCCTAATTCCTATGGACTGGGGGGAAAAAGCCCATGGAAATCCAGCCCCACCTCCAGTAGTGCAGCCTGTGCTCCATGGGAAACAGCAACAAGGCTGGTTTATTATTTTATTTCTCTGCATCATGGTTTCCATGAACAACTCTGACCTCCAGGTCAGAAGTTTCCTGGCAGCGGTGGGGGCTCTGCGGGACCCTTGTCCCCGCGCCCTGGGCAGCTGGAAAGGGCCAGCTCTGCTCCCAGTGCTCATCCCCAGGATTGACGCCTGTGGGTGGTGGAAATCCCCCTGAAATCCCAGCTCCATGGCCTCAGCAGGAAACTATGTCCTTGGGGACAAGGACAGCTGCCACTCGGGGGCTGTGGGGAACATCCATCATTGACACTGGCAGCATGGAGGGGACAGGGTATGCATCTGTGTTCCGGGAGGCTGGAGGTCCTGAGCCCCTCCACACCATCTACCCCGCGCACCTCAGCCCCTCCAGGACCTGCTGGGGGACTGCTGGAAGTGACTGGGGGGACCACCAGGGAGGGGGAGCAGGATCCATCAGCCCTGTCTATCCAGGCCACTCTGGAGCAAGGAGGGAGCAGAGCATTGCTGCCTCCACACCGACGTGCTTCCCATGCTGAGCAAAACCATGCAAACCCCACAGGAGCTCTGGATGTGAGGATGGGGAAGCAGAGCCAAGGCATCATCATCATCCCCCCAGGAACTGAGGAAACTGAGCCAGCAAACCACCTCCTACCTGAACTGGGATTTCCCACCCCAAAAATGGAAGGGAAACAGAAGGAATCTGGGTTGGTTTTGCAGCATAAAGGCCACTGGAGCATTTTTCTGCTGCTGCTGGGAAGGAGCAGGGAAAGGCGTCTGCTCACAGCACCAGAACTGCGCTGCTGCGTTCCCCTGTTCACGAGGAAGCTACTGCCTGGCAGAACTAGGTCATGGAAAAAGGACAGGAATAAAGTAAGGGGAGGCTGGAGGGGAGGGGGTGTGGGCAGAGGGGAGTGGGCCAGGGCAGAACCCCCGTGCTGGCCCTGCAGCCATGGACACCACCGGCCACATCATCTCCCCTAACACACCTCTGGATGCGGGGCGGGTGCTTCACCTGCAGCCCCAGCTCTGCTGTCTATCCTGCTTAGGCACCTTCCCCATCCAGAACTGCCAATGTTTTTCCAGCCCAATAACCCGTTTCCCATCTCTGCACATTGCTGGGAGCTGTGGGCACAGTGCTGGCCGCAGCAGGACACAGCCAGCACAGCAAAGGAACGTGGAAAGGATGTGAAGAGGGGAATGGTTTTAAACTAAAAGAGGAGAGATTTGAATTAGAGATTAGGAGGAAATTCTTCCCTGTGAGAGTGGGGAGGCCCTGGCACAGGTTGCCCAGAGAAGCTGTGGGTGCCTCATCCCTGGAAGTGTCCAAGGTCAGGCTGGACAGGGCTTGGAGCAACCTGGGATAGTGGGAGGTGTCCCTGCCCATGGCAGGAGGTGAAACTGATGAGTTTTGAGGTCCCTTCCAACCCAAACCATTCTGGGATTCCATGAATTCATTGAGAGAGAAAGTACTATTAACCTCCTGGCATGGTGCTGGGAGAATCCCCCGAGAGGTGCTGGCATCGGCTGCCAAGCCCAGGGTGAGCTGAGGCTGAAGCCCCTTCCGCTGGGATAGGAGGGATTTGCAGGAAGGTGGGTTGGCAGTTGCTGCTGCCATGGAGTGCTGGGTGGGAAAACAGATGTGGGATGAGGGATCCACACTTGCTTTCACGCGGCTTCACTTTGGAGCCAGTGAATCCAGGACAAGCTTGTGGAGGCTCACACAGTGCCACAGTGGGAGCACCGCTGGCATTGCCACAGCAAGGGCAGCACAGAGTCCCCGTGTCCCCTCAAGCGCCTGTCAGCAGGATGTTTTTTACTGGAAAGTTGGTTGTTTTGGGTCAGGCCGGGACATGAAAGTGGCCTGGGGGCCGTCCCGGTGCGCAGCCATGGCTTCCTGTCTGCGCGCGACTTCCTGTCGCCGCCACACCGGCCCCGCCAGGAAGGCCACGGGCTCCAGCCCACCATGGAGGGTGGCCGTGCCCTCCGGACACAGGAACCCTCCTCTTCCCGTGCGTAAGGCAAGGGCTCCTCCGTGTCCACTGGGTTTGGGCTGTGGGAGGTTCTGGGTTTTGGCCATGTGAGGGTTCTAGCTTTGGCTGTGGGAGGATCCTGTGTTTGAGCCACAGGATGGTTCTGGGTTTTGGCTGTAGGAGGGTTCTGGGTTTTGGGCATAGGACAGTTCTGGGTTTCAGCTGTGGGAAGTTCTGGTTTTAGCTATGGGACAGTTTTGGGTTTGCCTGTGGGAAGGTCCTGAGTTTTGGCTGTAGGAGGTTCTGGGTTTCAGCTGTGGGAGGTCCTGGGTTTTGGCTATGGGATGATTTTGGGTTTTGGCCAAGAAAAGGTTCTGGGTTTCAGACACAGGCATGTTCTGGATTTGGGGCATGGGCATGTTCTGGGCTTGGAGGGTTCCATTTTGCTGTCCCCCAAGTGGTGGTGACACAGCTCGCGCTGACTCGTTGACAAAAGCATCATGAAGAGCCACAGGAAGGGTCATGCTTTCATTTATTCACTTCATATAAAAATCTCTTAAGAATGCATCTGAACACAATATATAATACTATAACATACATTGTGTGAAACTTTTGGAAACAATAAAATAACCACCTGGAACAATGCAGTGTTCAACAGACAAACAAACCCATTGATCATGCACAACTGTGCTATTGTCATTAACTAGTTAGTCACAAGTTGGACCAAAAAGCTTGAAACATATTTTACAAACTGAGATTGACACCGCTCACGATGCCGGACAAGCTTTGTCAGAGGAAGTTTCACAGCACAATTATTACATCAGTTCACATTTTTGTCATAGAAATTCACATTGGGTTGTTCAGAAATTGGAACGTGACATTTAAAAGCCAGCCCGTTCTCGGGGGGTTTCTTTGTTCGCTTCCCCGTCTCTCTGTTCACTCCCAACTGCCCTGGGGTCTGGTGCCACCCCTCCCACGGGCGGCTGCCACCCGAATGCCCTTCCTGGGTTGCGTCTGTCTCTCCAGCTATGTTCAGGTTCTTGTACTTTATGCAATACAAAAGGTTACAAGAAAAAAAGGCAACTCTTATTCCGAGTTTTCTACACCGTTAACATCGCCGCCGACAGGCAATGCTAATTCATATAAATTAATAACTTACAAAACATTACAGTATATACATTACGTAATAAATACACTGTTATAAACAGTAATGGAGGTGTTAGAGCTCGAGGCAGTGCAGGAGGAGGATGGTGGGCCTAAACCTAGGAAACGTGGACGAGAGGCGAAACACAAATATCCGAGCGTGCAAATTCCAAGGAGCTGCCGAGGGGGAACATGTGTCACACACTGCCTTACTCATGTTTGTACTGCACTGTGCCATGGAAACAACCTGTCCTCTGTCCTGCTCACCACAAAACCAAACCCTGTGAGGAAAAAATACTGTTGTTCCAAGCAAGAGAACAGAGACGGTGCATGATGGTATGAAGTGACTTAAAACAGGTCACAAGGGGTATTAAGAAGACGATTAAAGGTGCAGTAATGCAAACCAGAGGGTTTCCCCTTCTGTTTAGTCTGTCAAAGTGATTAACTGCAATAAAGTGACAGGTATTGCCCATGAAAAAAAGGAAGACTGCTTCTTGTAACAGGAAGAATCAAAAAAGTATCCGTCAATTCTGAAACACTTTGTGTTGCTTTTGAATACTAAACTCTGTGTATTTAATTAAGAGACTCTTGAAAAGACATGAAAGTGTTTACAAAGAAGGCACACAGGTCTGCAGACAGGTGGTTGGGTGGACAGGTTTTATATGGAGAGTTATTAATCAGTAGTTTCTATCAGTCTAACTGGTATAAATTCCAAAACTAACAGTATAAAATCTCTCAGTTGTGTGTCATTGACGCCTCAGTCCCGACCCAAGCCAGCTCCAGGACAACATGATGCTCTTGGCTGACAAGGCTCAAACCACAACGTAAATCACCTGGTAATTTCCTGAGCAATCATTCACTACACGATCTTTAACCCTGACTCCAATCTCAAGTAGCTGGGAGGGTCTTTAAGCCACTGTGGGACAGAGGCCTCAGACCCCGCTGCAGGCTGTCCGTGAGACTGCTTGCATGCTCCTTAAGTGTTAAAATCCACTCACATGGGTCCAGGACATTATGTGTCGACAGGAGATGTGTCTTCTGTCACAATCTCTATGTTTGCTTCCCTCTGGGGCTCCTCCTCCCCCGGCTCGGCCACGCAGAGTGTCTGTGTATTGCTGAAGTAGCCGATGCTCTCGCCGTCCTTCTCTGGCCCATCCGAGTCCTCCTCCTCCAGTGTCAGTTCAAACTGGAACTTCTCCATGAGGCCCTGGCAGTCCTGGCCCCGCTCCTCCAGGGGAGGGGATGGGCTCTGAGGTATCATGCTCTGGTACCAGTTCCTGTTGTCCTCCAGCGTGTCCAGGATGTCCTGGGCATCAGGCTGCACCAGGTCAGCCCATGTCTCCCAGAGTGGATGGACGATGTAGTCAATGAATCCCACCTGGGAACACAGGAACACTCACACTTAGGGGAAGGGAATGACTAGGAGAAGGTGGGTGTCTAAAAAGTTCAATTTATGGCAATACCTGATTTTTACAAGCAAAATACCCACCCCAGAGCAAGTCTCCAAACCAGCACAGCATAATCACGGACAAAATCATCTGATACCCAGAACTCCACCTACAACCTTGGGTTAGGTTGCTGTCCAAAATCAAGCCTTAGATTGAAGTTTAACTAAAATCAGGAGCCAACAGGAAATTCAACAGATAGAACTGCCAATTCCATCCCTAGCAGCATGTGGGGTTTTAAACATCCCTGCTCCTCTCAGAATTCCCCAGTAACAAGGCTGGTGCATTTATGGCCACTGTGCCCTTACCCCAGGGTACACACTTGGCTGAGAGCTGGGAATACACCAGTGCTCCCAAGGCAAGCAGCCATCCTAAGACCGAATGTCCCTGCCTTATGGACTGCAGTTCAAGCTTTAGGTGTATTTTACTACAGTGTGTAGTTTGTGCCTATTCTGAACTGTTTAGTGCTCCTGCAGCTTCAAACATTTCAGTTTTTCTCCTCCACTCTGCCAAAGCAGCTACTGTGTTTCTCTGAGGAGCTGGCCCAGCTAGAGACTCTCTTTCCTTTCATTTTGTTTTGGAAAGAACCCAGAAAGCAGGTCAGCTCATCCCAAGAATCCTCCTCCTGCATGAAGAGGACAGGCCACTGCTGTCCGACCCCCCTGGAGTGACGTGTCGGCGATGGAAAGAGTGAGGGCTGTGGCTGAGTCCGTCAGTCCTTCCGCCGGCGTAAGCTCTGAGCTAAATCATCCTTCAATTGTCTGACTAAGAGAGGACGTACGTCCAGGATGGAGAAAACTGAATGGCCATAAAGAGGATTGAAATTCTTCCCTCTTGGCAGAATGTGTCACTTCTCCTCGCTCTGCTGGACAAGGTTTCTGTGCAGCAGGAAAATGGCTCTCCGAGGAGCCAGCCCCAACATGCAGATGTTTGCTTTGGAAATCACACATGGCTCCTTCAGACACAACAGGATGTCAATAGAACCATTAACATTCAATTGTAACATACAGTTGAGGCAGCTCAAACAAAAAGGTGATGAAAATTTCCTGCAGCACATGTTCCGGAGCACTTTTAAAGGGAAAAAAAAAAAGGATTCTCTATGGTTAGCTCATGGCTTTGCTGCCACCCAAAATGCTCAAGGGCTCTACAGCAGCAATGGGTAAAGATCAGCACTCATTAATAGGGTCATTGTTTCTTTATAAACATCCCAGATCATGGAAAAACTGGAATAACATGGCATAACCACACGGCTCAGCATTGATCCTAAAATATTTTGATGTAAAGAGGTGACATCTCAAGCTTTGCAATACTTGCATACTCTTTTCCAATCAACTCCTTCTTTCCCTCCAGCATGGACATGCCACCTCCCTTTCTCCTTTGGGATTCCTATGAGGGCCATTTTGTGCAATTCCTGTCCCTTTTGCATAGCAAAAATGCCATTTTGAAGCCTCTGTCAAGTGCATATGTGAAACAAATAATGAATTGGAGCTCACATGTGGAGCACATGGGCATTTTCTGGCTGAGCCTGGCTGAAGGATTCATTTCTTGTTAGGTTAACAAATAAGACAGATTTTTCCAACAAAATCACCATGCGGGTGAGTGAATAATTTTGAAACCACTTGGCTTAGCCTGAGAGGACATTTGGAAATAATTATCATCAATTTTGTTACTTATTCAAGCTGAAAAACCTCAATGATGACTTGCTCTAGTCATTCAAAAACAACAACCAAGACACCATTATATAAAAGTTGGAATATGTTTAGGCAAACATAAATTACTGGTTTCATTACAGACTATCTGGGTGAAATTTTATGGCCTGTACTACAAAGGTCAGAACAAAATCTGAGCTTGAAACCATTTAATTTATGAATCAGAACAAGGGATGAGCCAGTTCATCTCAAAAAATGGGGTAAATCCAGCTCCTTTTAAGGTTTGTATTGACATAAATGACTATTTCTGTGCCTTCATCCTGCACACAGCAGTTCCAGCAGTCCTCTAACTTCACCAGATGGATCATGCACTACAAAACTGTCCTGAATATTGTCCAGTGTCCTGAAGTGGATCTCAGCCGGGAGAAGCTCCTAACCCTGCAGTTCAATGGGGCTGGTACTGCTATAAATGTCTAACCCAGGGTACAATGTCAGTACGTTTAGGAGGTGCTAATTAACAGAGGCTGTGAAAGCAGGAAAGACCGGGCAGGAGGATGTGGAGAGTAGAATTGCACTTTTCAAGACTGGGGAACAAAAGGAAACCAACTCCTCCTGGAAACTGGGACACGAACAGGGCAAGATGAACACGCGTTTGGAAATGAGGAGACGCCGAGGGGCACAGAGAGGAGCCTGAGCAGCCTCATCAGTCTGTGTGAGCTCCAGGCACAGCTGGATGTCAGGGTCGATCAGAACCAACCCTCTGAACAGTTGGCTCATTGCCTAATTGTGCTGGAGAGAGCAGATGAATTTTGTCTCTGCTTTAAAACTACAAGCTCAGGCAGTAAGAACTGCAGCTTAGGGCCAATCACCTGTGATTTCTCCACCGAAGCGGTGTGTTTGTCACACATCGGGCTGATTTCCATTCCTCTTTCTCTCTCCTTGTCTCCCTGCTGGAAGAACTCCTCCATGATCCTGTCTGTCCACTGCCGGTACAGCTCCAGAGACTTTGTGGGATTACTCAGGTCTGCACAATGTACCATATTTCGGAGAACCTGCAATTACATTAATCAGAAAACGCATAAAATCAAATGGAAAAAGGAGATGGTTTCAAGCTGTATCTGCTCACTTATTGCAGAACATTTGACCACAAGACTCCTTGATTATGAAACAGCCCATAAAAATATTAACATTGTTCCATCATACCATGTTAAAGATGTGGACCTGTTAGAGCAGGTCCAGAGGAGGCCACAGAGGTGCTCCAAGGGCTGGAGCCCCTCTGCTCTGGAGACAGGCTGGGAGAGCTGGGGGTGTTCACCTGGGGAAGAGAAGGCTCCAGGACACCTTAGAGCCCCTTCCAGTGCCCAAAGGGGCTCCAAGAGAGCTGGAGAGGGACTTGGGGCAAAGGCCTGGAGGGACAGGATAAGGGGGAATGGCTTCCCACTGCCAGAGGACAGGGTTAGATGGAACAGTGGGAAGGATTTCTTCCCTGTGAGGGTGGTGAGGCCCTGGCACAGGTTGCCCAGAGAAACTGTGGCTGCCTCATCCTGGGAAGTGTCTAAGGCCAGGTTGGACAGGGCTTGGAGCAACCTGGGATAGTGGAAGGTGTCCCTGCCCATGGCAGGGGTTGGACTAAATAAGCTTTAAAGTCACACCCAACCCAAACCAGACTGTGATTCTCTGATTGTATATATCCACAGATGAGCCCAGCTGCCACAGTCCCTTCAGAGGCAACACATGCTCTCTGGTGTTCAGACAACTCAAGACTTACAGGGGGTGCAGTTGTAACAATGTTAATGACATCACACAGGTTTGTTTTTGAATGCAGGTGCTTCCCACCATTCAAAATTCATTTCCATGCTCTCATGGAAGTAGGTTAAATGCTCCTACTATTAAGTGAGTAATATCCCTTCCAGACACACACAAGATGTGCCTGACTAACTGCCCAGAAGGACTGAGACAGCAGCAAAGTGACCTGTCTTAACATCATCAATCTTAAATAAAAACTGAAGGAGTTTTCCCATGAGCCTGTTCTTAAGAAGTTGGTCATCAAAGTGCAGAGCAGATCGGAATGTATCTTGTCCTGCTCACTATGTAACCCTGTTCCAGCACTGCTTTGTCATTTCTGTAAATCAAGAATTTATATAGGAGACAGACTGCACATCACTAATTTCAGCTCACTGGGAGTTGCTTCTAGGTATGGAGCCATAAATTAAAATTCTTGCAATGCTATAGCAGAAGAAACAAATGGGAGAAAGCAGCACAGAAATTTGAGGGCCCTCATAAACTCAGCCTTATGGACTAACCTCAGAAGGATGTGCATGTTTGAACTTAGATACTCTTAGTGTTACAAAAACCATACTCCTCTTCACCTAAAATATATGGGACCACCTTGCACCCATTCTTATTACAGAAGAAAATGACTGCTGAAAATTTAGGTCAGTAGCTTCTATGTATGTTCAATTTAACAGCCACAATAAAAACAGGAATGTGGTTTCTTCATCCTGAACAAAATACACAAAATCCAGGAAATTTGGCTGCCATACCTGTATTCTGTCTGTGTAGTTGTCCAGAAGGAGAACTCCTGAACTGGTCACCTTCTTAGTTTCCACCATAGTCTTCAGATCAGCTAACAGACTCATATGCTTGGACATATCAGTGGCCAACACCTTGACAGAGGTGGAAAAAACAGGATGTCAGCAGGGGCAGCCACACAAGTAAGCCAGTTTTTGGGTTAGGAAGAGGAGCAGAGTGCGCACAGCTCATACCATGTCAATCACCATCTTCCTGAGCGTCTGACGCTGCTTCTTGGTCAGGTTCTGGAAGATGTCACAGTGCTCCTCCTGAAGCAGTTTGAAACCCACAGCAAGGTGGTGGTTCTCCAGGACGGACTCGTCATTGTACATCAGGGCCAGCTCAGAATCTAGCAAAGGAACACAGATATGTGATTCCAGCATGTGAAATGGGTGACTTCAAACAGCAAACACTTGTCCTAGGCACTGCAATGTTTCATCTGTGTGCAGTAAATCAGGGAGGGTTTCCTTGCCCAGGGAGGTTGTGGATGTCCCACTCCTGGAAGTGTTCAAGGCCAGGTTGGACGGGGGTTGGAGCAACTTGGGGTAGTGGGAGGTGTCCCTGCCCATGGCAGGCAGTGAAAGGAAATAATTCCAGGATTCTGTGATTGTTTTTTGCTCCATGAGTGACAAGAGCCTGTGGTTTGATAATCCCAGAATTTATGTTTATAATACAAACAGCCTTTGCTCAGTCTTAGTGAACAAAATAATACTCAGTTGACTTAGTTACGGCTTCAGAGTCACTGACAACAGAATCCTGCAAACACTCTTTCCAAAACAGAACAATACCCATATTTTGGAATCAAGATACATGCTCAGCCTGTTGCAGAACACAATATGAGCCACAATATTTAGCTTTATGGTTGTCAATAGCAATAGCATTATTTCTCTTATAGTAATGGTAAAATTTGCACTCGGGACTGGAAGAATTATTACATGTTAGCGAGTAGTAATATTCACAAGGCTACTTTACAAATTGTACTACAATAGCTCCCTTTGTTAGGAATTTCATTTTAATTATTGCTTTATTTCCAAATGTCTCCCTCATTTACTGCACAATATTTTGAGAAGGCAATTCAGTCTGCAAGTCATCATTTATGTAATGGAAAAAGCATTTCCACAAGTTTCCAAATTTGTGGATGAAGTTATGATTGTATTCCAAACAAAACTCACTTGTATTAATAAGAAATTGATTGGAGACCCCAGGGTGATCCACATCATGAATTGCAGCTGCAAAAATTGCAGCAAGGATTTCCAAATCCGTGAAGACAGCCTATAAAGGAAAGAAGGAATTTGTCAGAGAGGTCCTTAAGTTTTATCCCTCAACAGTTTGGGAGGTTGATTTAGAGAAACAAATTGTGCTTTTTAAAATTAGTTTTCTGAGGACAAGCCACTGACTCATAAGATAGGTCTGCAAGCAGATTGTGCTCCTGAAGATGAAACAGCGATTTCAGGCAGGGCTGCTGCTGAGATTTCTTAATCACAGAACCATAGCATATACTGAGTTGGAAGGGACCCACAAGGATCATCCAGTCCAACCCTCAGCCCTGCACAGACCCATTCCCAAGAGTCACACCGTGTGCCCCAGAGTATCATCCAAACACTCCTTGAGCTCTGGCAGCCTTGGTGCTGTGACCACTGCCCTGGGGAGCCTGTTCAGTGCCCAACCACCCTCTGGGGGAAGAACCTTTTTCTAAGACCCAACCTAAACCTGCCCTGATACAACTTCAGGCCATTCCCTGGGATCCTGTCACTGGTCCCCACAGAGCAGAGATCAGTGTCTGAAGGAGTGCAAACTGAGCCCCCGGAAGATCAGGAAGTGCCCCTCCCACCTTCAAACACAACCCTGCCCACCACAACTCAGCTGAAACAAGGTAACTCACATCCAGGGCAGGGGTAGAGAGCAGAACATGGGTGGACTGGGCAACATCAGCAGCGTGGAGGCTGTTGTGGTAGGCCACGTCCGAGTGGTAGTGATCTTCCAGTGTCATCATGTACGTCACGAACGTGTCCGAGGAGATCTTGAATGTTTTCAGGAGATCTCGCTCCTGTGTAATAAAAGATACAAACATACAGGCATGTATCAAGTAAGAAGGTCGTGCTGGAGAAGACAACAAATCTGAAAGCAATAAGAAATTAAAGTAGTGCCATAAAAGAATAGCAAATTTGGGCAGGAAGTGACAAACCTGGAATATGGCGTACATGATGCAGGTGAGGGGCCTGTTGTGGGAATATCTGGCCACGTTAAATATGTTCAGACCCCATTTATTCAGATCTTCCAGTTCCTTTTGAGAGGACAAAAAGAGAATAATTACATTATTTTTCCAGACAATTCTGCATTTCTCACTTGCACCACGTCTTCTGGTGTGAAGAAGTTCTATCTTTGAACTTTCCCAAAAGTTCCAAAATATGCAAATTTAATAATTATTGTAATTATGTAAGTGCATGAATATGTGTACTTAATAAACTACAGGAACACAGAGTAACTGTGAAGGGCTGATTTTGTGTTTGATAATTGCTCTCCTCAGCCTTCATCACTTTTCTTCTTATTATTTTAGGGATAATTATAAGCATTTATAAACATAGAATATGCTGTTAGGGCCTGCTACCATTAATTACAACATTTTTAATGGTCACATCACTTCAGGATTACTGATTACAGTTTTACAAGGGGGGCAATCATTCATCCAGTCCTTTCCCAGCTTCCAGCTTTCCCCAGAATGGCAAGAATCTGTCATACCTTGGCCAGATGATCTTCCTTTTCAGTTTTCACGCCAAATCGTGAAATGCTGGTGTTATTTAAGCTTGAACTATGCATTAATTTTTTCACTCCGCTGATCTGTGTCATGAGCTGCTGTTTTTTCTTCTTCTCTCTGTCCTTTTGGGTGGGAGAAGGAATCTCCACATCATTCTGCTTGTCTGTAACAAATCAAGGTGAAATGAGCCAACACCGTTTGCAGCACAAGCACTGGTCACACCTCCAAAATCAACCCTTGGCTTTGCTCACTAAGTGGCTCCACACGCCAGTTCAAACCCAGGTGTTCCTGCCAGGGGTCTTGTATTTTGGGACCCAAAAGCCAAAGCAAAACAGTGACACAACCTCTGGTTCCTCTCTGAAAGACTGAACCTGCCACTGAGCCCTGCTGGGACACTTGGTGTGATTTTTGGGGTGTCCTGTGCCGGGCCAGGAGTTGGGTGCAATGATCCTGATGGGTCCCTTCTATCTCAGCATATTCTATGATTGTTTAAGACCAGGCTGCTTTCCTTGTAGTCATTTTCATGGTGCATGGTGCATGGGACACAGCACATGCCCAGGAATGTGTCTCTATGTGTGGATGTGGCACTTGGGCACATGGGTCAGTGCTGGGGATGGCTGGATTTACTAGTCTAAGAAGGCTTTCCAACCTAAATGCTTCTGTGATTCTCCATGCCTGAAGGGCACCAGGTTCTGTTCGTGGCTAAATCCCAATTAATTTTTATTACCTATTTTAAGGGAAATATACATATCCCAACAACACATTTTTCCTCATTAAAGCTTAAAAAGTTTGTATTTTCCCATTCCCTATGTTGGTAATTATTAGTGTCAACATCCCCTGCTCTTAGAGCACCAACCCAGTAACAAATCTGTGACACTGATTTATTAAAGGTTTGTCCTTTACAAATATGTAGAGAATAACATACAAAGCACAGGCCACATTCTTCTTGCCATTCTCAGAGATAATAACAATATTAGTCCACACGAAATAGGTACAAACTTGGCTGTGGAGATGTGTTTAATAAACAAATAAATCAATAAATATCTCCACATATGTTATTTACTGCCCTTAGAGCTGATTTATTTGCTGAATTAAAGTGGAGATACACTTGCTCATTACTTCCATAGAAATAATTTTTCATGGACTCGTAGAAAAAGCTATAATAATCTCTTTGCACCTTTGCATTCCTGAGGACCTTCAGAGGGACAAGGCCTGTAGGCATTAGTTACTTTTGCCTTGGCTTAATTAAAATCCTCTGAAATCAGAACTACCAGTGTATCTGCAGCACTGCAATTAAGAAAGAAGCCATTATTCACAGCAACAGCCTGGCTGACATCAGTGGGTGTTTCCCTTGCGTGTTTTTGCTGAACCACTGAAGGACTTTCCTCTACATAATCTCCTTAGCAATGACTAACATTAAGGCAGTGTAAAATGGACATTCTTGGACAGAAATCTCTGATTTGTTAAATCAAGTGTCCCTGGTGGTGGCAGCAACACCCCTCAGCCCTTAGACAGAACTTGTCCCAAAAGGGCACCATGATCTTCCCTGTTTATGTGATGGGGCCAATAATAAAACCACTGTTTGTCATCTTTGACCTTCACATGGATCTAAAGGTGTGCCCAGTGACTGCAGGACTGGACCTTCTGCAGAGGACATCACTTCTTGGTGCCTTCTCAGCTCATTTAATCATGGAATCACAGAATGGTTTGAGTTGGGAGGGACCTTCAAGGTCACCCAGATCCATCCCCTGCCATGACAGGCAGGGACACCTTCCACTAGACCAGGTTGCTCCAAATCCCATCCAACCTGGTCTTGGACACTTCCAAGGATGGGGCAGCCACAGCTTCTCTGGGAAACCTGTGCCAGGGCCTCACCACCTTCACAGGGAAGAATTTCTTCCCAATATCCCATCTAACCCTGCCCTCTGGCAGTGGGAAGCCATTCCCCCTTGTCCTGTCACTGCGGGCTCTAATAAAATTAAGAGACTGAACGAGATCACATTATCTGGTTTTAATATCTGTAAATTATCCCAATCTAACAAGTGCTGCTTAGAGATAAATGAATGTCCTACCCACATATTTCTTTTTTTGTTTGTTTGTTCAACCTCCTCAGCTGTAGGCTCCTGTTATTTTGTGTGTTCATTTAATTTTAAACCAAATTTTAGGGGGGAAAAAGTAATTCATAAAAAATGTAACAGCATGACTTCCCAAAATAGCTTGATGATCCTTTTAAAAGCTTTACTCATTTTTTTTTTTTTTAATGGGAGCAATCAGGCTGCAATCTGGCCCAGTCTGGAGAGCCTGCACCACTCAGCACCACCACGGCCCTCACACTGCCACAAAACACAGGCTGAGTGGCTGAGTGGCCTCACACTGCCACAGAACACAGGGACGTCACTGTCACAGAGGATGGGAGGAGCAGCAGAACAGGAATGAACAGACCATTGTCCAGACCTGTAAAGGGAAATGCAGTTGCCTGACCCAGTCTGAGTAAGGGAATAGAAAGAATTGAAAGACATGGACCTGTTAGAGCAGGTCCAGAGGAGGCCATGACGCTGCTCCCGGGGCTGGAGCCCCTCTGCTCTGGAGCCAGGCTGGGAGAGCTGAGGGTGTTCACCTGGAGAAGAAAAGGCTCCAGGGAGACCTTAGAGCCCTTCCAGTGCCCAAAGGGGCTCCAAGAGAGCTGGAGAGGGACTTGGGACAAGGGCCTGGAGGGACAGGACAAGGGGGAATGGCTTCCCACTGCCAGAGGACAGGGATAGATGGGATATTCTTCCTATGAGGGTGGTGAGGCCCTGGCACAGGTTGCCCAGAGAAGCTGTGGCTGCCCCATTCCTGGAAGTGTCCACGGCCAGGCTGGACAGGGCTTGGAGCAACCTGGTCTAGTGGAAGGTGTCCCTGCCCATGGCAGAGGTGGAACTGAATGGTCTTTGAAGTCACCCCCAAGCCAAACCAGTCTGGGATTCCAGGATTCCATGAATAACACAAACCCATTAGTACCAGCAGCAGCTCCAGCTAATCAGCCCCTGCTGAATTACAGACTCCACTGACTTTAGTGTATGTGTGGTTTATTTTTGGTGGCCACATAAGCAATTCCAGCTGAGGCCCATCCTGCTCCACAGACTTGCACCTAATGGGAAGAGCTGATGACCAACCAGCTCCCTGAACATGCCACTGTGGCCGTGCTGTGTATCCCAGGCTCTCCAAGCAGTGGCTGCTGGCTGGCAGCTGGACAGCCTTGCTCCTAATTACTTGTTTTAATTCATATTCTGGATGTCACAGTAAAGCTGAAGACTAAGACAGGGTCATTGGATCCCACAAAGCAGCTCCAGACTTCCATGGATTATTAATGATGTGATGTGTCCTAAATGCAGACAGCAGTTGCAGTTGCAACTGGCCACTGGAATCACTTTAAAATCCCTTAATGGAAATAATTGTGTGTCATGCGGTGAATGCACCCAGGATCATCTTAACCCCAGGGCACAATTCTCCACGAGCTCCAATATCCCATATCTCTCATTGTTTGGAGCTGCTGGACTCAGAGATATGTATGAGGGTACTTTGCTACATATCATTTTATATGCAAATGATCACAAATTCTAAAGCTGCTTCCACAGAAGATTCTATTTCTCATAATAAATATATTTGTTGACACAGAGGATTCATTCATGTCAGTAGTGCTGTGGGCTCCGGCAAAACTAATGAAATGTAAAATATTCTCTTTAGTCTTTATTCTGACTTTTGGTGCAAAATGAGCAAATTCACACAAAGTAATATATAAAATGTCTGGGCTGAGTCTAATCTGAACCCTGTCTCTGAAGGGGAAGATGCAGCTGAATGAGGCAGTAGTTGTAAGTTGAGCTTGTGTGACTTTGTCCTTTACATAAGGTCAACACAAAAATCAAGTACTGCATAAAGCAGCTACCAACTGCCTCATTCAATCTGCACAGCAAAATCCATTGGTTTAGAGAAGGAATTCCTCTGTGCATAGACTTACTCAAACACCATCATTTTCCTCCCCATATCTATTTGAAAGTGAAAACCCCAGCATATTTCAGTAATGCTCTGCCCCAAAGGAAAGCTGGGCACAAGCAGTGATTAGGCTGCCATTAATCTTTCTCTGAGTCACCCGAAAGCTTGGGATGTGATTCCTTACCCAGGAAAGTGTTGGAAATGTACTCAGACACCTGGTTGCCGGAGCGGCTCATCTCGGAGAGGTGTGTCAGCTCCCGGTTCAGCATCCTCTTGAACTGGGAGGGGAAGAGCACAGACAAAGATGGCATTTTTCTGAATCCTTTCCCAAATCAACCCAATGTTAGCACAGGTGAGTCCACAAACAAGATGTTAAAAGAAAAATTCTGGGAATATTTGGAATGGAGTCAGAGCCATGGTTTGGTTTCATTTAGATACTGTTCAGCATCACCATGACTGGATATTTCTTTTCAATCCACTAAACTACACCATTCATTTCCTCCAAAGACGCACATTAGTTGTTACTGTCACAAATGAGGAAATAACGTTTCAGGTAATTGCTCTGAAAGCTCAAATTCTTGTCAGGGTTAGAATTCTCCATCCTATAACCTTCTCCTGTTCTGGATTTTGTAAGTTTTCTCCATTTTGTATTATGCAAGGAAAAGACAACTGCATATCCAGAGGAGAAATATGACATAAATCTGAAGATCTGCTCAGCTCATTACAGTAAAATGTAGGATTCAGACATTATTCCCCCACATATACATGCTATAATCCTCCTGATTTTATAATCAAACATTTTCATCGCTGCATCATTTTATCCTGCAACACTGAATTCCCAAAGGGATAAAAAAATTCCATACATGTACTCTGCATGCACACTACACACATGTCGAGTTCTTGCCAAAATACACATAAATAACCATTTAAAAAGCATTTTTTTCCTGATAGAGGTTTTATCCAAGCAACACAGCACAAAACGAACTAGCCATTAATAGTCCTTTAGGAATTAAACCCACCTTAATATAACCCCAAGATACAGATAACAAATAGTTTGCTTCAGGCATTTTGGAAAACTCCTCGCTACCGTCCACAAATCCTCCTGGAGAAATCACCGGTCAGACAGGAGAGCTCCTTAGGAACACGGACACCCCCTTCCCCAGTCCAGGAAAAAAATCAGCGTTCAGCAAAGCCAGCGATCCCCCAAAGCCCAGCAGCTGCTAATCCCAGACAAAGCCAAGCCTGGCATCGCATCCTTGCCGAGCCTGCCCGTGGGTGGATGTGCTCGCAGGAGAGAGGAATGAAATCAGGGATTGCACAAAGGAGCGAGGACAGATCCGAGTGGATTCAGCCGGATGGCTGGAAGCACTGGGGAATTGGGAATCATCCCGGTTGCTCAGTTGGCTGAAGGGGGTCCCCACTCCACATTAGGCTCGCTCAGCTGAACATCACGCCAGAAAAATGATGCTGCTTTCGGAGGGGCTGCCAGCTTTAGTAACAGCCATCTTTTTAAGGGAGATTAAAATGGAGGAAGCTCGGGGAATATTTAAATAAGGCAAAAGTAGGCAGCAATCTCTTCTCCATTCCTGCTTTGTTTAATCCTCATCCTTACAGAGACTGATTTTCAAAGCAGGTAGTCCTATATGGATTTTTAAAAGCATCATTTTCACATTTTCAGTGGGATCATTTTTTTTCTCCTTTGAGGTAAAGGGTAAAATGTAGCAACATAGCAAAATGTACCCTTACAAACTGGAAATATCTTCCAGGTAAGAGGTATAAACTAATAATAAGCTTAAATCTGTAACAAATGCAATTCATAAATTCTTTCTCACAAGAATATATTCTTGTAAGTGTCCCTGCCCATGGCAGGGGGGTGGAACGAGATGAGCTTTAAAGCCTCCTCCAACCCTAACCATTCTGTGATTCACAATCTAAACTTCAAGATTTAATGATTTCTACAATTTTCATTTCAAACTGAAAAGCAATCCCTTTATTAGGAAGCTGGAGCTGTTCTTTTAGCATGGAATCAAAAGAAAAGCCCATTGTGCTGTGCGTGTGACACAGCCCCCAGCATGGAATCACTTGGGATGTGCAGCTCTCCTGCTGCTCCAGGACGTCCTTGGTGATTGCTGCCTGGAACACCCCGCACAACAGTGCCCAGGATTCCCAAAATAAAAGGGCCATCTTTGCTCTGAGATGTTTTTCTGTCTCTAGCCACCTTCACTGCTACCAGTCTGGCTTGGCAGGATGGCACGAGGCTTCCTCATGTGCTGTGGGACATGTGGGGCATGGGGGCAGCCTGTGCCCCTGCTCCCTGCTCCCTCTTTGCCCAGGCTGGAGAAGGCATGGCTCCAGAACATCCAGATGGGACTCCAGCTCAGCCTTCAGCTACAAGAAGCACATGGAGCAAAGGAAGCTGTGACCCACCTTCTTCTCTCCTTAAATTCATTATTATCAGAAGTGGGAAGCTGATGGTACCTCCCTTTTACCCTGTGGCTGTCTGTGCAGACCAAAGATGGGGTTCTACCTGCTGGGGACACTGCCATCATCATCCCTGCTCTCTCCTCTCAGGAAATTTTAACTGTTTTCCCATCAGGAAAAATTCTTCCCTGTGAGAGTGGGGAGGCCGTAGCACAAGTTGTCTGGAAGAGCTGTGGCTGCCCCATCCCTGGGAGTCTCCAAGGTGAGGTTGGACAGGGCCTGGAGCAACCTGGGATAGTGGAAAGTGTCCCTGCCCACAGCAAGGGGGTTGAAACTGGATGATCTTCAAGGTCTCCTTCCAACCCAAACCATTCTATGATTCCATGATTCTCTTGCAGCATTCTCTGCCTTGCCCTGCCAGTGTCGTAGAATTATGGAATGATTTGGATTGGGAAGGATCTTAAAGCTCATCTCATTCCACCCCCTGCCATGGACAGGGACATCTTCCACTACACCAAGTTGCTCCACGCCCTATCCAACCTGGCCTTGAACTCTCCCAGGGAAGGGGCAGCCACAGCTTCTCTGGGTAACCTGTGCCAGGGCCTCCCCACCCTCACAGCCCAGAATTCCCTCCCAATCTCTAATCCAAACCTATTCTCAATGTCACACAGTGAGGCTTCACTTTCCAGGTTACTCAAACAGCTTAAATATTGTCTCGTGATACAAGAAGGAACAGGATGTCAAGGTGGATATCTCATGGGATACGGGCAGGAGGAGGATGTGAAGGATGCTGGCTGCTCAGGAGGACATTCCAGAGCACTGGGCCATGGGCTTTTGCTCACAGGGTCTCCTCTACACTCCATGCCAACCAAGAGGGACAAAAGCATTTTTGAAACTCCCAAGAGGAGCCTTAGTGTTGGAGGATGAGTGGCAGCAAGGATGAAAACCAAGGCAGAGAAAGGCCGTGGGAGGGGAGGAGGGCTCTGACCCCATCACTCCTCACCGTGACGTATTTTCACTGGTCACAAGCACCAGCCAGTGACACGTGAGCACTCCTACAGCCTGACAGCCAAGCATGTGCTGAAACGCTCTCTGGATCGAGGCCTTTATCTTTACAAGGAAAACACCATCATCAGATGATCACACAAATGACTTTTAAGCACTGCTGAATCAGTCGGGTTTTCTATACAATCGCCCCTTTCAGTTAAATGATCCCAAGTGATGGACAAACATCTGATAAAAATGCCTTTACCTCACAACTGGCTCCATAAAGCACAAAGGGCAGCTGCTCCCTTTTCACAGCAGCACAGAGCAATTAAATGGTCTGCGCAAGGTCACCCAAGCCATCTGCAGCAGAGATGAGGACAGATAAACAACCTCAGGATCCCCATATCCGATCTGTAACAGGGAATCTGTCCCCCACAGCTCCTCCAACAGCCTTAATCTCCTTCACTTTTCCAGACTTTTAATCAGCAACCTTTTATAAACACAGGCAGCAGAATCAAAGCACTGCTAGAAGAACTATCAGGGCCAAACCCAGCTGAGACACCCACGGAGCTGTCGGAATTCTCACAGGATTTGCAAAGTTTATTATGATTTGCCATCTGAACGATGCTGGCACCTAAACAAGATTTACTTAATAACATGATGCCCTTTCAAAAACATACGGTCCAGCATGGACCAAGGCATGCCGGCTGTCTTCACTGCTCATGGGGTGTATTTGGGATTTTTCCTGAGCTACCCTTGATGTCAGGATGCCCTGGCAAGTGCTCTGCCACTTGCCTGCAGGGAGCAAGCAGTTTGCTGCCTCTGCAGGGATCAATGGCTGATGTCACGAGTAAACCTCTGTAATGATCAGGTCCTTAAATCGATGCGACAGCAAAGGGTAAAACAAACAGATTGTGGGTTGTGATGAGAAAATGCCAACTGCTCCATGCCAGGCAAACACAGGGATGGGGCTTCAGAGAGCTTGTGCTCTCCCCTCGTAATTATGGTAATGCCCATCAGCAACATGGGCAATTACGGTAATGCCCATCAGGAGCATGTGGACCTGTGCTGCAATTTTCATTATTAATAATCATCTCAGTGCCTTTTCCAAAGGAATTTAGCACTGATAGCCTTGCTGCACAGATGGGAACTGAGGCACGTGCATGCACAAGGGTGGACACAGGAGGGAATGACTTTTAAGGGTGCTTCCCTTAAAAAGAATTAAAATCAGGAAAAGGGCTCAGTGCTCCCTTCCCTCTACCCGAAACTCCAACCACAGGACCATGCAAGTAACACAATCAGCTGATGAGAAGAGTGCAGATAATGGAAATAAGATGAAGCCCAACTGCAATTTTCCATATCCAAAGACACATGGTGGTACAGCTGACCTTCCCAGCAAGTCACCACACTCTGGAACCATCTGGAGGGTTGTGTGAGAAACAGCCACAGCATTGCTTGGAGCTTTCCTGTTTTGCATGCTCTGAAGTCACTGCAGAAGTCATCTGCACCAAATTAAGTCTACAAGAATTGAATCACTCTTTGATTACCAGCAGTGACCCTATCCCAGGCATCCTCTGGTTGAGGGAATCCGCAGTTTCTTTCCAGCTTTCCAGTCATGCGTGCGGGCGGTAATTTCCTTGATTACCATTGGGAAAGTTCACTCACAGTTCCCCTCTTGCCTGCCCACACCAAACCCTCACTGCTTAGGATTTTTCTCCACCAGAAGTTGCAATATTTGTATTTACTCCTTCACTGGAGTGTGGGGCAGAAGAAGAAACTTTGGCCTAATTTAAGATAGAATTTGCCAGATGTAGGAGCCCAACTGCACTGTGAGGGCTCTGGCTCTGGGCTCACTGTGTGTGATACAGAGTGACCTTCCTGTGGCCTTCCACTGCCTAAAGGGGCTCCAAGAGAGATGGAGAGGGACTCTGGACAAGGGTCTGGAGAGACAGGACAAGGGAGAATGGCTTCCCACTGCCAGAGGGCAGGGTTAGATGGCATATTGGGAAGGAATTGTTGACTGTGAGGGTGGTGAGGCCCTGGCACAGGTTGCCCAGAGAAGCTGTGGCTTGCCCCATCCCTGGAAGTGTCCAAGGCCAGGTTGGATAGGGCTTGGAGCAACCTGGGATAGTGGAAGATGTCCCTGCCCATGGCAGGGGGTGGAACAGGATGAGCTTTAAGGTGCCTTCCAACCCAAACTATTCCATGATTCTATGGTATGACTCAGATGGGAACAGGAAACATCCCCAGTGCTTCAGTATGGAAATTCCCACTCTTCTGGCTCTTTATGGAAGGAGCAACTCTATTTCTCTCTTAGGGAAAGCCATGAAGAAGGACAGACAGTTCTTGGCCTTTTCAGTCCCACACAGGCTCCAGTGATAAATCCTGCTGTTATTCCTGTTCCTATTCCCCTTTGGAGTACAGCAGCAGAGGTGTTCCTGGTGCATCACAGGCAGAATAAAGACAGGAGGATGTATCTGCTGCTGATGTAAATCCTTTGAAGTCAATTTACACCAGCTGGGGTTCCCTGAGGCCAAGAGTCCTTATGCAAAGAGGCTGCTTAAAAAAGTTTTAGTCATTTGCAGGAGCTGAGGGCAATTCCAAGATAAAAGAGCTGCTCAGATGCTGTGGGGCTCCGTCCTGGAGTACCTATGGAGAGAGGGGTCCCACCCCACACTTTGATGGAGGAATCTCGGTGCAGATCTCCAGTGTGTTAAAGTGTTTATAAACTCCCTTCCCGGTGACCCACCCTTCTGACGCAAACGTTACATCCCTCGCTCCTCCACCGCTCCTAGAAATCCCCAGAACAAAAGGATTTGTGGTACAAGGGTTACTTTCGCCTTTGATTCCGCACAGAAGCAGCTGGGCTGAATCCTCCTCACTTAATTACTCAGGTAAATCACTGCAGGTCCAGAGGCGCAATTAAACTTTGGTGCAACTCCATTTAACAGCTCTACTCCTGGGAATAGTTGGATGCCCAGCTCTGGGAGCTGGGAGGAGCTGACGCTCACCTGCCCGTGTGACGGAGCGGGAACGATAGTCCCATCGGAAATTATTTACACACAGGAGGGAAATTACTCATTCGTGTGTACGGCAACCGGGTCAGACAGCCAGTGTGTAATGCTTCTGTCTGGACCTCTGGGTGCTCAGAAAGGATGGATGGGGCAGTCTACTGCAGATTTAAAAAAATATGGGATTAATATTATCCCCGTGCTTGAGAAGCTTGAAGCTTGTTTTACCCAGCCCTCTCATCCTGACAGACCTCATTCCTGTATTGCACAGAGACCGAATCCTTAAGCAGACCAAACTCCTGGATTTTTGAAGTATGGACCACTTCTTTTGTTGTTTCTTGGCAAGTTTGCAAGTCAAGAGTTAAAATTCTTTAATTTGTAGGAGCAGTAACCCTGCTTATCTGTGTTTTCTTGCTCTTACATCACTTACAGAAAGGACTGTGTCAAATGAATTTGCAGCAGTCCTTGTTACTTCATAATTCCTACTGATTTTCCTTTCTAGGCACTCCCATGGAGGGTGATGGGAAGGTGCATTTAAATGCTTAAATAAAAAAAACAAGCCTGTTTCACCCTAATCAGCACTAAAGGAAAAAGTTTTCAGCTGTATTTCAGTGCCTGAAGAAAAGTGGAATGGTTGCAGTCAACTATCAGTCATTAAAAAAATCAAATGTTTTTGCAACTCTCTCTAGTTCTTGTTTCCTAAAACAATATCATGTTTAATGTGTTAGAAACTATTTTTAATGAGATACAAAGTACTATTTGTTTTTTGGGGTTTTTTTGTTTTCCCTTCAGCTTATTTTTTAAACCAAAAAGTAAACACACGGTTATGAAATCTCCAATTTCACATCAAAGCAGAGTTGATTTATATATATGTTCAAAGGAAGACTTTAAAGGAGCAACATCATGACCAACTTGTTGGCCTGATGTTATTAGAATAATTTAAAAATCCACAATGTAAATGTTGATAAATAAATAGCATGTTGCCATAAATCAGCATGTGGCTGCTCATGAAAGCAATAACATATATCTGATGTAGACAGAACAATATTCAGATTTTACCCGTGAAGTTTAGCATTTCTGAGAGCAGCAGAACCTCCCTTGGGTGGGACGGATTTACGCAACACGGGGCTTAAAAAAGTGATGAATTGGAACCTGAAGCGGAGTGTGCCTTTCCAGCTCATTTCCAGCCAAATGAGACTTGAAATATGCAAATTGCATTCGAATGCCGGAAAGAAAAAACTCCCTATAGGATCCTGCCCAAGGAAAGCACTGTGGATTAGCGCTGCTTCGAAACCATACTGAATTTCTTCATTTCAAAGCAGGCTCGGGGCATGTTACTCACTTGCTGGGAACGGGTAAGGCAGAGGAAAAACCCCTCCACCCGCTGCGGGGGAATGGGTAAGGTCATGGAGAAACCACCCCCTTTGCTTTCCTGAAAATGAATGTGTCATGTGTTTATAAGGTGTGCCTGCCTGGGTTTGTGTTGGCACACGGAGAAATGCCTGCAGGGCCAAATCTGCTTGCCGCCTCCTCCGGCGGGCAGTCCTGCAGCAGCTCCGGCCCAGGAATGCCAGCCTCGGTGTATCCAACACCATGGATGCACCTGGGATCCAACAGACCTTGGCTTAGGTTTACATTTGGGATCCAACAGACCCTGGGTTAGTTTTACATTTGGATTGATATGAAATACTAGGACTGGGAGAGTTTAAGATTTCACAGAATCCTAGAATGGTTTGGATTGGCAGGGGACCTCGAAGAATATCTCATTCCAGCCCCCTGCCATGGGTAGGGACACCTTCCACTAGACCAGCTTGCTCTGAGCCCCATCCAACACTTATTTCTCCCCATGTGATGTGACAAAGCACACACTGTGTGTCTCCTTGGGTGGAAAAACCACCAGTCAGTGGGGTTTGGTCCAGCCTGAAGCTTGAACTGAAGCTTTGGGTTTCTTTGGAAGAAGCTTGGGTTGATTTCTGCGTCATCCAAAATGCTCTTCCTACATGAAGACTAGGCCTCTTCTAGCCAATTAATACAGACTTAATTAATATCTGGAGTCTACATCTCATCTTACTGGATTTTCTATGGATTTCCTCCCCATTAATACCAAACTACACAGGGCAAGAACCACCCAGAAGCTCAGCAATGATCTCCATGGAATGGCACTCTCTGTCCATCATTGAAAGGTTCATTTTATAAAATAAATTGCGCTGTTGGGAGGAAGAACCACACAAGTGGCACATCACAGCCAAGGGGTAACTGCTGAGAGCAGTATCACCTTTCCTGAGAAAGGTGGTACCCATCACCAGCTGAATGTAGTGGGGTGAGTGTTCATACCAGTTTCTCATCCTAGCACTGCCTTTATTCTTTACTCAAATAAGAGGTGAGAAAATAAAAGCAGAAACAAGCAAAAACACTCATTCTGCAAAATCGTTTTTAGAGTTTTACCAGGTGGAAAAGTGTTTGTTGTGTTAACTGCAAAAGGAGAATCGGGAAGGAGAGGTGATGAGAACCAGCCCATGCTGAAGGCAAGGAAGCACCAGCAAAATTAAAACCTACAGCAGCTTGTTTGTTGACACAAAGTTGATTAAAGAAAGACCTGATGCAGCTGACAACATCTGTGGCCTGGAGAGCAGATAGTGCTGCAGGAGGCTGCAGATCTCAGACCAAAATCTTGTGTCAGTCACACCCATACAAACCACACTGCTGAGGCCTTCAGTGCCAGAGGAAGCCAAACAACTACGTAAGGAGAGCCCACAAACCACCCAGCCACTTGCAGGGAGCAGGCAGAGCCATCCCTGCTCCTCCGTGGAATCGGGAGATGCTGGACATTTGGATTAAATAACCTGGATTAGAGTCTCAATCTTCAGAAAAAAACCCAACCCAAATCAAACAAACAACAAACAACTGAGAGGGAAGAGCATTTGTCATTTAACAAGAGAGCAATGCAATTAAACACAGGATTTTGTTAATCGTATGAAGTAGCAATTTAAATTTAATTTAAATTTGAATCAAGCTCTGCAGTCATCATTTAGGCAAATTCAGCTGGGGTTTTACCTGAGTAGGAGAACAGGCTCTGGAAAATTCAAATAACTTTGTGCCCTGAGATGACTTTTCAAAGATGCCCACGATGAAAAAAACTCTGGCAATTTTTAATTGACAGAAGTCTGTTTGCTTCAGAAAACACGGGACAAAAGAGTGAGTCCTGGGAAGAAGTCAGTTTAAGTCCTGGCAAGAAGTCAGGATAGCTCTACAATACAGTATCCCCCCCCAAATGTGGTAGCTGGTCCTGCCAAAATGAAAATGAGCCTAATCCAAGCATCAAAACCATACAGAAGGCACTAATTAATGTAAATACATTTAAATGAAAAATCCTTCTCACATAGAGATAGGCAAATGCACTGCAGAATCATTTTTCTGTGCTAAACCAGCAGATCATTTAGCTATGCTAAACCAGCAGCAAGGTGAGGCACTTCTGGTTTGTTGGCTTTAAACACTGAGCAAAGGCTTTAATCGGAGGAATCTCTCCCTCTAAAGAGCTCTGATGATGAGTCTTCAACGCGCTAAATCTCCACAACATGTCCTGCCTTTGATAACACACCATCTTTCAATTAGGTTTCACTTAGTGCAAATATTTGGATCACCAAGTGCCCCAGTGAATGCAGTTGCTCTGCAACTGGGTGAAAAATTAGGACTTGGAGTCAGATTATGGAAACTGGCCTGGTCCACAAAATGAAGATCAAAAGTAGGACTGCTCCAAGTATTAAGCCCTGCTTTGAAACCCTTCATAGCTCACCTTCATTTTAAGTGATGCTTCTCTTCTGGGATGTCACATGTCTCCAGTATCCTTGCTTCACTCCAGAGAGGTCCCTGCTCTGAACAGTTAGTCACTCTCCAGTCCTGCCCTCAGATCATGATTCATTTAGAACCTGCCTTTGAGCTATTATTTATTTAAGCCCCACCCTAATATGTTATAACGTAGAAGTCTGAGAATGCAGAACTCTTAAAACCCATCATGTCCTACTAAAAGCAGGATTGTTTAAAGGACATGCCAGAAGGTCCTGGGCACCGTTGTGTCTGGGAGGAGGGATGACAGGTCCCCACAAAGGCTCCTGGGAAGAGAGATTTGAACCAAATTTCTACCCCCAAAGTCTTCATCTCTGCATCAGCAGCACATATGCTGTGCGTGGCTGTGGGATCTCCCTCAGATGGGCTTTTCCCACACATTTACCACATCAATCCCAGAAGATGAGAAAGCATCCACCACTCAGAGTCCCTCTGCTCTAGGAAGATATCTGAAACAGTGGCACTGACTCCTAATCCTGTACCCACACTTCCCACAGCCAACACTGCAGATTTCCAATATTTCATTTTTTAAATATTTGAATCAGTTTAACTAGGATATCTGACAGCCCAGAGAGCTGGCAAGAGCAAAATATTAGACTGTTAAATGCATATGGCCCCAACTATCCGCACCCCACTTTTATGGCATATTTCATAGAATCATAGAATATGCTGAGTTGGAAGGGACCCATCAGGATCATTGAGTCCAACTCCTGATTTTTATGCACCTATAAGCTAACTGATACAACCAGAATGATATATATTTTAGAGGCCAAAGAGCAAAGGAGGAAGAATATGATGGATACAGAGACGGCTACTCTAGAAGTCCATATATCATGATGATGAGAACTGATACAGAGGAGCTGACTCAGACCAAGCTTTCCTGAACATCCATGAGGAGCTTTGAGGGGTTTCACAGTCTGGGTCAGAGCCAGTTCCCTCCTCACCCAGCAGCCTTCTCTGGAACCTCTTGTTCATCACTCCTGAGTGTCTCAGTGACAAACCCTGGCTTCCGCATCACTGTAGAAACGCAGTCCCCTGTCCTCTAGGACAAGGACATCCTCACCACGAATGAAACCCCATCAAACAGCACAAAGATGGAGATAACATTCCCATCCTCAGCCCTAAAGAGCTCCTACCTCCTGGAGCATCCCGCTGGTGTGGTGTCCCGCTCCGCCGCCCGCAGCTGGACGTGAACGAAACAGTTAACGGAGCGCCGACGTCAAAGCGGCACGACGTGCGCGGGGCTCTGCGGGGACCGGCTCTGCGGGACCGCAGGGAGCAGTGCCAGGGGCTGCTCCGGGAGCACAGCTCTCCCAGCTTTCCAGCCCCCGCTTCCGTACCGCCAGTGTCCCCGGGCGAGGGGAATACCGGCGTGCGGCCGGGGAACCGCGCGCGGAGCTCAGTGATTCATCCCGGCTTGTGAAAACAGGAGACGTGGAAGTCTCTTTGTTTCTCCGGCTGCTGCACCAGCGAACAGACCCCTCTTTGTGCAGCGCTCGGCTATTTTAAAGCTTATTAAACAAAGGAAGTTACAGCGAAAAGCAAGGGAAAGACTAAACAGCTCGGCACCACTTAAGGGAAACATCACGTAGGAAGGGGACGATATTGGGGGCTGACAGACTGGCAGGAGGGAGGAGGACGAGCGGGGACGTTGTGCAGCCCGGCACATACACCGCTGGCACTTGGCCCCGCGCCGCCCTCGACCTCCACCGCGGACCTCAGCAGTTTACATTAGTGCCCAGATGTTTATTTAGCTACTCTCTCCTGAAAGCGAGGTGCGGCCCTTGCTCCTCTTTTCTGACCGAAATGCCCTTAGAAACACAAGCAAAATGAAGTCAGTTCTGTTTATCTTAGTGGCTTCTGGCTCACGAGCTACCAAGATACAAGCATGGAGCCCCGTTGTGATGCTGCTCCGACCTGCTGGCTGGACACAGCCCTCGGTGGCAAGATTTGAGTTGTGCTATCCAGCACTTGGGAGTAACAGAGATGTCTTTAAAGACAAAATAAGATAATTTAAGGATTTACTCTGCAGTGGGTGTAGCTGCACGAACAGCCTGGGAAGAGAAGTGGGTTTTTGAAGTCGGAGAGCACACAGCAGGAACTCTCATTACACCATCTCTGTCCACCTAAACTTTGAATATTCCCACAGACCACAAATGACATTATCTGGACTTGATGGACTGCAAAAAGCTCTAAATGAGACTGATCTAATTTAAGGAGGTGGAAAGGTGCTGCTTAGCACCTTTTGGGTGTATCCTGCACAGACAGGGAGGTAGCTCCTGAGAATCAATATATTTACTTCATCCCTCAATTTTATCACATTATGGCTCCATAAAAATTTGGAGCTGGCAAGACCGGCACTTCATCTGGGAAAGATACTTGTTCCTTCTTATGAATCAGGGGATGCACTGAGCACATCCTCCCTCAGATCCCAAATGCTATATTAGGGAACAGAGCTGACCAGGTCCTGCATTTCTGTCTGCAGGACAAGTGAGGCTGGGGACAGCTGCCCAATGCCAAACACAACGTTACAGGGTGGCCACCAAGAGAGAAAATACCCCCTTCCTCATCATCAGGATCTTGAGTCACAAACCCTTCTGAGAAATAGCAGTTGCTTGAGCTGGGAGCTGGAGAGGGTGATAAATGCAGGAATAAAAGAATATATATGTTACAATAACGTAAATAAGTGTGGTCTGCTTCCTCAGGCAGCACTGAGTGCCTGCAGAGCTTCTTATAGGTAATTTTGTTTCACTGCAAAGCTGCAGGGCCATATCAGCTCACAGTAAACGATCAGTATAGCGTTAGGAAAATAAATTCCCTTCATGTCAGCTGCAACCAGGTAATTTTGGAAGCAATTTTTTTTTCTCTACTTTAGAAAGGTAAGGGCACTGTGCACAGTCAGTCCTGCAGCTGGAGCCACGAGGGCTTGGGCTGGTTTGCAGATCAAGCACTGCTCGGATAATGCGTCAGGACTCAGGAACACTGACAGCACTCCAGGGCACAGAGTTCCCTCTTTGCCAGTTTTCTGTCGGATTCCAGCTCGTGGGACTGCAGGTCCCGCTGTGCAAGCGGCAGTGCTCCCTCTGCTCGCACTGATGTCAGCGCAATCGGCTCGTTAGCTCACTGGAAGATTGGCTGCTCATTTCCTCACTCCTCCTGTCATTAACTCACAGCTTAAAAAAGTATACGCACATGTTTTAACCGCTGCTTTCCGAAACCCATCAGCTCAAAGCCAGGATGCCGTCCTGCATGGCGCTTCCCCCCAGCCACCGATTCCTTTCTTGTGCAGGGCTTCTGAGAATCACCCTGCGAACACGTATGCTGAGATCCTCCCTCTCTCTCTGCTGTTGTTGCAACTCTGGATTTTCTAAACTACGTCTGTCAGGAAGGAGACAGGAAATTCGAGTCACACTTGCAACAGCTGTGCCATGCCTACTATCAGTCTCAAATGACGTAGTTTGGCTTGGGTGGCGCAGGGCCAGGAACTGGTGAGAGCGGAGGTCAGGAAGATAGGTCACTGTTTATACTGCTCCTGCACTTGGGAGCATGCCGAGGCTATTTGCTTTCTTCCTATCTATACTGTTTCTCCTTCCGTTTTTCTTTAATAATGTGGAGCCCAAGCATCCTGTTTTCAAAACATCTGACTGTTTTGCTATTTACCGGTGACAAATTGAAATGCCTTTGAGTGAAGCTGGCAGTGGGATACTTGGCATAGGGAAAGACCCGCCTGATGGAGGACAGTTGCAGCCTTCTCATGAAGATGCAGGTTTCCAACCTTGCACTGTCAGACTGTCAGACTGCAGAGTCTGCCACCAAACCCCAAAAACCACAAACCCCCCAAATTATGGGGGGTTGAAACGAGATGATCTTTGTGGTCCCTTCCAACCCAAACCATACTATGAATTGTGTCAATATTTACTGCTGCTGAGGAAAGGGAAGCAAGGTGTGAGGCCATTTTATGCTTCTCTTTCACAGATGAAAACTGTGAAACTGGAAGTTGACCAAAAAGTGCAAACATTTCAGAAATGGGTTACGAAAGAACAAAGTTTCAGGAACCTTTAGCTTGAACTAGCTGTAAGTCATCTGCACACAGAGAGACCACAACTTTTAATTGCTACATAAGCAATTTAGTTAAATCTTTCACCTTCACAACTCCAGATTTGTCACTCAGCAAAAATAAGTAACCTCAAACTGAAGGGCATCAGTGTCCATACTGGAGGTGCAGCCTAAACCCTTCTCAACTTTCATCCAGCCTTCCTTCAACACAAACTCAAACAAAAAAATAATATTCCTTTCTTGAAAGCTCGACCTATAAAACTTTTACTGCTTCCTTTGCCCCTGTACATCGTGGTGATCACTACCAGAGGAGGAAGCTGAAACAACATGGGATTTATTTGCTTAACTATTTTCCAAAAACTCAGTTTATGATTCAGCATTTCTGATTTCAGTAATTTCCAATTAAGAAAAAAAGTAATAATAACATGGGGTTCGTGCAGAACTGGGTTTAAAATCACGGCAGTTGGGCAAAGACGTGGAGGTGGCTGGCATAAACCGCATCCTGAATCCCGCAGCCAGAGTGGGATCGGGTTGGGAATGTGACCGCTTTAGCGGATAACGCGGGGCTGGAACCGCTGTCTTGGATCCTTGGAAGAGGCAGGCACAGGGCTGGGAGCTGCCAGCCCGTCCCGCGGGTGTGCCGGCTCTGCTGGCAGCCCCGGGCAGCGACGGGGAGGCGGCCGGGCCCCGGGGCAGGGAGAGCAGTCTGCCTGCGGCGGCTGCCCCACGAGGGACAGGCGGGCTCGGGGAGATGCGGGAGCGAAGCTGGGCTGATGTGGGGGAGTCCAGATCCAGCGGGGAGCGGGGCTGGAACACCAGCTCCCAGAAGTTGCACACAGGCGCTCAGACCTTGCGTTTTGCTTTCCTCCCTCTCTGCTGCTTCTCAGGATACTCCTGGGACTCTGCTCTCCTCCTGACTTTAAACACACTTCAGCACTTTACTCCTCACAAAAAAACTCACAACTCCCCTTTCGCTCACATTAGAAACCCCGAAAGAGCTGCTGCCCTCAGAGATCATTCCTTGTGCACCATCCTTCCCTTCGCACCCTCAACATGTCCTGCCAAGTGATGCCGAGCCAGCCCAGCGCATTAAAAACCAAATTAAAACGCTACCGAAAGCCAAAACAGCCATAAAATCCCAGACCACAATGTTGACAGTTCGCCGTTATTACGGACAGACAACAATGAAGTTAATTGACTTTTGGAGTGGTAAGCTGGTTTGCACAGTGTTCCTGGTCATGTCGGCTCCAAGGGACCAGCGATAACTGAAACCTCTTTAATTCTCAGAAATGAGCCTGCGGCAGCGATCACTCTACTCTCTCCACGCCACCCCGTACTGCCCTCCCCATGCCACCCCGGACCGCTCTCCCCTCACCGCCCCGGATCGCTCTCTCCACACCGCCCGCTGCAAGTTTTTCCTGGCCGTGCCTCCACGCGCCCCCTTTCCCAACACTAACTTGGAGTTGCCGTCCTGGACAGACGCGCAGACTGGTTGGGCATCGGGCTGCCGTGCCCCGCATCGCATCCCTGTCCTGCATGCCCACTGCGCATCCCCGTCCCGCATATGGGCTCACCTTGTTGGATGCCATCTCGCTGACGGAGCGGTAGGTCTGGATGGTCTCCAGCTGATCCAGGCACCAGTCGAGCTCCTCCAGCGTCTCCATGGCCAGCTTCTGGTAGGGCTCCTCTGCGAAGAGGCACACGGACATGTATTCGGGTTGGCGCTGCGGCCGCCTGTCCATGGCGGGGCCGCCCGAGCCGCCGCCAGCGCCGCCGGAGGTGCCGCTCCGCTCCCTCATCACGCGGCCGCCGCTGCGCTGTCCCGGCCGCCGGCAGCGAGTCCCCGCCCGCCGCTGGCACCGGCCCGGCCCCGGCCCCGGCCCCCGCCCCGGCCCGCCCCGGCCCTGCCCCCGCGGCACGGGGGGAACCGCGCACCCCCCGGGCAGGGCCGGGCAGGGCTCGGGGAGCGTCAGTCCCGGCCCCCCCGTCCCGGCTGCTACGGGGCTGGGGCCGCCCCCGCCGCTCCGCGCTGCCCGCGCCCGGGATGATGGTTCTGAGCCAGCCCCCCTCCCCGCCCGGCCGGGACCCGCAGCTGCCAGAGCCTGCACCCCAACAGCACTGAGCCTCAACGACAGCACTGCTCCCCAGGAGTCCTGCTCCTGAACAGCCCTGCTCCCCAACAACAGCCCCGAACCCCAACAGTCCTGCTCCTGAACAGCTCTGCTCTCCAACAGTCTTGCTCTCCAATAAGTCCGGCTTCCCAACAGCCCTGCACCTCAATAGTCCTGCTCCCTAACCCTGCCTGATTCTGCTCTCCATCAGCCCTGCTTCCCAATCCCAACTAGTCCCATTCCCCAACCTCTCCAGCCCTGCCTGGTCCCACTCCCCAGTCCCAGCAGCCCTGCTTCCCAACCCTGCCCGGCCCTGTTCCCTGTCAGCGCTGGCTCCCCAGCTCTGCTGGCCTTGTTCCCTCCCAGCTTTGCCCATCAGCCCCACACCCTACTGGTCCCACTTTCTGCTGTGCTCCCCAGCAGGCCCCGCACCCTGACCCTACTCCTGCTCCCTGCTCCCACCGAGCTGTGCTCCCTGACCCTGCCAGCAGGACAACACGCTCCCGAGCGGCTCTCGGCGTAAAAGTTAAGGTTTACATAAGCGGATACAGTGAATCATAAAATCTCCCCATGAATGTAACTGCTTCTCATAATGCTGGTGACATATGCTTACCCCATAAATCTGTCAAAGTTAATGGATTCAGCATTTCTAATGGCACTGGCTGAGCAGGTAACAGTGACATCAGAGGTCAGAATTGTTAAGATACACACTCAGTGAAGGATCTGCTCTATAGCACACACACTGTAGCTCCAGACATGTGCACCCCTGCCTTCCCTACCAAACCCTCGTGTTACTGGGAGAAGGAATCACACTTTGTGCTGGTATCTGCCTTCCTAAGGACACATCCCCTCCATCATTCACCATAAAGCAATGGACATCACTGGGTAGAGACTATATATTAAATATTGAAAATAAATGCTGCCAAAGGATAATTCAGCAATAAACTTGGCACAGACATGTTTTAAAGGTTCTGTAAATCCAAATCTTTTTAGCACTGAAAGTTAATGGGTTTTTTTTCTGTGCTCACAGAGCTCCAAACACGACAAGTCATCTCATTCCTGCATACTTCTGTGCTGCATGTATTAAAAAGCAAGTGGAAATGGCCAAAACACACAGAACTCGGTGTGTTTTCTTTTCTAACAGGTATATTTTCTATCAGCTACTTTATCATGTAAATTAGTTGACCTGGAAGGACTCAAATTCCTTGTTACAGAAAATGTTTAGATCGATAAAACTAAACAGGCTACATCATGAGTTTGGGAATAGGAAAAAAAAACATCTCCTCAGACAAACTATAGACCATATGTTTAAATACTGAACCATACTGTGTTATCTTCCTGTGTTCTCCTGCTCTGAGACTCCTCAGGAAGAAGAACCACAGCATTTGTGCGTTCCTGAGGAGGAGAAGAAACAGGTTCACAGAGACTGTGGCACAAGACCCTAATATTAGTCTTTTGGGGGATTTCCAGCCTTGCCAAGGGCTGTGGTTGCAGTACCCACTGCCCTTGTCACTTTGCTTCAAATCTTCACCTCCAAAAGAACCATCAGGACAAAGCAAGACCAGGAATAATAATTTACACTTGATATTGAAGGATCTGTGCTCCCCAGAGCTGACAAACGGTTCAGAGATTCCCTTACTTTTTAATATGAGTTTTTTGTAATAAAAGAAAAAAAAAACAACCAAGGAAAGCTATTACATACTAAGGAGATCAATATGAATTAGGAAACTTCGAGGCTTAGGTATAGAGCAAGAGGGTTTGACTCTAAACACTTTGTATATGTTTTTGGCTTTCGGAAGATGAAACAAATATAGAGTGAATACTGTATACATTTGCAATGTTTTTCAGAATTTTTAGCAGAGTGTATCAGGACACTTGTGCAGAAGGACCCTCCTTCCTTCTGTTTCTGCCTTTCTGCTTCATTCCAGTGAGGCTCCTGTGAACAGTGGGGGTCCCTTGAGGCTGCAGCCTGGTTTAGTAATGTAAAACATGAGCATTATCATTTGCCTGGGCCTTTTCTTCAAAAACATTTAGAGGCCAATAGATTAACGATTTAAATGCAGACAAAAACTTCCACTTAAAATATCTCATTTCAATAGCAAAGTCACACTAAAGTGAGAACAAACAGTTGTTACGAAATATCATTTTAAGGGGAAAAAAGGGTGAGTTCTGCTGCTGTCCCAGTCTAGAAGTGGATTTCCACATAAAAGCAGAGTGAACATTTTATTTCAGAACTTGCTTTTTTTTCTGACACTGGCCAGCCTGCCCACAGCTCCCTCTGGGTCTTGGGACCCAGCAGAAATGCACCACCTGCATCCCTGGGTAGCCCTTCTTAGGTGTCTTTTGGTTTCGACTTATCCAAATATTTATTTATTTTCACTCATTTTCTTGAGCAAACAAGACCGGTGAAATGGTGCTCTGAAGATGTGCAAGTGCCTTCCAGCCTCTCCTCCCTCCCTGCCCTCCGTGGTCATCAGTCAGTCATTTCTAAACCTGCTGCTGATTTTGGCTCCAGTTGCTTGGTCAGTAAGTACGTCACAGATACCACATTCCCACCCATTTCAAGAAATTAGACAAGCAGGCAGAAGAAGAGACACTATCCTCCTTGACAGCAGGAAGAGAGCCCAAGTTCACTCCTTCTTAGAAACTCTGTAACTGTCCCCCAAAGTCACCAAGTGACGCAGTTTGAGACAATCAACCCGGAAACCCAAACCCCAATTCTTATCAAGCCAGCCCTCCCTGGCTAGTGCAGCTCCACTAACTCTCTGTTAACTTGTTGTGACTGTTTACAAATAAACCGTGAAAGCACACACTAGGATTCCACTCATAAGGCTAAGCAGTAGATGCTTTTTCCAAAACAGGACGTAAAATTAAAATACGTATTCCAAATCCCTGGGAAATGTAGTAAGATACACAGCTACCCAAAAATAACAGGCAGGTATAAGGCTAGTTAGAAGTTGTTCTTCTGCAAATGTAAAAATTTTGTGTGGAAATGATCTTAAAAGGGAATAATGAATATTTTCTAGCTTTCTTAATATTTCATATTCATGGATATCATAAAATTGTTTGGGTTGGAAGGTACTTTAAAGCTCATCTTGTTCCAACTCCCTGCCATGGGCAGGGACACCTTCCAGTAGACCAGGTTGCTCCAAGCCCTGTCCAACCTTGCTAAGAATTCCTTCCCACTATCCCATCTAACACTGCCCTCTGGCAGTGGGAAGCCATTCCCCCTTGTACTGTCCCTCCAGGCCCTTGTCCAAAGTCCCTCTCCAGCTCTCTTGGAGCCCATTTAGGCACTCGAAGGGACTCTAAGGTCTCCCTGGATCCTTCTCTTCTCCAGGCTGAACACTCCCAGCTCTCCCAGCCTGGCTCCAGAGAAGAGGACAAAGATGAAATGCCCTGGGATTCTCTCACCGAGTGGCATCTGTGTTGCTACAGTGATTCACATAAACAGTAAACAGAAGTTTAGATGCTACATGACATGTTCTTTCCCTGAATCCAATGTGAGCATCACACTGACATCAGCAGTGCAACGGCCTCTGCCAGAAACACTCCTAAACCTTCTTCACTCAGACTTTGATAACCTTCCTGGTACAGCTGAGGCACACGGTCACTCACAGAAACAGTCCTGCAATTTCTGGATATGGTCTCCTGGAATCCTACATGATGCCTCTTCAAGTGTATCATGTTTCAGTTTATATTTGGGTGTTGCATAACCAAGCCCTAACCCCTAAAGTTATAACCGTTGTTTTGTCATTTTTTTCTAGGGCCTTACCATGAAATCATTTCTGAGACAGAATAGGGAACTAAGTAATGAAAGGAGGTAGTTTCAGTTTTTAAATGGTGTTTGTGCAGGCCTTTTGATCATGGTGGCAATCTAGCAGGAACTGAGATGACATTTCATCACAAGACCTGACTTTCTGCCAGTCCCTCTGAGGACAGACTGGCTGATCCTTCAGAAGCAGCACACCATTTCATGTTCTCCACTGGCACTTGGAACACTCTGATGTACTGAAATGCGACTCAGTTATGTGCCAGTATTTTGCAACAACTGCATTTTTGGTATTTTTTGCCATCTATTTCTTTTTCAGCTCTGTAAGGTGATGGAAGACACAGTATCTCTCACTAGAGAAGTGACTTAGCAGACCGTTTTTAGAAGCTTTTTCTCATTTACTGACTTGTCCGTTCTCTCATTTTTCTCTCACAATCATTTAGGTTGTAAAAGCCTTTAAGATCATTGAGTCCAACCCTTCTCCCAGCACTCCCAAGGCCATCATTAATCCATGTCCCTAAGTGCCACATACACATGGCTTTTAAATCCCTGAAGGGATGGGGACTCCACCACCTCCCTGGGCAGCTGTGCCAGGGCTGGACAACCCTTTCCATGAAGAAATTCCTCCTGATGTCCAACCTGAACCTCCCCTGGCACAGCTTAAGGCCATTTTCTCTTGTCCTGTCCCTTGTTCCCTGGGAGCAGAGCCCAACCCCTACTTGGTTCCACCCTCCTGTCAGGGAGTTGGAGAGAGCAAGAAGGTCCCCCCTGAGCCTCCTTTTCTCCAGGCTGAGCCCCCCCAGCTCCCTCAGCCACTCGTGGTGCTCCAGACCCTTTCCCAGCTCTGTTCCCTTCTCTGGATATGCTCCAGCCCCCCAGTGTCTTTCTTATTGTGAGGGGCCCAACACTGAGCCCAGGATTTGAGGAGTGGCCTCATCATTGCTCAGTAAAAATAGAAAGAGTGAGAGCTGTTAATAAAAATGAACTTGAGGCTTTTTCTTCTTGAATATTGGGAAAGTGAAAGGAATTGGAGATCATTCTCTTTTCTGGGAGTAGTTCAGTACAAGAGCAAACACACACTTCATCAGGAGGCTCATGAAGTGTTGCAGATGAGAAGGGGGGTTAATATGACAAACTCTTGCCCAACACTCTCCCACCAACCCTGTCTGTGCCATCCTTCTCCCAGCTCAGAGCTGGCCAGGAAATCTCTGAGCACGAGGGCAGTGTTATCTGCAGCTGCAGCCTGGTTCCTCTCTTATCCCACAAACCACCGTCCCCATCCGGTGACCAAATGCCACATGGCCACGTGGCAGCACGGTGAGATGGTGGGGCAGACTCCAGCCCCCAAGCTGTGGGAGGGAATGATGGCTTTGCCCTCAACTGATACAGGAGCTGACCCAAGTTAGGAAATGTTTTGAAACTAGATCCAAATGCCCAAATTTAAAGTGGAGTTTGTTTTCTCTCTCCTGATTCCCTTATGATTGTCTCTTGCCATCCCAGTCCCTTTAAGTAAAGACTTTAAGACGTGCCATGTCTTGCTTCTGGCAGAAAGTATAAAGGCTAAAAAGTTTTAAAAGCTTTAAGAGTTGTCAAAATACCACATCCCAAACAGGTAAGTTAAAAAAACTGGAGAGGAGTTGCAATTCTTTTTGCTCAACAGAATACTGCAAGTGACAAAATATGTAAGCTTTCCATGATCTAGAGGTTATTTTTCCCAAGAGGATTCAATATTGGGGACAGATTGTCCAATTTGGTGGATGAGAAATGTTGAATACAAATATTTGCCAATATCTTTACAAACGCAGCTCTTCTCAATTCTTAAAGATCAAATTATGGACTGACTGTGCTGGTAAAAGACTTAATTTCTAATTCTGCAAAGAAAAGGAACAGTTACTTCTAATGGATCACAACTTTCCTTGTAAACCTTAGGCACGTGGAGTTGAAGACTTAAAAATACCTCTAACAGTCTCTGTCAAAAAGGGCTGATGAAAAATTCCAAGAGAAACTTTTACAAGGAAGACTAAAAGGAAGGCACTGCAGCTTCCAGCAGTGTTCCAAACTTTAGCAGTGTTCCAAACTTTAGCACAGTATATCCATGCTATTCCACATGCACAGCCACTTGTTTAAAACCTGAAGCAGATTAACACTCATAAGAAACAAAAGATGAAAATATAAGTATTACAGGAGAAAATGCTTCCTATCTCTCACTAGTGCCAGGGAATTAGGTCAATAATGAGCAGATTTGGTGACGGAGCTCCATCACCACTCTTAGGAGAGCTGGGGCTTTTGGGGTCCTTATGTCCTTGTATGGGAACATGTAAATGTTTATCCTGATGCATGAAACCACTTATAGGCACTGAAAACTATGCTTTAGGAAATGTCTAGCAAGAAGCTCCCACACTCCCAAGTGGAAAATACATTAAGAGTGCAATTTTAAAATGTACCTAATTCTCAGGTGAAACCAGAAGACTCAGCATTAAGGACTATAGAGGACTAAGCCCAGAATTAGCATTTATCAGAAGACCTGAAGACAACCCATTTCTAATGATAATATATTTATTCTAGATTATCATAACTGTTGTCGTTATTAGAGAAAAAAGATTGAGAAGGCAGATTCTCTAGTTAATCATGGGAATGGCAGATTATTATTTGGTGAGTGGATAGATATTATTAATGTTACTGAAGGCTTCATTTATGTTTCTTACTCCTTGACTACTCCTGACTAGAGCTCCTGTCTAAGGAGGGTGGCAGAAGCCCTCTCTGTGGGAGCCTCACATCCCAGCTTATCCATCAGTTGAACCCACCTGTGCTTCAGCTGAGACTTGAACTTAAATCCTGATGAAGGTTAGAGGACAGAAAAAGAAAGGAGAAAGAAGGAGAAGAGATGGGGAAGGAGAAGGAGAAGAAATGGTGGTCTGCATGATTTAACAAGGCACCCATGTGGTCCTGACTTAGATAAAAGGACCACAGATCCAGATGGCCAAAGGTGCTCCCTGCCTTTCAACAACAGAAAATGGCTATTTTAACCTCAGAAGGCAAGATTCATTATAACTAATATTGCCCTGCAATAATTATCAGCCAGTGTGTAGCATCACTCCAAAACCCAGGAGCATGTTCAGTAAAACAGGTTTATCAACACAGGACATGCCACAACTTGATAGAATAGGGCCTTGTGCAGGCTGTCAGCCATTTACCCTTTGCCTTCCCTAATGGATCTGCGGTTGCTTACAGATCGTGTGGACATGTTTACATATTTATCCTTGACAATGCCAAGGGAATAACTGACACCAAGTGATTTATTTGTTTCATGTATCCTGTTAGTGCATTCATGACTACCCGTGAGCAGAGAGCTACTTCCTTGAGTTAAACCATTGTTCTAACAGATCCAGCAAAGAGATCTGAGAAAATTGTTCTATAGATAGGTTTGAAAATGCACAAGAAACAAAGTCGAAGGCACAGAGCACAACTGCCAGGATTCACTTAAAATCTGTAATGAAAAGGTCTAAGTCTGATAGTACCAACTCACAAACTACAAGCACTGAAAAAACCCTGTATCCTGTAATTACAGGTTTCTTTTATAGATCTCCTGTGAATCTTCCAATATTCAGGGAGTCTATGGAACAGATTTCCAATTTCTTTTTCAAGCACAAAAGCTACACATGCACCTAAAACAAGGTGTTATTTGAAAGCAAGATGTGTGCAGCAGAACCACCCAATGCCACACATGCCGGCAATGCTGCCAGAGCCCGAACATGTTCCCTCTTGTAGGTCTGCGGACACTTGCGCACTCCCAGTCCGCTGGACCGCGGGGCTGGAATTAGGAGTAATCTAAAATCATGGGAACACCAGAGCATTTAGATGCACTTCCCCTCCTCCCCACCACTTCATTGTGTGCAATGAAACTAATTATATCTTTTGCAAAGATAAGTGCAGATGTGCTAAGAAAGGCACAAAGCCCCAGCACCCACAGAACAGGTGGAGCCAGTCCGTTCTTGAGCAATTCCCGAACAAATGGACGAGCCTGCCCTTCTCCCCTTGCCCCATCGTATTTTTGGGACTCTGGTCCAACCAGTAACTCTAGCTGCCCCCTCTCACATTTCTCACACCTGCAGCTTTCATCTGGCCTGCAGGGGAGGTAGGAGTAAGAGCAAAGGGGTCTTGTTGGGTGCCCGGCACAGTGGGCACAGGGAGAGCTGGGGAGCGGGGCTGGCGGGAGCCAGAGCGTGGCAGGAGACAGGCTGGCTGCAGCCGGAATGGGCACGGGCACTGCATGCAAATGAACAGGCAGCTGGCTCAAAGTAACACTTTGAACAAAAAAAATACTTTAGAAACCTAGAGTTTTTTTGTTACCCAGCGCTGATACATGAGATGTGGTCAGAAAGGCCTGCGAATGAAATCCCTGTAGAGGGAGGTGACAGGATTAACTGGCAAAGCCACTGGTAGGGGTACGCTGAGGAGGTGGCACTGGAGAAGATCCAGCTGTGGGGAAACGCGGACAAAATCCTAATAGGGGCTGAAAAGCAGCAGAAACAATGAAGCCTGTATTCAGGCTGCATTCAGAGATGACAGAGGAAGATAGAGACAAAAAACTGAAGTGAAAGCTTTCTACTGCTAATTGCGAAAAATGCCAGGAAATGAGTGAGATGGTGCTGCCAGGAATGTGTGAGACTGAAATCGGTGATGAGAGTGTTTGACAGGCGCTACAGCCTTTGGCAAAATACGGCCAAGATTTGGTGGGCATTTTTAATTTCTGCTTTTATTTTCAAAACAAGGAGCAGGAGAAATAAACTCTTGTGTTGCACCGCTGAGAAGCCTGGCATTCTAAGTTCCCTAATTAAAGACAGGTCCTTTCTGGGACACACCATTTCAGCTGCCCAGAAAGGCTGCTGGGAAAACTTAGTCCCAAGTAAAATGGCTCCAAAACTACTGAAGACGTCAAGGCAGTGATTAAGCCAGCACTTGCCAAGAACACCGAGGACACATCCAGGTTCAAACTGGAAGACTCTGGGGAGAAAGCAGAGATGCCTTACCAAGTGAAGGCACAGGGACTATGGAAAGCAGGATGAAAGGGAGAAAGGAAAACCTCCTGTCTGCAGGGAATGACACAAAACCAAAGGACTTCACGCCGTCCCAAGAAGGAAGAAAGCACAGCTCATGCCTCTGCCGAGGCAGAGGCTGCTTGTGACGGGAGGAATGCCTGCAGCGTGACTCGGCTGCGACGTGAAGAGCGGCAGACGTCTGCGAGTCACCCCACTGCCATAGTAGCAGTGATGTTTCTGAGTCAACACCAACCAGCCCCAAGCCAGCTGCAGTGTAACCTGAGCACCCCCAATTGCAGCCTGGAGAAATGTCACTGCGGTGGGGGGGCCCATTGCAGCTATCTTTAGCCATCTCAAAGTTAATCACCTAAGCTCCCCGCACAGTCAGTGGAAAGTGGCTGGGACCTCCAAGGGGTGATCCTGGTCTATTCTCAGCACACTGCTGTGACGGGCTGAATTACCCCCTGGAGGTGCCTGTCACTCTCCACTAACTGTAGAAGGCACCTCTCTACCCTAGTCACAGGAACTGGCTGGTAGGGACCTCCAGAGGTCACATGCTCTCCCACCCTCTGCAGGATGATCTCCAGCTAATCATCAGCACCACCAGTGCTCAAGTAGCTGTAGGGCACTGTTAGATACCCCACACCCTCCCTGTCATCAGCCACCAACTGGACACGCAACCTTCATCAACATCCTTGGAGCCTGGTGGTCCAGCAATATCCAGCCCTGTCAACAGCCCGTCTGTCTGGCAATGCCACTTCACTGCCATGTGGGAATGCTGAGAGAAATGGTGCCAAAGTGCTCACTGCAGCAGGTACACCCACCCACAGCTGATCATGTCCCCACAGCCAGGCCATCCCCACAGCCCTTGGAGGAGGAGGTCGGAGTTTTCAGGCCCAATTTGCCCTTGGAAAATCTGCGTCTACCATTCCTAATTGACTTTCTTGTCCTCTCTGTGTTTGGAAACAGACTCAAGTGGACACCCCCAGTGACCTCTCCAGTGATGAGAAGAGTCTGAGTAGTCCATAGTTCCCCAGATTCCTTTCACCTTTCTCAAAGATGGACCTTTTTCCTGTTGACACAGATCTTCCCAAGCACCACAATTTTCCTGAATGACACACATTGACCTTACAGTCACATGACGCAGCTCTTCCAGGCTGAATCTTGTCTAGTGCTATAGACTTGAACACATCCACCTCCTCTAGGCTGCCCCTAACCCGCTGCTCTCTCATTGCCCTCCATCCCTCTCCTTCCCAAGCAGGCTGGAGGGTCACCAGGGCCTGGGTGAGGACTCAGTGAAGACTGAGACAAAAAAGACACTGAGTACTTCGGCCTTTCATGTATGACTTGTCACAAGGCTGTTTCATCCACAGATCAACACTTTTACTGATGTTTCTTTCCCTACTCCATACCCATGTTGGAGTCCTCTCACTAGTCACAGCTCCATCAGCCCCTGGTCAGTCCAACTCACTCCACATGCCCAAACACTCTCCCATGCCTCCCTTGCTCCCAGTCTTTCTCACTCTTTGCCTGATCTTTTTTGCACTTCAACTCGCTAAGAAGCTCCTCACTTCACCAAGTTGGCTTCTGCTGAAATTCCTGATCTTCCTGCACAACAGGATAGTTTGCTCCCGAGCTCGCAATTTGTTTTCTTCAAAAAGCAGCCATCACTTAAGATTGGTCTATAATTTTTAGGTGGTTGAAGTGGGGTGAAATTAATCTTATGACAATGACAGAGTCTTGAGACCAAGCAGTAACGGAAGCCCTCAGCAGCAGATGAGTTTGTGCAGAGCCCTGGTGCTGGCCAGTTTGCCCCCTCCCAGTTTGCTTTCATCCCAGTTCCTGTAACACACCCCAAGGTGAGCGGTAGGAGATCAGTCATGGGGGCCCAGCCACTGTTTTGAAGCAAAAATGAAGCATTTCAAGGAAGCTCATACCAAGAGGTCAGCCTGGAGCATGAGCCAAGCCCTGATGAAGCCAGTTAAGGCAGAACTGGACAAACCTGCAGAAGTCCTGATTGTACCCACCAGCACAGGTTGGGGCGAATCACCACCCAGGTCATGAGAATCAGGTCACCAAGGACTGCCATGGGCTGGCAACTCACTGAGCAGCCCACTGACTGTTACCAGGAACCAGGCAATTGCTCAGCAATTAGTGCAGGGCAGGGTGATTGTGGTTGATTACCGCCAGAGCTGGACAAGGCGCTCATTTTTGCCAGGCTTTGTGGGAATGGCTGCGGCTGCCCACAGGCAGCACTTCCCAGCACAGTCAGGCTTCCAAGGGCAGCGGTCAGTGTTCCCTGGTATCAGGAGTGCCAACAGCACAGCTCCTTCTATGAGAGGATAGTGACATGGGATGCTCCATCTAGGAGAGGAGTATGACATGGCAGAGGCAACCAACAGTCAGATGTCCACCTGGGATAACCCCAGCTAAGCACTACCCCCACAGACACCTTAAAAACAGACTGAAAAAGAGCAAAGAAAACAGAGAGATGATGCTACTCAAGTATTGCCTTGCAAAGAACTGGATTTCCCAAATGTTGCTCGGACGAGAGCTTCAGTGGGCATTGCAGTGGAGTACAGATATTGCAGCATGAATCTTTGTTTCCACGGAATAAATAATACTAATATCTCTCTTCAACTGAGATAGAGCATCAAAAACACTTCGAAAGGACTAGCTAATAAAAAGTCAACTAATAAAAACTAAAAAAGCACTCTTACATCTATATTTTGTGAGTTTTCATGTGTCTGATTACATTCTACATCAGCTTTGAAGACTCTACATTACAGAGATGAAAGATGCAGATTCCCAAAGCAAAGTTAACACTGCACCTTTTGCATGACAATGAAGTGCAAAAATGAGGTGTAAACACTAAGAACACCTTAAGGTGGCTGATAGAATCTTATGAAGCTTCCCAGAAAGGTAATTTCTGATCTGGAGATAAGCCTAAAGGTTTAATCTGAAATGCTAACGAGGAGGAAAACTGGAGAAGTTCTGAGGAAGGATTTAGATTGGAGATACCATCTCCTGTAGGGTGGGATGGAGTTTTTTACCACAAGGCAGTCCCTGTTTCCCAGTGTTTCCCAGTGTCCTTCCCCCCACAGCAGCCACGTGCAGGGAACAATGCAGCAGAGCTGCCACAAATCAGAAGGGTAAGTGACAGTGTTTTTATGGTGCCAAATGGAAGTAACAAAATGCAGGAAGCATCCTGTCAGATGTCACTTAGCAGCGATATCACCAGGGAATCTGGGAACGGGATTTGCCTGCATAGTAGGAATTCCTCGGTCCACAAAGAGGGAGAAACAGAAATGGCAAGAAGGGCAGAATCTAATCTTGGCCTGTCAAATGAACGGGAAAGATTCCTCAGTTCCATCGTTCTCTCAGGGAGCAAACATAAGGTTTGGCACATTATTGTTTTACTGACCAGGCTTGATTCCTTGTTGTCCTGTAGGATTCTCGCCTTAATCACAAGACAGGAGGAAAAATACAATGCAAGAGACTTCCTCTCCTACAGAGTCTGACAAAGAGTGTAGAAGATGGACAGTGCACGCAAATGAGAGATCTGCAAGGAGAACACTGAAAATGATTTGTCAGATGATATTTTGTGAGGAAATAAACACATGCTTTGAACACATTTCTGAAGACAGATCACAGTTTTCAAGGTCATGGTGAATTTTTAACTTAAATGAATTCCCATCATGCCTTTACTCAACATGGTCCTCAAAGTGCAGTGAAAGCAGCCCAGAGAGCTGGGACGGTGATGCCCATTCACTTGGACAGGCTGCAGAAGGAAGTAAGAGCTGAGCCTAAGGATTGTAAATCCCAATCCCAATTTCCTGCAAATCACGGGGTGCCTGGACTGTGTTTTTGTTTCTCTAGCTAAACAAGGCCAGGCTGGGTCACAGCAAGAACATTTTATTGTGTGAGTAGAAGTGTTTTCTTCCCGAGCGCATGTGAATGCACGAGTGTGAGAAAGACACAGAAAAAGCAGGATATGATTACGAAATGACCCAGCTATCCACCTAGGATTTACCTGTGCCACGCCACGCATTATCTCCCTTCATACATGGGGCCTGGCTCCGAGAGGGCTGGGGAGCTTCCACGTGCAGGGAAACCAACTTGAATCCTGGAAGCAACATCCTTGTGCTAACAAGGCACTCCACCTAAACTAATTAGCCCTGCCTTTCAACAGGCTTAATTAGGTGGGGCACCATGCTGTGCTGCTGTGGCTAGACAGCTTCCGGTTCTGGAGCTGGCTCATCCACAGCCCATCCAAGGACTCGCTCCTGCACAGTGCTACTGGTGCTAGGCTGCGATGCCAGCGCAGGGGCTCTGCCAGCATCAGCCCCCAGAGCCACTCAGTGCCCATCCCGAGCTCTCTCTGTGGACAAAGCTCTGCAAAACCACGTGCCTGCACCTCTGCTACTGCACAGAAAACTCCTCCTTCCGAAACCGTGAGCTGACTTTCACAACAGGCATGCGACAGGGGAGGAACTCTCCAGACAGACCACAGCAATGATTTTAGTTCAACAAGAGGAAAAAACAACCCCAAAGCATGAAAGGTGCAAAGCACTAACCGTACTCTGTGTTACTGCTTCACAAGAGCTTTGCAAACCAAAAGCAAGAAGGTCTGTGCTTGGATCTGCCCCGGAATCCAGGTGTTACTTTCATCCACACGCCTATCTGGAGCCATGAAATCAGGTTTTTAACAGGGTTACCTTGGAGATAATAAAACTTATGGCCTAAATAGCCAGTCAAGAGTGAAAGTCCCCTGTGGTGAAGCAAATACTGGAGTAGGAAATGGAAGAGGAACCTCAGGGATGAATCCTGGAAGTTCAAAGCATGATGCCGATCTACCTGAAAAGCTCCACTTGGCCACTGGCATTAGATGTAAAGACAAAGTTTATTAACAATCCTTAGCTCTTCATGAGGAAAATTATTCAAAAATGTTAAACAAGGGTAACAACAAGGCCACCCATGTCACCACAGCCATGTAGAACAGGACACTGGTAGAATGTCAGACCTGTTTAAATCAGCTTCCTTGGCTCCTGGGAAGGTTAAAAGGTCACAACTTAACAAAAAATTGTCCTACATTTCCTCTCAATTTAATTTCCTGAAGTTCTTCAAAATGAAAGTTAAAAATGTGGTTCCTGGAAGCATCCCAACCATAATCCATAGGAATTCTTTAAGATACATTATTACCCTCTGTGTCTGCAGACATGGAGAGACAGGACATAGAGTCATCCCTTATGTTTTGAGCCACCATGCCAGCCATTTAAATTATATTAATTATAAAATATAATTAAATGGTGGTTTTTTCATGGCTAAATGTAATTACTTGAAAGCATTATCCTTTAGGATGGAAGCTTAAAAAACTGATTTAGTTTGGAATTTTAATCTGTTTTCCTACAATAGATATTTTACGTACCCAAGGGGTAAATGTCAACCTCACTAATTTACCTCATTTGAACTTTCTGCCCTTATTTTGCCTCTCAAAGAAATGACTGGGACTGTCATCCCACAGCTGAAACCTAGAGACATTTGCACTGAGCAGAGTCACTCAAGAATGCAGCATGTTGCAAAAAATGGCCTGTTTTGACATATTTCATTGTGCAGTGGTACTGTGAGTAAGCCCTATCGACTGATCTGCGATTGCACCGCAGGACACTGTGGGAAGTCAGAGTGTTGCTCACTGCGGATCAGAGAGCAGAACCAGCAGAAAAAGCCTGAATTATCTCAGAGCACAGGCAATTAAAAAAGCTGTTTCTTAATTCATGATCCTCTTTTGAAAATGCAGAATGTTTCACATGTGAAGCCAGTGACCAGAGAGCTCTGTGGTAGCACCTCAAGACACGTGGATTCACTTTTTGTATGTCCACATGCTCTGGGCACTCACAGTGAGCCTCGAGTCACAGAACTCCAACTCCTGAGGCCTGCAGTAGCTGACAGCAGAGCTAAAACATCCCCTGTGCTAATCATCTGTATTAATCTCCCTCAGCACAACTTCAGCTGTTCGCGCTGTGACTCACTGTGCTTTATGTTTACCAAAGTGCACGTACAGCCCTCTAGAATAATCTGTTTAAAATCACACAGTGAGTCCCACGGGGAACAGGGTGGGGAGGAAGAGGGAGATGTCAGGATCCTACAAACCAGCATCATTTGTTTTGACAGCTTTTAATATTCCATATTAATCCTTCCACGTGCTGATCTCCACTGCGTCTCTGTGTCACCTGCAAGCTCAGGCCATCACATCCTGCTTACCAGCTTTTTAAAAGGTGTATTTGGGACATGGGGTAGAACTGGACCATAATTTCCTCAATATTGCCAGAGGGACAACATCAGATTAATTTCCTGATTATCCATAATCAGAAATTGATTATTATAGAACACCAGATAATAATGTATTTGTGGGGTTCTTTTTGTATCCGAATCATTTTAGCCAAAAGGTGATTAAAGCTGGAGGTCTAGGTCATATATGACTTCCTGTACTTTCCTTAACCTGGGCTCTTAGTCCTGAATCAGGCTGTTCACACTGGAGAGGTGTCTTGAAGAGGCAAATGGGGATAAACTTGACCCCAGCAATGATAGGCAGACTTGGAGGTGTAATCACTCCTGAAATGGTTACAGCCAGCAGAGGTAAGAACAGCCTTTCACTCTCAAAATACATTTAATTAAAGCCCTCAAAACACATTTATTTAAGCACCTCAATCCGAGTTCAAGGAAATCAAAATGTCAGCATTAAGGCACCCCTTCTTAACAATCTCAGTTCAAATATCAGATTAAATGGACATGGAAATGGAAATGGAAATGTTCCCCACTGAAGGTCAGCTATGGGTTGGCCTGCAGTGGATTATTCCAGGGGTTGCTTTTTGTGCTCTAAGTTTTACGCTTTGTGGCACCTTTCAGAATTTCTTACATTTAGCAGCACAGCAGAGGCAACTCATGTCAACCTTGGCCAAGGTCTCTGCACTGTCATTCACACTGTCATTCGTTATGTGCAGTCAATTCAATGCAATTCAGACAATTTCTGTGAAACATCTGATTTCAGGCAGCACACGACTTGCCACTTGAGGCAACGTGCTCTAAAAGCCATTCTAGCAGCGAGCTGAGCCGACCACATTTGGAAGGGTTACAAAGGGTGGCTTGGAGGGAGCAGCTGCTGCTGACAAATGTGGTGTGAGCAGCATCTCTGCTTGGGTTCCACTTTCTTCTTCCTGATCTATAGAGTGTGAGTAACAGCTCCTTGGCTTTTACCTGGACAGTATGTTCCCACTGGAAGGGGGTGGAAATATTTCAAAGTTTCACGCAATACAGTGAAACTCAGGAAGCTGCAAACTGTTCGTGACATTTCAGTAACAGGAATTTTGGGAAATACCCTGCCCAAAGAACTGGAATTCAGATGAAGGCCCAGCACACGTATTTGACTAGGAGCTGGATGGAGACCATGTCCCATAAAGTATTACTGCTAAAGCAGAAAACACTCCAGTTACACTGGAAACTTGTATCTGGATTTCTCTTCTTCAAGAGTATCTCTGGGAAGAAAGGGAGGAAAACATTTCACAGCTGTCAGATGCCAGTAAGGCTGATTTCCAGCAAATCCTGCACTTGTGTATGTTTACTTCTTGGAATTTTTTCTGGCAGGACTGACCCCACGCTGTGCTCAGTGCAGTGGGTGACAGTCCCCACAGAGCAGACACATATCTCACATCCTTTCAGGCTGTCCCAGTGTGCATCCAAACGTCCTGTACTTCAGTCAGTAACAGCAGGGCCACGATTTCAGTCAATTCTCTGAAACTCAGAGAGGGAAGGAGGCAGGGAGGGAGGGAAGGGGAGCAGGAAGACAGGCTGGCTTTTTCACTTCTCAGAAAACACCGGTTTTTCAGAGAACACAGTGATTGCTCTGCCCATCTCCTGCTTTTGTCAACCTAATATATGGTATTTAAAGTAAAATACATTGCTTGCAAAATGTGACATTTTAGAGCCATTTTGGTATTAAGTGCTAAGCTTAACACATGCTGGTGGCATGAAAGGTCTAACTGGATCCAACTCACTTTAAATGAAAACATTGGGGTGTCTGGAACATGCTCCAAGGGACCTGGAAAGCTGGATTCAAAGCCTTGCTCCGAACACCTGGAACTTGAAGTCTTTCAGGTAAAAGGCAAAAACGTCTTTTAAGAAAGTTTTTGAAGAGTGTGAAAGTGTGGTAGAGGAGTTTAGTATGCACAGATGATTAATTTCCTCTTGGAAAGGTATATTTATGACAGCAGGATATTTATATTGAAATGTCTACATTAAAAAGCAGGATATTTATATTAGAATATCTACATTAAAATGCATAGTTCCTTCAAAATGAAATTTGACTGTGTAATTCCTTAGTACTGAATAATGGCCACTGATCCTGGTTCACTAGAACCCAGTGTCTGATCCTGCTCCTGGCTGAGGTTTATCACTATTCTTCCACAGGCAGAGAACTGAATATAAAATCAAAAGACATTAATTGTCAAAGCAACATCCTGTGAGATTTTGGAGGGTTTTCCCTTTTGTTTTTAAATTCTGAATTCCTAAAATGATTAAGTGCCTTAAATGCACACCAAAGCCAATCGATGATACCTTTAGATGTGAAAATATATCTCACAGGGACAGGCATATTTAGATGTTTTTTAAAGGCTACTGCTTAAAAAATTTAAATCTTTATAATCATATATATTTCCAGTGAACTGAATGAACTTTAAATAAACTGGTATGTCTGATTAATAATCACCAATAATTAACAGTTGTCTCTCCCTTCTGCCAAAAAAACTATTGCAATTATACCATCCTTAAGGCTGTCACTCACAGCCACTTCTTAGAGAAAACAATATTACAATAAAATGATTCGGTAACTCTTAGTGCAACATTCTCCACCAGTTGCACAGTGACCTGATAGTTGCATTAATTAGCACACCATGCTTGACTACAGAAATCATTTTTAGCTAATCAGGAGATGACAAGATCATGATAATAAAACCAGAGCATTTCTGGGTGATTTGAACATCAAAACAATCAATATTTCACTGTTTAGTATCATTGTTTAGCAATTGGTGAGTCTGAACCACATCAGGATGGATGCAATTCGATATGGAATAGAGGGAAAAGTGCATGAGCCCCTCTTTTAATTCTACCAAATTACATATTGATTTTGAAAGCTCTTAAAGTTTTAATCTTTATAATTGTAGAGTCAAGTTTGGTGGGCAAAATGTCCCTACAGAGGGCAGAGAATTCCAGTTCTGTCTTTCAGGATCAGTGCTTTATCCTCTATATATGACCCTCCAAACTATGACCAAACCCTGCTCCCACCAAGACTCATAAATACAAAAAAAGTATTTGGGAATTCCTGCCCACTTACAAACCAAATGATTTGGCTGCTGAGAACCAAAACACAACCTTATGAATACTTCTTACAACAAGAAAGCAACCTACACTTGGAATCAGATCCTGCAGGAGGACAAAGTTTTGGATATTGGGACTACTCAAGGACAGGCTGATGGCTCTGGGATTTGTGCGGTGCATTACCCTGGGAATGTCTCCGCACGGATACGTGGACGCAGCCTCTCACACTCCCATGGCCAGCTGTGTCTGGGACACAGTGCTGGTGCACTGAGCTCAACCTCGGGGGAGGAAGGAGAAACTTATATATAGCTGCTGTGGGGACAAGCTGGTGGGTGCTTTTGAGAGTCTGTTTCAGCTCCCCCTGGCTGGAAAGTGCTGATGACATGGAAGTTGAAGGGGCTCAAAGCAGTGGGACAATGAAGAACCCTGTTCATCACTAAGGCATGCACAGACCGTGCCCCGCGACCTAAAAAACTAACTCTGCCTGCCAGAAGTTTGGTTTGGGTGGTTTTGTTTGTTTTGGGTTGTTTTTTCGCTCCGATTGAGTACACATTTCTCATTCTCATATGGAACTGATTCAGGGCACTGAAGACTGCGCTGTCAAAATCTCACCCACAGCAATTATTCTCATTCTGTGCAGAAAACAAAGGAAACACAGATTGTATCGACTCTGATATTAGCAAGGGCAAAGCCTCATTGTCTCCGCAGAGGCCTGACGCAATCCAACGGGATGGGAGTGAGCAAAGCAACACAGAGCTGCCAGGGCCTGACCTGTGTTAAAGAGCAGAGTGGATTTGGGGTCACAATGGGATGGTGCCACTCTGAAGGTCTCTTCATTGCCACCTTGGGTCTGCAGCTGCCTGGGTCATTCCAAAGGAACCCACCCATCAGACAGAGCCCTGTTAATAACTAATGACTGTTTTTATGGCTTTATCCTGTGGGATCATCAGTGAAGTGACAACCTCAACAAAAAACCCAGAGGTTTGGCTCCTCGGCTGTTCTTCCAAAACGTGTTGCTGCTGCTGTTACAACATACCCGCTCCTCTTGTCAAAAGAAAGGTGCCCCCTCCACCTGGGTGAGGAAGCCATCTATGTGTGTCCTCAGGTTCTCAGCTCGCAGCTCCTTTGGAACCTCTGTCCAGAGCCGTTCCTGACACCGGGAAACGAGAACTGCACAGCTCAGAGCTGCCTCCAGCACTGGGCAGGCTGGCAGCTCCAGGAGGCAGGTATCTCTCCCGGGGGATGAATGGTTGTCCTGGTCAGCCCAGGAGAGCCCAGCCTGCCTCAGGAATACAGCAGGACAGTGGAAGCACACACAGGGAGTCCCGCTGGCACCCGCTGGCCCCACCACAGATGGCAGCTGGGCCCCAGGGAGTGACAGGCTCTTGATGGCAGCAGCACGTGTAGCATCTTCATGTGACATCCACAGGTGGGGTGGAGGGGAAAACAGTTTTTATCCGTTGCTATGGAGTCATGATTAGCTTGTATGTCTTCAGAGCCTGCCGAGGAGAAATGAAGGCTATTTTCTTATATAGATGTCATGAAATCAATCCTTGCAGAATTTCGGGAGTCAAAGGCTAAGCAGGTTTGCCTGAATACCTTCTGTCACTCAATACACAAATAAATCTAGCCGGGAGACCTAAAACCAGTGTCATTTTTCAGCCACAGCTGATCACAAAAATTACTCTTTAGTCTCATTTGGAGCCGTTTCTGTGCACAGTAACGTACCAAATGTGTGTTCAATAAAACACAGTAATTATCTTCGCAGAAAATGAGCCTTAGAAAATTAAGGAAAAAAACACCCTTATTGCAAAGTACAGTGACTTCAAAAGAAACTTCTCTTATTCTCTCCAAACGCTAAAAGAAAACCTGATGTTCCTCTTTTAAAATGTGTCTGCCTCTAGGTCTTTGGCACAGGTTTGCTGATGGGAGGGCCGGCAATCTATTTAATGACTGCATTGACGTCAATAGCATAACTGAAATACTTACTAAGATGCATGAGTCCAACTTTCAGGGGGTGTGTGTTTGCAGGCAGGCGCAACACGCGAAACGGACTCTCGGCAGGAATGAACTCCCCCTGGAGAGCCGGGAAGGGCCTCGGGACTCCCCCCGCTGGCTCAGCTCCGCTTGCTTTTCCTGCAGGTAACTTGGAAAGTTCACTTGGAAATGCACTTTTAATCTCCCAAGCAGCAAGAATCACTTCATCATTCAACAGCCCTCATTTCACTCAGTCACGTCATTAATCTGATTATCTATCTGATTTCTTTCACAGTTTTGTTTAGTTTGTGAATAATCTGCATCATCCTAGCACTGCATCCTTTAAAAATAATATTTGTGGGTGATAATATTTGTGGGAGGGCTACAGCACCACCAAATTTGTTGCGCACACAACCAGTTACTCTTTAGCTCAGCTGTTTGGTAACATGTGGTTCCTCTGCACTCTTGTAAAAGCGCAAAGCACCACATCTACTTGACTTTTACAATCGCTCTCAAAATCAAAAGGTCAATTCTTCAGCCAAACTCACAGCAGAACAACAGAATTTCAAAATGAATCCTCTATTTTGTGTGCCCAGAGCATTCTCTGCACGCCAAGCAGAGGGAGGATGGTGCAAGAGCACCAGCTCCATACTAATTCCCTGGGATTTATAGATATTTGTAACCTAGAGCTGACTTTGATGCATGGGGCTTGCTAACTCCTACAAAAAGCTGGGGGTCTCATTAGCACAAGCACCAGCATTATCCAGTCTTTGTTTATGCTTTATACAAATGTTCGTGCACGAGTCTGTGTACATCTTACACCCACAGGAAAAATGAAAGAGTACAAGTTTTGAGGTCGTGTAAAGGCATGTGAGAAGTGCAGACAAACGTGCAGATGTACAGGAAAGCAGAGGCTAAGGCACAAGCAAGAAAAACACCAATCCTTTACTCCCATCCCCAGAGAGGAATTTTAACAAAGCTTTAATCCTGTGAGCCCTGGAAAGACCATGTGTGACATATCCCAAAAATGCTACACCCCCCAAGCCTCGGACTGCACAGAGGGTGCAGGGTTTATTATATTGTTGGGTATATAATTAATTGTGAGGACAGACCATAATTACTCTGTGCTGAGAGTGTCCAAGGGGCACTGCCTGCTGCTGAGAAGAGTCTCTGCCAACCCCTCATTTATGTGCCACCTCTCCCTCGTGTGCCTGGTCATCCAAGAGGCTTCTCAGCCCCAGTGGTATCATGACTAGGACAGTGCTTTCTCCACAACCTCTGTGACAGGGAGGAGGGGGCTCAGGTACCTCAGTGGCCAAGGTGAGGTATGAGGAGCATGAGCTCATGATGAGCATGAGGAGCCTGTACTAGTCCAGGTGAAAACCAGCTACACAATCACTGTCAAGCCAAGGAAACAGCACCCTGATCCTGTGCTGAGCTGAGAGAAAGAACAGGGTAAAATATGAAAAAGACCTGGGAATAAAACAAAGGGAAAAAAACAGATGGGGAAAAGTTTGTACCAAAAAGGCTGGAAAAATGGGAGTCTTAGACTGAAGGTGACAGTCAGTGAAAGATGATTTAATTCAGAGGGAAGACTGGTCAGTGACGTAAATAAATGTGGAAGAAAGAACAAAATTAAGTAGGAATGGCCAGACTTGTGCTGGTTAAAGATGTTATTAGTTGAATCCGTTGGATGGGAACTGCAGACCTCTCAGGGAGAGCTGAACCAAGAAGAGAAGGTGCTGATGGATTTGCTGAGCCCAAGGTAGCACAGAATCACAGAATCACAGAATATGCTGAGTTAGAAAGGACACACAAGGATCACGGAGTCCAACCCTCAGCCCTGCACAGGACCATCCCCAAGAGTCACACCGTGTGCTCCAGAGGATCATCCAAACACTGCTTGAGCTCTGGAAGCCTTGGTGCTGTGTCCACTGCCCTGGGGAGCCTGTTCAGTGCCCAACCACCCTCTGGGGGAAGAACCTTTTTCTAAGCTGCCCTGACACAACTTCAGGCTATTCCCTTGGGCTCTGTTACTGGTCCCCACAGAGCAGAGATCAGTGCCTGCCCCTCCTGTTCTCCTCCCAAGGAAGTTGTAAATGCAGTGAGGTCTCCCCTCAAGGTCAATGAACATAACTGTGGCAGAGGTGGCATTTAAAAGAAACAAAGGGGGAATAGGAGAAAGAAATTGTCACAGCCACTTCTGTGACGATGTGTTTGCACGATTGCTTCTGTAGTACTTGAGGGGAGGTGCTGGGCAGCACTCCTTCATGACCCTGGCCCTGCACAGCTACACTCCATGATGTTACACCCCACAGCATTCCCATTATCCTCTTGTGTGGAGTTCACCAGCTAATTAAGGATTTAGCTACAGTTCCATATTTCCGTGTTATGGATTCTCGGTTAATTCATAAAAGCCATTTTGCTCATTCCTGTGATCTGCACTTATAACAAAATAACAGGAAAAATCTGCCAGATTTACTTCAGCTGATACCAAGGACAAAACACAGGATGTTCAATATATATTCCTCTTCCTTCTCTGGCTGTGGTTACAAGGTTAAGAAAGTGCTGAAATTCACAGTGACACCAGTAGTGATTTTCAAGGCACTTTGTCCCATGAAAGACCTGGCCAGAAGTTTTCACACTTTCAAGAAAATGAAAGCATAAAAGAAAAAGAATTTCCTCATTTCTCCACAGCTCATTTATTTCACCAGGGGCCTGGGTCCTCAGTGATGTAACACCAGCAACATATTTGGCTGCTCTTGGTTTGAAACAACGGACAAATCCTGAAATATTCCAGCGGGAGTAAACAGCTGGCATGTATTCCTTGCAGTGCAAATGCTGGATGTAATTTGTCTCCCTCCAGGGTAATTTTATTAATGCAGGCTTGTTCGCTTTAAACCCCAAGTTCTGCTCTTCTCAGAACAGGATATAAATCACTCCACTAATGACAAATAAAAGGAGACATACACGAGGTGCTCATAGTGATGTCAATGCATTGTGGTAAATCCATGAATCAATGGGGGACATGAGAGAGCTAAAATAAAATTCCAAGCTTTGCCGACTAACTGACCTAGTGAATACAAACCCATTTCTTTCCAAAACACATTCTTTTATCTAGAGGGATGTAACGCAGCCTGGTCCCAATCAAAACACGACTGCTTCCTTCTGCAAAACTTTCAGGAAAAACTCTGCATCCTTTCAGCCACAGGAGCCACTGGCACTGAACTGGAAGTGTTCAGATAGGAAAATCTCTTCTTCTGTTCATAATTTCCAAATCAGAAGCCATCAAGGGAAAAAAAAGCTGAAAACACTGAAAAAAAAAATCTCTAAAAATCTCTGTTCTTGCTGCATTTAAATGGAAACTTCCTTCGAAAGTAAAGTGTTATGATTGCTAATAATGTCAATATTGACTGCTTTCATGTAGGAAATAACACAATTTCCCATCAATCTCAAAAATGTTTCTTCTTCCTACCTACGAAGTGCCACAATTTAATTAGTTTGTAATGATACAACTGATCTTTTTTTTTTTCTTTCATGGGAAGACTTCATCTAAAAGCAGCTAAGATTGATGGTTAAGAACCCACTTAATTGAGGGCCCAGGAATCCAGCCTTTGCAGGGTAACAGAAAACTTGCTCTAAAATTATGTGTACCAAACCTTTCAGTCCCAAAGGAACTTTCATGTGTTCTCAGTATTAGAAGCTTGGGTTAGCTAAGAAGTAACAAGTATCATACTCATGTTGGAAATACTGTAGAAAAATGTCCCAAAAGTGTTAAAAAATTTGAAAGCAATTTTTTCCACAGAAAGTGCTAAGAAAATTAACCTAAAAATTCCTGGAAGGGCATTCTCTCCCTTTTATTATATTCTGTAACTTATATAAACAGAGCTGTGGAAAGCTTATGAAATTTTCCATTATTTTTTTTTCACATGTGCACAAAATCAAAGTCTTGCTAAAACCAACTTTAAATAAGGTGATGAATTGCATTCCTGCTAGTTCTGACTCCACACTGTTCACAGACAGGGAGTGAAAGAGAAGTTTAAGATCATGTTGTCCAGTTCTGTTTCTGCATCAGAGGTTTCCACATCCCATTAACAAGTTTGGTGGAACCTAATCTGGAAGTCTCCAGGACTCTACATGTCCCTTGAGAATAAATAATACACAGCATGAGAGGAAATGATAGTTATCCAGGCTTCACGCGCTGTAAAAATTAAGGTTTATTAGTCCCTCCAAGCACATAATTATTGGAAAGGCTGAGATTAAACCTTACAGATGGGCACTGGTCCAAATCTTATCTCCTCCTTTGTGGGAACAACCTTTGAATTAGCACAAGAAGGGCCAGCTCCGATCCTGAGTGGGGTCCCTCAGACCCTCAGCACTGCATGGCTAAACCAGGTGTTAAAATAAAGAAGCCTGTCCTAAGTCATCAGCAGCTACTTCTGCTCCTTGTTCTCAGTACTCCACCCTGCCTGAGCAGCCCTCACACCGCTGCCCACCCCACCCTGCCTTGGTGCTGAGCCCCTTCGGGAGTCCTGTGGTCATCCAGAAGGAAGCAGAGGAAGTTTCCCCTCAGAAAGGTTTTTGGGGATTGCCATTTTTACACAGATCACATGGAAACAAACTGAAATAAACAGGATAAAAAAAAAACCAAACCAAAAACCAGCTGTGTCTGAGCCTGTTCAAGGCTTGTAGGCTGGGGCTTGTCCAGGCTTGTGCACACAGGGACTCAGAACAGCAGTCACTGTGTCCATGACTATCAAACCAAAATCATGTTCATCTCCTAAGCTAATATACAAGGATAAACCCCAAACCAAACTATTAAACTAACAGTATTTTGAACCTGATGGGTCTCTCATATTGGTTTTGCAGGATTAACCCAGAAGAAGCTCTGTGAGCCCAGAATTGCACCAGGGGAGGGGGCAGAGAAGCAGCTGGGAGTAAAACTGTGCAATATGTGTAGTCTGCATTTGGCAGGTGATTTGCAGGTGATTCCTGAAGTCCCACACGTACCTTGCAGGTTAACCCTGGACACAGGTGGCTGACTGGTGGCTGGAGATCTCCTGTGAGGGATAGAGAATACTCTGTCAATAGGTATTATTTTATCGTTCCAAACGCTGCTGGCAGTTCTGTCTACTCCCCCTGTTAAAAATCCTTTTTTCACTCTCACAAAGAAGCCCAAAACACTTTGCAATGACTTGTTGAGCACTATGGGCAGACCTGTTAGGAAAACCCAAAGATGTATGTCCCCTGGCTAGGCACATACACATGCTGGAAACGTGCCATCATCCCATGCTGCCTTTGCCACTTTCTGCTCAAAATACACCTGGAAGTCAGCAAGGGCCTGTCTCTGTGGCTGAAAGGCTCAGTGGCTTCCCCAGGGTCAAGGCCTTCTCCCAGAAAGCTTTTCCCTAGAGACTGTAACGGACCCTGAAGTAATATCAAATTGTTGCAAGGCAATGCCATAGGTAAGGTCAGAAGTGTGTCTTTAAACCCTGCAGGTAACGTTTGAATTGCTCCTGAAGTAAAAGGATGCTGCAGTCACCAGTGTTAAGCTCTGAAACAGCTGAAGGACATTTTTTTCACTGGGAGCAAAAGTGTTATCAGCAAAGCCTGGATTTCAGAAGGACCAAAATCTATTTGAAAAACTGGTTCAAGTCAAGCCAAGAGGGTCTGAGTGGAAAAAGGTGCAGTATCTCTCCAAATGTCAACATAGTTCCCTGTGAGATTTGCCAAATAAAGCTGTTACTTTTTCAAGTTGAAACCATCATCAGAGACTTCTTTCTTAAAGGAGTTAAAAAGAGTTGACACCAAAATCAAGATACTTCAGTTTAGACTGAAGGCAGTACTTCAGGCTGACCAAAAATGAAACTTTGGGCTTCTGCTTCCCTAAGAAGTTTCAGATACATTTTAACTGCAGCCAGATTTCCCCACACTCTCTTTGCCAGCCTCCTAACCCCAATTTTTTGAGTCAGCCACTGAACTGAACATCCATTATTCGCCAGCTCTCCTTTGAAGCTAAAATCAAAGGAGGCAAGCGGCTCAATTCTGCTGCAATTGTAGCTCCGGGGGGTTCTTCAGAAGTGCTCCAGGAAGGCCTTGCTGTCCAGGTGAGATCTCTGGTTCCACCCTTGATCCCAGCCTCTGGACCCACCAGCAGCGTGGGGCTGGCCGGCCTCCACAGCCTGCTCCCACCAGCAGGCTCCCTGGGATTTCAAAGGCTTGGCTGTTCTGGAGGGATGTGCAGGACCTAGATTCTTCGAAGGGTTCAGCACAGGGCACACAATTCTCTGAAAATCTGCCCTGACCTGCCTCTGCTGAGCCTTTGAAAAGGCAAATCTTGAAATCTCTCAAAAACAGAAACTCCCCAATAGGGACACGATGCCGCGGCTGCAGCGCTTCCAGTATCGGGGGAGATGTGCTCCAGGTATCTCCAAACCCTGAGCTGCACAGACATGCCTTTGGGGGGGCGGGGAGGCATGAACTGCTAGTCAGGAGGGTATTCCCCGCTCCAAAGCCTGGAAAGGGAACAACTGCTCCCGGCATCCTCCAATTTATGGCCGTGCCCATCCTGTTTTTGTGGCAACCAGGGCGCAGGCAACGGAGATCCAGAGATGTGGCTTTCGACAGCAACATCTCTTCTTGGCCATCACTCCGCTCAAGTGTTCACAGCTCCCCCTTCCCGCTCCTTCCCTCTTGCCGGTGGGCATGAAGAAGAGCAGGCACTGGATGCTTTCTGACCATGTCCTGGGCCACAACTGCCAAACTCCAGCACTCCAAACCCATTAATCATACTCTCCTCTTTTCCAATCAGGAAACTGCCTTAAGAATCCTGACGTTAAAGTCCAAAAAATACGACTGCTGGTTGTTTTTTTTTCCTCCTGCCCTTAACATTCATATTTTCCAGCAAATATGTGGGACAGCATCCTCTTTTTTCTTTCTCAGGCCAGAATGGGTGGAGGAGGAGGAAAAAAGAGGGGAGAGGAAGGGTTAAAGAAAAGCTGAGATTCTCATGATCCTCAGTGCAGAAGTTTAAGTAAAATATCACATATCATGAGACATATGATAAAATCATGAGCTGGCAGCACGGCTGTGACCCAGCAGAGCTGTTTGGAAACTGTGCGGGAAGCTCCTCAGTGCCTGGAAGCACATTCTGCCACAGATTTGGATGTTTGGCATATAATGGTTTAAACATTTAGCGACTTTTACTTTGGCTGGGCAAACGACTTTATACCTCAATCAAATCTGGGAATGTTTTCAAAAGGACACTGTAAGATGCCTGTGTGTCCTACAGGTTACGCCCTCGCTTCCTTCCGGCCCCGTCCGATTTCAGATTCCTCATTAGGAACTGCTGAAATGCTCGAGCTGTTCAAAAAAGCAAAGCTTAAAAAAAAAAAAAAGGAATCTATTTCAGCCATCTGTTTTTCTATTAACCTCCATCTCGGAATGCGGTGGTTCCTTCCCATCAAAATTTGCAAACAGAAATCAACAGGAGGAAAGCCTGGATAAAATGCTGGGCTTTATAAAAAATACAATACTGAGTTGGAAGGGAGAATGCAAAGCTCGTGGAGGGCATCCAGGTGATGCCACTCACACCTGCAGCAGTGAAGCAAGACTGTGGTGTCCCCCTGGAATGGATTTTTGCACCTCATCCTTTGCTTCTGGAGCCAGCAGGATGCTTGGAGTGAGCAGCGCCTGCCAGTCTCAGGGTGGGATAAATGGGATGGGTGGGTGCGCAGGCAACATCGCCAGGAATGAATGATGTTGGTTTCATGCAAAACAGCTCTCTTGGGGCAAAACAGGCCAGAAGATGATGATGGCTGGCTCAGTATAAATAGGCAAGGGGAAACAGTGGTTCCGGACAAAGGCATAAAAAAGGGTTTGTTTGGTTTCTCCTGTTCAGCAGGTACAAAACCCAACATTCTTCTCTGAGAGCATCACCTTCCCCACTCAGAGCAAAGGAAGTGATGTGGGATCCCTGGCTGTAGGTGGCACAGGCCAGTTCCCTGGGCAGCCCCCGTGGAGCCGAGCTGCAGGACACTGTTGCCTGCCCTGCCAGAAAATTCTTGCTGTCCCCAGAGCCTTATGCATGGGGTCTTCATCCTTGGCATCTGCCATGAACAACTCCCTTGTGAATCAGTGGTGGAAATGCAGGGCAGGACCATGGCTTGACTGAACAGTGATGATGTCTCTGCTCTTAGCTGGGCACCTGTGGAACACTTGGGACAGCCAAGGCGGCAAAGTGAGGAAGATCATGGAATTGTTTAGGTTGGAAGAGACCTCTAAGATCACCAGGTCCCACCCATCACTGCCAAGGCCACCATTAAACCATGTCCCCAAGAGCCACATCCACACGTCTTTTAAATTCCCCGAGGGACAGGGACTCCACCACTGCCGTGGGCAGCTGTGCCAGGGCTGGACAAAAATTTATGTGAAGAAATTCTTCATGATATTAAAATAAACCTCTCCTGGCATACCTTGAGGCCGTTTCCCCCGTCCTGTCCCTTGTTCCCTGGGAGCAGAGCCCAACCCCCACCTGGCTTCACCCTCCTGTCAGGGAGTTGCAGAGAGTGAGAAGGCCTGTGCCTCCTTTCCTCCAGACTGAGCCCCTCCAGCTCTCTCAGCCACTTCTGTTGCTCCAGACCCTTCCTCAGCTCCTTTCCCTTCTCTGGACATACTCCAGCCCCTCATTGTCTTTTTTTGCGGTGAGGAGGGGCCTAAAAATGAACCCAAGATTGGAGGTGCACATCAGACACAGCACACAAGCCGAAACACTTCGCTCCCTGCTCGGGGAGGAGGTGAAGACTGTGAGGGGCTGAGGGACTGACGCCATCAGGGGCTGAGGGGATGGACGCCACCAGGGGAGAGGACATGGCGCCCCCTGGCGTCCCGTGCAAACTGCGGCGGGCGAGCCGGGCGGGGGCGATGGAGGAGCCCTCAGGCACAGCGCTCCCCGGCCTCCGCCGCCCCTGCCCGGCCCCCCCGACTCCTCCTCCGGGCGAACTTAAGGGAACTTAAAAAGGGAACTTAAAAAGCCAGGCTTACTTGTTGGAGGTGCCGTGTAAATTGGTGAGGAGCGTGAAGTTGTTCCTCACGCTTCTTAGGCTGGCCAGCACCTGAGGGAGACAAAACCACAGGAGTCACCTTCTTCACTTTAGTGCTTTAAAAACAGTTTTAGAGGCCAATACGCCACCAACTCACCTGGGCGAAAGGTGTGACAATCAGGTCGTCGCCGTGCCTAATAAAAAATGGAGAAATTGTATAAATTGATGTATAAATTTACCCTTTAAAAGAGCAAAATTCACCTCTGGGAATGAGTGTTTTCCTCATGCCACAAAAACACACGAACCCATGCAGCGTTTATTCAACACCACATAAAACGTTGCTCCTAATGGAAAGGTCACAGTGTATATCCAAAACAACCCAGCTAGAGCGAGTGTTCGGATTGGGAACACCAGGCAATAAAAGCCAGGAAATTCAAAAGTTAAGGCTCTCGCTTGCACTGTGGTGGAAAAAAAAACATAATGGTGCGGGGAAAGGTCACCTTTGAATTTCCTGGCTTTTGTTGATCTCTGTCGCAGTCTTTAATGTTATTCAGACGCCGGGTTTTGTCCGACTGTTTTCATCATGGAAGATTTGAGCAGAAGTTCTGAGCAAAATATATCATCACCATCGATAAGAGGGAATTTTTTTTGGTGATATTACATATAGTAATTGTGTGTGTATGGAAAATCCAGTATGATTTACCTATCTGAGTGATGGTGGGGTATAGAATAACCAAATCATGGAATGGTTTGTGTTGGAAGGGATTTTAAAGCCCATCCAGTCCCACCCCTTGCCATGGGCAGGGACATCTTCCACTAGACCAGGTTACTCCAAGCTGGCCTTAGACACTTCCAGGAATGGGGCATCCAGAGCTTCTCTGGGTAACCTGTGCCAGGGCCTCCCCACCCTCACAGGGAAGAATTCCTTCCCACTGTTCCATCTAACCCTGCCCTCTGGCAGTGGGAAGCCATTCCCCCTTGTCCTGTCACTCCTTGTCAGGCAATGCTGGGTGGGACCTGGTGCCCTTAGAGGTCTCTTCCAACCTAAACAAGGGGCTCTCTTGGAGCCCCTTTAGGCATTGGAAGGGGCTCTGAGGTCTTCCTGAAGCAATGTTGTAACCAATTATGTGATTAATCCCGTAAGGAACAACAGGATCCCCCCCGAACAAGGGCAGAACAGCCTGCAGGCTGCCATGGGCACCTCTGGAGATGTGTCCACCACTGCTTGACTCCTCCAAAGGAGTATTGTCCCTGCCTGTGCTGCCACAGAGCTCATCCCTTGTCAGTATCAGTGCTGCTAAGTCTACATTTTAATTAAAATTGTCTCAACACTGATGTCAAAATCAAGTTGGTGTGGGGGTGCTGGTTTCCCCAAGTGCTGCTGGAGCCTCGATGCCTGCAGGGAATGGACAACTCGACTAAAGGGAGCCATGAGTTTGGGGGAAATGATGGGATTCCCCCACCCCAACACACTGCTGGGAACACGGGGCAATTGTTTAAATCCACCGTTTACACCAAACATGGCATTTGCATAATCTGGAGTGGTTACTTTGGTAAACATTTACTACATGTTAACTCACAGCAGGGATATTCTCTTTCAGGAGAATTCTCATGGATCTTGCTAATATTTAATTCTCCATTTTGTGACAGAACTTGTAGGGCTTTTGCAACAGCTCAACTTTTTTTACGAGCACCTTTTTTATAGCTTAATGGTCACTTTAAAACTTTAAACTGGGCCTTTCAAAATAAAGGGCTGCAAATCCAGGGCACTCATTTAAGCTCCAGGCTCTGTGTGTATTGATCCTCTTGAGCTCAGCCATCTGTCTTGGCTCATTTTGCGCTCAGTTCTAGCAAGCAGCTGCTAACACTAAACAGGATGGGGAAGAGCTATACTGTAAATATAAGTACAGTACAACTTCTCTGTTGTTTCAGGATATGGATTTGAAAGCTCTTCTGCTAAATAATGGAGAAAATGGGAATGTTTTAAGGATGGGATGGGGGGAGGGTGTTGGATCTGCCTTGGCAGACTGTAAAACCACCCGTCTTGGGTGCTCCAGCTGTGAAATATGAGTGTACCACCCATAAGTCCTCTTAACAGAGCTCTGAGGATTATAGCAGCCATGTAAAGTTCTTAGTGAGCCGAATTTCTGCTTACTGTTCACTTGGGAGAGAAGAGTTCCTGGACATGGTCTTTGGTGATAAGTCGTAGTCGCTGTCGGATCTGTACAGGAACGACTCCCGGCGCTGGCTGTGGCCTGGGAATGTCGTGTGCAATACGAGTCCTGACGAGGAGCTGGCCTGCGGGTCCAGTGGGCTGCGACCTGGGGACGGGCCATTTTCCACATCGAAGCTGTGAACAAAGCACATACTGTGTGTCACACGTCTGCCAAAACAGGTGTTTCAGTGCCTGTGTTACATTTGCATTGCTCACACCATGTCATTTGCTCAGTACAGGAGATGCAGGGCTGCATTTACTGCAGCCTCTTGCTGGCATGTTTCTATTGTATCAAGCAGGACTCTGCGTGACAATAAAACATTTACACCGGAGGGCTCTTTCCTGGCTGCATCTGCTCAGGCTTCCTTTGGCCTGAATTTCTCTCGGCTCAGCACAGCTTCTGTGGCTCTCAGCATGAACACACAGCAGCTGAAGAGGGCAGGGTTAGGTTAGAGATTAGGGAGAAATTCCTCCCTGGGAGGGTGGCGAGGCCCTGGGACAGGTTGCCCAGAGAAGCTGTGGCTGCCCCATCCCTGGAAGTGTCCAAGGCCAGGCTGGACGAGGCTTGGAGCAACCTGGTCTAGTGTAAGGTGTTCCTGCCCATGGCAGGGGGGTGTAACGAGATGAGCTTCCAACCAAACCATTCCAGAATTCCATTATTCTAAACAACATCACCAATCTCTGGAGCTCTCCGTACTCCACCCTCATGGATGTTTGCACAAGTCAGGGGGTTCCATCTGCCAAATCTCACTCCAAGCCTTACAAGCATAACAGGCACTAAAGATGCTACAACATGACACCCCCCCCCTCCAGCCCAGCCCTGTCCCCATCCACTCTGGGACAAACTTTTGAAATCTTGCAAAGTTGGCAAGAACTTGGCAGTTATGTGAGATGGATGCCCAAGTCTCTTCCCAGCCACAGCTCACGTTTTAGCCATTCAAGGTATTAGTTCAGTGAATTTTAAACAGCTGGGATTAAAAATAAATTAAAAATAAAAACTCCAAACCTCCCGTCACCGTTTCCATTATACACCCACTTTCTTAAGGTTTCGTAACTTGGCTGCTGTAATCTGTGGCTGAAATCACCCTGGACACTTTAACAAGTGACACCCCTCGTAAACCCTGAAAATAAGCAGGTTGGCCTCCTTTGCTTGGGCATTTGGACCTAATATAAATACCAGATGTGTGACCATGCCCCAGTGAAGCCAAATGAAATAAGGCTGCATTCAGGATGAATTTTCTTGCCTTTGGAACTTTGAGGCTTCACCTCACTTACAGTGAGAGCTCAGTTCTCGCTTCTCAGTGCCACATACCACTCCCCATTCCTAATGTTCTCCCAATTTATTGCTCCTGCTGGGCCCTGGCTATGATACCAAGCTGTGGTCCCTGCCATGAATTTCTCCATCCCTCCCCACTGCTGCCTCCTCCAGTGCTTTAATCCAGAAGATCTCCTCAGCACAGTGGCAGGGAAGGCCCTGGCTCTCCCTCTGCTCTGCAGCTCTGCTTTAACTGCTGCAGGAGGAGCAGATAAAGTATTAGCTTAAAAAAATTATTAGTATTAAAAAATAACAACTGGCGACAGCAATGACAGACCAGCTCTGCTGGAGGTTACTCTGCTCCTTGTGGTTGCAGACAGATGGTGACTACTTTGGTCTCATGCTATTTGGTCCCACATGTGGTTCCTCCAGAATTAAGAAATGCATGAGAACAAGCATTTAAGTAATGCAATTAAAAAATGCATGAGCACGCCTGCAAGGATTTTTAGGTCCTTTGGAAATGCAAAGGTAGGACACCAGTGTAACACAGTACACACTGAAGAGATTCCTACATCCACCACCCCTCACTGGAGTGTTTACTTACCCAGCTGCTGAAGTGCATCTTGAAACTGGTAATGGCTCAATTAATGTTCTTTGCTTTTACTCTTTGTTATCTGCCCTTTTACCAAAGGCAGGCTAAGTACACTTTATTTGTACCCACAGAATACTCAACAGAAGAAACTCAGCCCTGTAACTATGGTATCTACAAACAACAGCCAGATAATAATTATTCCATACCTATTCAGAAAATTAACTCTGATTACTCAAAAGATTGTTGCAAAACCATCAGTTGGGAACATTCAGTTTACTGACACAAATGGAAATTCAGATCTGAACTAAATGTGAGAATTTAGCCAAGCAGAGCTTCTACTGAATGTTTGATACCTGCTGCTCACTGGTGGGCATCAGCAACTGGTTTGGGAGAAAAAGTCCACACTTTAGAGGTTTAAAAAGTGTGTAAGAGGTGAAGACAGGAGGCAGGAGCAAGGCTGATGAGGGATCTTTGGAAAGACAACTACTCTGCAGCAAAGTAAGTTTAGGAAGAGGGGAGCACGGCCTCTGTGCCTTGAGATAGGTGGAAGATACTCAAAACCTCTTCTCTTTCCCTCCATTAACATAAAAACAAGCTCTTTGCTAGTCTAGGCCTATCCTGAGTCACACTTGCAGAAAGTCCCACCTAAGTCATGGGGATTTTCAATATCTTTGGAGGGCATGAACACTTTAGTAGCTGGAGGCATAGGAAGGACCCTGTTGCTCTGTGACCTGGGTCAAAGGCACAGCTCCATCTCCTTTTTCCTTCTGCATTTTTAAATAAACCAGGATGTTAATGAGTTGAAGAGGAAAGGAGGTGACAGCAGGTGGCAGGAGTTAGCTGCAGCTGGCTCCGACAGGCAGCGAGGGGACACTGGCCTTGGACCTGGGGAAAGCTGTGACTGAGACACAGTGACAAACAGTGAACACGGTAATGAACGGTAATGAACAGACACACAATGGCGAGCCAGGAGAAATCACTGCAAAACACAGCGAGGTTTTCCTGAGTCACTCTGCAAAACAAAGGAAATTAATAAAAGCAACCCCCAACTGTCCAAATTCTGCAGTTTTACTGTAACAGTTACAATGTCATAGAATCATGGAATATCCTGAGCTTGAAGGAACCCACGGGGATCATCCAGTCCAACTCCTGGCCCTGCACAGGACACCCCAACAATCCCAGCCTGTCCCTGAGAGTGGTGTCCAAACACTCCTTGAGCTCTGTCAGCCTTGGTGCCACAACCACTGCCCTGGGGAGCCTGTTCAGTGCCCAACCACCCTCTGGGGGAAGAACCTTTTCCTAAGATCCAGCCTAACCCTCTCTTGACTCAACTTCAGGCCATTCCCTCTGGTCCTGTCATTGGTCACTAGAGAGAATAAATCAGTGCTGCCCCTTTACTTCCCCTTGACAGGAACCTGCAGCTCCTCATGAAGTCTCCCCTCACTCTCCTCCAGGATGAACAAGCCAAGTGCCCTCAGCTGTTCCTCTCATGGCTTCCCCTCCAGACCCTTCACCAGCATCGGGAACATACTGTCTTTGGATTACCATTGCCCACGAGTAGTCTTGGAATGTGGCAAAATTTGGCAAAAAGACTGCAAAATAGGATTGTGCTGTGATTTGGATGTAATTCAGAGTCATTTGAATAATCATTGCAAGTCAAATGGTTTCCACGAGAGCTGTGCAGCCCCACAGTTTGCTCTGTAGTATGAAACACAAACACATTTCAGCCCATCAGACAAGGCAGGCTTGTGGTTTTCTTGTTTATGTTGGGAATTGACACTTTTCCTGCAGATGACAGCGCTGACTCTCCAAGAGGGCTCACCATCTGCTTTGCCTTCCCAGACTCATTCCTGAGGACATTACTCCCAATCTTCTAACTACAGTACCACCCTTACGATGGTCTCAAATATGTTTCCAAAATACAGAGGTTTGGACAGACTCTGATAATTATAAAGATCCTCTCACAATCATTGGAGCCTTGTATGTCACCAAGACATCCACCAGGATTCTTATCACCATTAGCAATGAAAAATGCTGTTCCTTACACCTCGGACTTATGCAGGCATGACTGCTTGGCCCTGCTATGTAATGCTGTGCCCCTGTTCCCCATTATGAGAACAGCTTGCTGCTTTTTCTAAATAATCTTCCACGTGGAAAGGCCTTGAAACCATCGGCACTTAATAAAGTAGGGTTGGACACATCATTGGCATGCCAGAGCCTGGCACAGGTAAAAGGGCTCCCCAGGTAGCAGTGACCTGCTTCCCCTCCTGAGCTTCTCACAGCGAGGGGAAAACCTTGTTGCTCTCAAAAGCCACTCTAAAGTGTTCAAATCCCTCTGCTAGGTTTGTCCATCATGTTGTTCCTAACTTTTTTATCCAGGTGAGACCCAACCTGCAGTGCTGCCTCCAGCTCTGAGGAACAACACCAGAAAGATGTGGAGCTGCTGGAGCAAGTCCAGAGGAAGCCACAGAGATGCTCCAAGGGCTGGAGCCCCTCTATTCTGGGGACAGGTTGGGAGAGCTGGGGGTGTTCACCTGGAGAGGAGAAGGCTCCAGGGAGACCTTAGACCCTCTTCCAGTGCCTAAAGGGACTCCAAGAGAGCTGGAGAGGGACTTTATACAAGGGCCTGGAGGGACAGGACAAGGGGGAATGGCTTCCCACTGACAGAGGACAGGGTTAAGTGGGATATTGGGAAGGAATCCTTCCCTGTGAGGGTGGTGAGGCCCTGGCACAGGTTGCCCAGAGAAGCTGTGTCTGCCCCATCCCTGGAGTGTCCAAGGCCAGGTTGGACAGGGTTTGGAGCAACTTGCCCATAGCAGGGGGTGGAATGAGTTGATCTTTAAGGGCCCTTCCAACCCAAACCACTCTGGGATTCTGTGATCTCCAGAGCATGAACCCCTGAGCCGCCCAATGTAGAGCCACCAGCCCCCTGCAGCCCCTCCCCAACACTGTATCACAGCTTCCTGGCACAGAACACAGCAGAGCTTCTGAAGTGTTTGTAACATAAACTGTCATCTGCTGCTAAACATGTAATTAAGCCTCTGCATGTATCAAAAAGCAAAACTATATGTTTACTTGACTTTGTAATCTCCAAATATAAAAGTTCAAGGCCAGGTTGGACAGGGCTTGGAGCAATCCAGTTAGTGGAAGTGTCCCTGCCCATGGCAGGGGGGTGGAACGAGGTGGTTTTTAAGGTCTCTTCCAAATCAAACCATTCTGTGATTCTATGGTCCACTTTTTCTAGCAGCTCCCCTGTTCAGTGCATATAAAGGAGGCAGAATAATCATGGCCACAATCATTACCTTGCCCTTGGCTTTGAATGCCAGTTTGACTGATTTCAACGCTCAGAGCCCAAAACAGACCTGAGAGCTGCTGGTGCTCCCTTCGCAACCCCAGATCCATCCTCAGCATAGCTCAAAGACAACAATGAGTATCCAGAGCCAGAGCCCTCCCAGCTCTCTAGCAGAACTCATCAGCAGCACCCTGGGGAGGCTCACGGTTTGCACAGCAGCAAATGTCAAGGACAGCATCCAGCACTGTGCTGTGCCAGCTGCACCTCGTGCCATGTCGGAACAGCCTCCGGGAGATGGTTGGAAAAGTGCAGAGGGAGGTAAAAATTAGTTGGGATTTTCTTTTAGCATGAAAGGTTCCAACAAATTTAATCCTTTTCATGTTTACTACAGATAAGTAGCTTGACGTTATCCTGCAACAAGCTAACATTGTGGGGTTGTTTAAGTCCCCCAGAGAAGAATTCCTGAATTCTATAAACCAGTTGTTAATTTTCCAAATGTACATCCTGGGCTAGTTTGTCCTCTTCCTATGGTTCACTGCCATTAATCTCTGGAAAATGCAAGGCATAGTCAAACACAGCAGACACCCCACTCTATTTTTTCTTCCAGAGCTTGGGAACACAGATGGGTGTGCGAGTGATCACTCCCAGAACAGAGAGCAATGCCACTTCCTAAGGGCTTTTTCCTTCTGAAAAGATTCCAGCTAACAATTGCTGGAGTAGCTGCTTTCCTTCCTACCACTGCTGCCCCAGCCAAGGTATTAACAAGCTATTACTGGCACAGGTTACCCAGAGAAGCTATGGCTGCCCCATCCCTGGAAGTGTCCAAGGCCAGGTTGGACAGGGCTTGGAGCAACCTGGAATAGTGGAAGGTGTTCCTGCCCATGGCAGCGGGTGGAATGAGTTGAACTTTAAGGTCCCTTCCAATCCAGCCCATTCCAGGATTCCATGATAACCCTCCCTGTGAAGCACTTACGCAGCTCTTCTCCTCACCTTCCAGGTGTTCCTGCCCAGCATCCTCTACCTGCCCACAGCTCACCAGGACCAAACGTCTGGCACATGGGTTGTGGTTCTGCTGTGCTGAAGGGCCCGGCTGGGTCTTGCCAAGGGGAAAACTACCACTTTTTCCCTGCTGAGAAGGTGCTGGCCAGTCACATGCTTGTGGCCAGTGGTAGAGGTGGCACAGGGACAGCACGGTGCTCCAGACAGTCACTGGATTTTGGCATCACCTGCTCTGTGAAACACAGAGCTTTACATTCAAGTTTACATGCAGATGTTTACATTTAAGTTATGGGACAGTGTTTATTCCAGTCTGGCCCAGCTGTTCTGCTCTGTTCAGCATCAGTTCAGCTTTTACAGCTCCATCCAAGCCCCATAACATTCTACAGACTCTCTTTTCCAATGCACAGCACATGGATGTTGCCTCCCATGGAGGAGGCTGCCCTCAGCAGCCTGGCTCAAGTGATGGAGACCCCAATGCAGGGTTGCAGGTGATCCCAGTGCCTCTGGTGGGGGCCCAGGACACCCTACAGCACTTGTGCCTACAGACAAGCCCTGCTCCCTGCCCCAAATCATCTTGGGGTGGGCAATTCCACCCAGCAAGTGGGGACACAGGGTCCAGCCTTGCCCATTCTCCACCAGGATATTACTGGTAACAAAAGGGGAATTACAGTCCTACATTGCATCTTTTATCAATGTGTCTTCAAGTATCTCATATACCTTTTAAGTGTAATTTGCACTTAACTCTCTTCCCAAAGCACACAGTGCCCTGATGGCAAAGGCAGACCATCAGCACGGCTCTCAAGGGTGTGGTCCAGCAAATGACCTCTGCTTCCAGCACGCAGGAAAGCATTTCCGTATCTGTATGGAACCAGAGCATCAGAAACCTGTCAGCCAGAGTCATGCTTTACTTCAGCCTGCCCTTAAAGAGAGGATCTCCTAGCATGATGCCAAGAGGCACTTTTGCCTTTTCAAACAGGCTGGGAAGCTCAGAGTGAGTTGCTTTGCTCTGCCACAGCTCTGCCACAGCTCCATCCAGCACCAAACAGGCACCAGCTGCACATCACAGAGCTGTTCTCACCTGCTGTCACACAAGCTGGGGACAGGGATAAAGTGATAACCATTTTAACCACTTATACAGACCACAGAGTTTTCCATTTTACCTGAGCTGAACGGAGAGCACAGACAGCCTTTGAGTTGGAAGACTCACAGTTTTTCTGCACTAATGTTTTAAACTCCCCTCAGCCCATCCACAGCACCCAACGGTGGGCATGTGGAAAGCTGCTGTGCTCAGAAATGCACCCAGTCTTCCCACTTGAATAATTATTTGACCTGGTTTTTGGATTTATATCCATAATTGAGATCTGTGTGGCCTGTCAGCAAAAAGACAGTGAAATGTCCTAAGATGATACTGAGATCATTAAATCCTTTGGAGACTCAGGCCTCCTAAAATAATTAATCCAGCTGAGTACATTTCAGCAAAATTTTACTTGCTTCACATCTTTCAAATGTCTGCACTCTCCATCTTTTATATCCATAGGAAAGGACACTGCAATAGCAAATGTCAGAGCACACTGATGTGATTCCAAGGGCAATCTTTTTTATAGCTCTTATTGATCATTTGAGGCCCAGCAAAAGCTCAATGCAAAAGTTGCCTCATCCAAATCATGAGCATCTGCCAACTGATACTATTTGAGGGAAAAATATCAAGGATGGAAAAACCTGGCCCTTTGACAGAAAGTCCTGTGTTTGCTCTGTCTGAGAGGTTTGGCACATGGACCAGAAAGGGGATCAGGAACCTGCTGCTCCCCCTGTGGAGGGGTGATGCCCTGCCCACATGTGAGCCAAAAGCAAAGGCCAGAGGAGAAGAAGGGATCTTCAAGCTGGCGTAAGAACAAATGGGCATAAAATGGACATAAATAAACTGAGGCTGGATATCAGAGAAAAATTTTTTGCCTCGAGAGCAGACAGATCACTAAACAGCTTTCCTGTGGGAGTGCTGGGGGGTAAACACTGACTTGATGTTATTGCTGGTGGAACTAATGGAGTAATTCACTAAACATTTCTCTTGGGGAGACCTTAGAGCCCCTTCCAGTGGTCTAGTAGAAGGTTTCCCTGCCCATGGCAGGGGGCAGAACTGGATGACTTTAAGGTCCCTTCCAACCCAAACCAGTCCGGGGTTCTGTGGTCTAAATAAAATCCAAGGAAGGGATTGGTTTTTAAAATCGTGTTGCACCACCCCAGTAGAGAACCCTCCGGCCTGGCCTCTGCCCCCACTGCCATTCCCATAACGTTGATGACCCTGTGGCTCAGCTGAGGCACAGGCAGAGGCAGTGAATACAAAGCCTGCCATCCCTGGGCATGCACTACACAGCGTTTCCATAAATTTGCATTTTTACCAATGACAGTGAGCTGGAAGGGACCCCTGTGCACCTCAGCAGGGACCGGCAGGGACACGCTCTGCCTGCCCACACTCCCTCCCTTCCTCCTCTGGCTGTTTGACAACAGGGGGAAGAAGAGGGTGAAGTTAAGCCACAGATTTATATTTTCTGCCATTAAGTCACATGCTCTGCAATAAGCTTTAATCATTCAGGACAGCAAACTGGATTTAGCAGAAGGGAAACCTTCCACAACATGAAGAGAAGATAGAGATGGTGGGCAGCAAGAATAAAACCTTCTAAAGTGGTGACTACAAGCCTAAAAAGCCAGGCAGGGCAAAAGTCCTGCAGCATCTCACGTAGCTTATGCCAAATGGTGAGGTCATGCAGCAGACACAAGGCTTCAGCTTTTCCAGGTGTGGTGGAGTCCTTGCAGGACTGCCAGCTACTGAGCACAGGATACTTCAGGAAGGAGGGAAACACTATCACTCAGCACATATGATATCCATTATCTGTTTTTATTTCCCCTGAACTTTTCCAGCATCCTTCCAGCTTGCTTCTCCATCCAAAACAAGTCTTCCAAACCCTGGTGTGTCCACACAGGTCATCCCTTGTTGGGAGCCTGGATCAACACCATCCCAGTTTTTCCACTCTCACCAACACAGTGCAGGAATCTCTGCTCCATCCCTGGTTCCCAACGTGCAGCTGAAACACCCAGTTTGCCACTTCCTCTACACACAGTTTCACAACCAGCATGTGACTCCTCTAGAGCGTGTTTGTGCTTGTAACAGTCTGTGTCTTCTCATTGCTAAATTATCTCCCCGCTCAAGCCCTACCTCAGGTGATCATCGCACTGTGAAGCCCTTTGGAAAGGCTCCTGCACCTCAACCAGCTGCTCTGTGCTATGCTTCTAAAAGTCTCTTGGGAATGAATGATTTCTCTGATGTGAAAGCAGATAGTGCACTGTTGGCACCCAAAATATCATTTAATAACTGTTATGTTCCCTAAATCTGCAAATCTTCTCAAGACCTGCTTCAGGGCTCATTTTGATTAAGGATCCCTTAGAAACTGTCTCATGTTGAAAATCACTTGCTGGAAACACTGGAGTCACTACAAACCATAAAGCTGCACTGTTCAAAAGAAATAGAGACATGGGGGCACTGAGCAAACTTCAGCTCAAAACTATCAATATCTGAAATGCAGCTATAAGTCAACAAGTCCAGGAGCATCAAACAACGCAGCCACAGTGACTGGGAGATTTGGAAGAAATACGAGCAGAGCACTTGCCACAATTGATTACCATTTAATAACAGAGAAGGTGAAGTTTTCAGTGTGAATAAGCACAAATGTGTAGGCCTGGCACAAAATCATTACATCTGATAGTAAAGATTTGCGTCATCACAGTAAAAGCTCCATTCTTGAGCTAATAGAATTGAGACATCCTGGGTATTTCAGGGTATTGATAAAGGTTTGGCCTGAGCTAACAAAGTATGAGTGGGCAGAGGTGATCAATGGGCAAAATGGATCCATTTAAAAATATTGACTCATTGTGTGAAAACATTCACTGTGGCAAAACCTGGGAAGAGTATACAGTGATGGGTTACTCCAAGGGGAAGGAAGAAATGTTTGATTTCATGGATGAAACAGGGGAGAGAAAACACCTGAAACTAGAGAGGAGTTGCTGAAAACAACTGAAATTAGTGAGGAGCTGCTGAAAGTACCTGGAACTAGTGAGGAGCTGCTGAGAACACCTGAAGCCAGTAAGGAGCTGCTGAAAGAGATGGTGCCAGGCTCTGTTCAGTGGTGCCCAATGACAGGACAAGAAGCAATGGCCATAAACTAAAACACAAGCAGTATCACCTCAACAGAAGTAAGAACTTCTTTCCATAAAGGGTGGCAGAGCACAGGAACAGCTGCCCAGGTAGGGCGTGGAGCCTCCCTCTCTGGAGACATTCCAATCCCACCTGGACATGTTCCTGTGTCACCTTTTCCAGGTGACTCTGCCTGGGCAGGGAGGCTGGATCGGATGATCTCCAGAGGTCCCTTCCAACCCTAATGATTCTATGTTTCTGTGAAAACACCCACAACTATTGAGGAGCTGCTGAAAGCCCTGATGAGGGGCTGGATGGGGGGACACTGGGGTGGCAGGAGGGGCAGGCAGGGCAGGCAGGGCTGCAGCACCCCAGGCCCCAGCGATGCCAGGGCTCTGAACAAACACCCTGTGCACACCAACACCTCCTGCGGGGCTGAGCCCAGCAGTGTGTGCTCGATACAGCTTTTCAGGTCAATAACTCTACAAGCTGCAGAAGGAAGCCTTTTTCCTGCAACTCAGCACCCAACAAGGTGTTAACCCTTTGTCTGCTTGCAGCAAAGCTTCCCATGCTAAATCGCTGCCAACCATATCATTTCGGTTGGAAAGATGAATTTAAATTAGCCTGTTCGAGCTGAGATTAAATCCCAGCAGGAACCTAGAAGGAGACTTAGGTCCAGTGCACCCCCTCCCACCCCATCTCAGGCCTCTTGTCTTCTCTAGCCCAAGCCAAGATGTGGCTCTTGAAACTTTTCCCCATCTAGGCTTTTACTGAACTCCAGCAGAAATCCGTCTCCTTCCGTCCTTCACGGAAGAGCTCAGGCCAGCCCTGAGTTTTCGGGTTAGGAAAATCTTTCTGCAAATGTGTTGATGTGCTTGGAACTGGATGATGGCCAAGAAACCAATCAGTCCCAGAGCGAGGTCCTGTGTGCCACCCGTCTGCCAGCCTCCGGCAGCGTCTGGGAACGATCAAGATCACAGAGCCAGAGTGGGAGGCAAACAACGGGTATTCTCTGGATATGGCTCAGCCAGGATAAAATGTGACACCCTATAATAGTGCCCTGGCGTCACCCAGCACAACATCTGACCGAGGGGACATCAAATGCCACACAGATATCAAGGGCCTGATGGCCAGTCATGTGAAGAGCAAACAAGATAGCAGGGTGGCAGGGGAGGCAACAGGGAACAAAACCCTAGTGTCAAGCCCTTCTGTGCTGAGCACTCAGCCCTAAATGGTTGGTGATTTTTGCTTTCTGCCAAGGTTCTGCTTTAATTGGGCAAGACTGTGCAGCATGTTCAGTGACACGGAGCAGAGGAGAAAACAGCCTGTGCCAGGCTGTGAGGCCGTGCAGGAGTCACCCTGCTGAGGTGCAAAGAGTTATTATGGGTCAGAACATCTTATCCACGACGGCTTTTTACTTTACTGTTTTAAGAAATGTTCTGTGATTTAAGCTAAAAACATCAACGTTTCTATGCGAGCTGTTAACTCGCCACACACAAATCCCAAATTCTGCCTAAACTTATACTTGTGGGTTCCACTTGTCTCAGTGAGCAAAGCTAGAATGAACTCCCAGCCCTTTTCATTGCCTTGGGTGAGGTGGAAGCAAAAAGTCAGTGACCACCGAGACAGCCTGAGAACTGAGAACACAACTATGGACACGTTGGTGAGCCTCATCCCCCCATGACTCTCCCACACTCTGGCCCAGTGGTGGCTTCACTGCACAGTGCTCTGACCTGCACAGTGAGGGCAGCTCTTTGAGGGTTGATGGAGTAAAATTCTCCCTGGGAGCAGGGGCTGAAACCTCCTGGGTGCCAAGACATCAAGAGTTGGCCTAACTTCTAAATTACAGAGGCCACCCATACAGCTTCTCCAGCAAATCTGTAGTGTAGAAGATGCAAGCACAACCAAGTTCCTTATTGACTTGAGTGTAATAGATCGGTTAACACACCCCAGCACTTCATCAGAGAAGCAGCATCCTGCAGTGCTCCTTCCCTAACTCCTGCACCAGCTCCATAATCATCTGAATAGCGTCTCTGGTACTTGAACCTCTTGCCAGCACAAAGCTGGTTCAATAGTGCCATTCAAGCCCAGAGTAGCTGCACTGGCTGCACTCTGTCTCCAGAAGAGTAGGAGATTCTTGCTGCAGTCTAAGAAAGAAAAATCACTTAGCACAAATAAGGTCTTTTAAAACCACTGATTAAATAGATATTCACAAGACAGAGCACAATGGCTTTGATGGAGCCATTGCAACCTATTACATAAATCCTCATTCATGCCCAGGAGAGCTTTTCCTTTTCTTTTTTTAATATCAGAAGAGAAAATGAAGCCACGGAAAAGATATTAAATTACATAAAAATGTGCGACTGGAAGTTCACAACTTAAACTCAGAGAAGCAAAGACATACAGAATTTGGTGTGGAAATCTTGGCTGCTGTGCAGTCCCCAACTGTGAGCTTGCAGGAGCTGTGCCATGGCCTTGGCTCCCTGGCACGGGAGCTTGCTACCTTGGACTCAGCTCTGCAGCACCAGTCCTGACAAATTACACCTCTTCTGAGGAGGAGGATGGAATTGCAGAGTTATTGATGGATGAATGGGAGTGCTGACAAGGACAGGAAAGTGTTATGTGAGGGGGCTGGTCGATACTCACAAACTCCATCCCGTATTCTATAAAGGGCCATGGAGATGCTCCGAGGGCTGGAGCTCCTCTGCTCTGGAGACAGGCTGGGAGAGCTGGGGGTGTTCACCTGGAGAAGAGAAGGCTTCAGGGACAACTTAGAGCCCCTTCCAGTGCCTAAAAAGGCTCCAGGAGAGCTGGAGAGGGACTTTGGACAAGGGCCTGGAGGAACAGGACAAGGGAGATTGGCTTCCCATTGCCAGGGGGCAGGGTTAGATGGGATATTGGGAAGGAATTCTCATCTGTAAGGGTGGAGATGCCCTGGCACAGATTGCCCAGAGAAGCTGTGGCTGCCCCATCCCTGGAAGTGTCCAAGACCAGGTTGGATGGGGCTTGGAGCAACTTGGTCTAGTGGAAGGGTCCCTGCTCGTGGCACGGTGATGGGACAAGATGGTCTTTTAAGGTCCCTTCCAACCCAAAACCATTCCACAACTCTATGAAACGTTCCCCCTCTGCCTGTGCATCCCTGCAGCCCCAGCACCTTCCAGCCTGCATTAGGAATGTTCTGACATACATTAGCTGCACACTATTCATCCTTCCACACACTGTTGTACTGACAGGTGGAAGGTGATATCTTCGCTAGGGCTTTCACAGTTTTCTGCATTTCCTCATGAAAACAGTCTTTTTCCTAGAATCTAGTTCCTAATACTTTTCATATGAAATAAATGTATAATATTGCATGAGTTATTAGATTTACTGGAGCTAAAAGTGGGCTGGGAGAGCAGCTGTGAGTGTAGAGTTTAATAGAATAGTTCTTAAAACACTGTATAATTTTAATGTAGTAAAGCAAAAGAGGGTCAGCTTGTTCTTCCAGATTCCACTCCAAACAATTTACTATCTTTATGGATGAAAAAATGTAGGGAGCCTTTTGTGATGTGAGTGAAACTAGGACATTCAATATAGACCCACTTCAAACCTTCACTCACAGATGTCTATTCCTTCAGCCAATATTTATTCTCTTCCCAGAAAGTCCTTTTATGCACTTTACATGGTGAGCTACAGCATCTCCTTCACTGCTGTTTTCCCCAGTAAATCTCTGTTCTCATAAGTGTCTCTAACTGCAAACAGATGGAATCAAGCTGCTCTCCCCAGTTATGGTCTTGTATAACACTGGGAGCTCGATGGCCCTATCAAGGTGATCACAGGGGACTGGACAACTTGGCCCAACACCAAGACTGGTGTGGACAGTGCACAAAACCAGCACCTTCCCTTCTGCTCTTCATCCTCAGAAAGGGTTAACAGGAAACATTTGTTTAGGACACCAGGAAGCTCTTGGCCCCAAAACAGGACTCAGATCACAACTAAGACACTTATCAAACCTCTCCTGGTGCTCTGCCTTTCCCTGCTCCGCTTTGCCAGGCACAACTCAGCTGGCAAACCCAGGAATTTAGTTCCCTGGCGTCACCCTCCGTGTGAATTCATTCCTTCTCCTTGTGATGTCACCCAGCTCCAACGCCCCCGGGGCTCTCGCCAGAGTCGGGAACAGCTGACGTGTGCGGGAATTCTCCTTTTAGCAGACACAAAGATGATTTATAAGAAATCCCTGCCTGCACTTCCTCCAGCTGCTTCAGTATCTTTCCCTGGGTGTTTTTACGGTAAAGTTTTTCCAGGGCTCAGCCCTCCCGTGGATGGGCCCTCTCCCCCTCCCTGCTCTCACCCAGCACAATGTTCATCCGAGGCCAAGCAAGGCAGGTTTTCCAGGGATTTATGGAGCTGAGCTGGCCCCACTGCAGGGACATAGGTGGGCAGGGGACACTGAGCCATTGATCCCAAGGCCAGACTCTGCATGCTGCATAAGGGGCTTGTGGATGGAACGGTTCCCGAAAGAACAAGAGCCAGGATCAGGGATTCTGAGACCATCAGGACTGGGAGAGCTCATTCCTTATTCACCCTATAGATACTGCTGCAATCCAGACCTTCAGCTTACACCTTACTGTGGCACCACACTGAAGGCTTTGATCCAGAAATCTGCTGCATTAACTTTCCAGAGAAGGGAATGGAGCTGGGGAAGGGTCTGGAGCACCAGGAGTGGCTGAGGGAGCTGGGGAGGCTCAGCCTGGAGGAAAGGAGGCTCAGGGGGGACCTTCTCACTCTCTGCAACTCCTTGACAGGAGGGTAGAGCCAGGTGGCGGTCGGGCTCTGCTCCCAGGGAACAAGGGACAGGACAAGAGGAAACAGCCTTATGTCATGCCAGGGGAGGTTCAGGTTGGACATCAGGAGGAATTTCTTCAGAGAAAGGGTGGTCAGGCATTGGAAGAGGTTGCCCAGGGAGGTGGTGGAGTCCCCATCCCTGGAGGGATTTAAAAGCCATGTGGATGTGGCACTTGAGAACATAGGGCAGTGGAGGCCTTGGCAGTGCTGGGGAGTGGCTGGACTTGATGGTCTCACAGGGCTTTTCCAATCTTAATGATTTCGTGATTCTTCTTGATCTTGGGAAAAAAAAATGTTGTCTAATTTCTAATATCCAATAGGAGCTTGAATGATGTACCTAAGAAACAGACCTGTTTCACCACCACCTTTGTATTTTAATTAATCTCTCCTTTCAAACTTACTGCTAAATCATCTTTAAATGTCTATTCCTAAAGGAGAGCTAAAAACTGAACAGAAATTTCATATAATTAAAATTAAAACAAAATTATATAAGATCAGTGTAAATACAATAGACTTACATAAGATAACTGGACAGTAAAGTGTGGTTTAGAATTTTTTAAGAGCCTTGCTAGCTCACCTTCTGTATAACTTTTGAAATGTTCAGGCTATGATGAGTTTATGGTACAGTTCTAAGGAAAAGATTATAAATAGAAGGGCATGGCTTTTTTCTCTTTTAAATAGTGATTAAATCTAAGACATATTTATCTAACCCCTCAGAAAACCAAGAGTGTGGAGCCTCTGATTAGCAGAGTGCTGCACCATTGCTCCTTCCTCCAATCTCAGGAGAATTTTGGGGCCAAATTCTCCAGCCTCATTGACTAGGTGCCCTGTTTGCACCCAGCTGCCTCTGCCTCCCCTCAGCATCTGTGCAAGACATAACAGGTTTATTTCTTTAGTTTTCTTTTTAATCTACAGCCTTTGAATCACTGCAAAATATATTCTGTACTAAAGACACTAATCTACAGGGAAACTACTTCCTGCTCCACCTTGTATGCAGTCAGATTACGCCAAAACACCCCAGACCTGCTCCCTGTGGATGACAAAACTGCCAATAAAATTTTAGTTGGGAAGGTCCCTGTCTACACCTCAAAATGTACTTCTTGGATATGCTGTGGCTCAGCTCACAGGGGGATTTCAGGTGGGGCAGCATGAAAGCATCTCCTGTTCCCAGAGGTACCAACAGGAACATGGGCTGCTTTGAAGTCTAGTGTGAGGCTTTTTTTTTCACTTTTCAGCTCTAGGCAAAGACAAAAAAATCCATCTCAGTGCTATGGCAGCTTTGCATGGACAAGGCTGTCTCTCAGCTACCAATTAACAAGTGCACCTCAACATTTCAGGCGGGCAGAGACAGTGGGGGGAATATGACCAGGCTGGATGGGGCTTAGAGCAACCTGGTCTAGTGGAAGGTGACCCTGACCACGGCAGGGGGTTGGAATGACATGAGCTTGAAGTCCCTCCCAACCCACACCAGTCTGTGATTCTGAGATAGACTGTGCAGGGATCAAGACCTTTTGCCTTTGTGTACCCAATGTATGACAATGTCAAAACAAATTCCCTGGTGTTCCAAAGACACACAGAAAGCACAAGGATTGAGTCTTAGAAACGTGGCAGGGAATCAAACCATTACCCAAGTGAATTCGGATGCCTTGTTCTCCTTTCACCTGAAGTCATCACTAACAAGCTCTGGCTGATGTGACCAGAAACAAGCCAGGTACTACAAGGAAATAAGTCCTGCTCCAGGATATGGCACATGGCTTGCTCATTCAGAAAGTGAAGAAAGCTGTTCTCTCCAGGTTTGTAAAAAATTCCAGATATCACTGAATCACAGAATCCCAGAATGATCTGGGTTGGAAGGGACCTTAAAGCCCATCTTGATCCAGCTGTTCTCCCACCCAAGAAACAATCTGTGAAACTCCTACATGGAATTCCCCTCCTGCCAGTTTCCAAGACCAGATGATTTTACCCCAAACACTTGTTTATAAATGTACAAACCAGTAAATGATGCACTAAACAGTTTCACAAAGAAAAGTGAACTTAGTGCAACAACAGTAGAAAACTGTATCACTGATAAGTCAAATAAAACAAACATAAACAAGGTGAGATATAATCTCTCAGTTCTTCTCTCATTAAGTCATTCTGAGGACTTAATTTTAAAATACAAAAGTGTTCTGAGAATATATTGTAATTACAAACCAATAAGAGAAATCATCCAGGAGGAATAATTACATAATTTCTACATGAACTCACTGCTTAGAAGACTTCACAGCTTAGAGAGGCCGTAATAAATAGCTCCTCATATCATTGCTGCTGCTGCAGCTGATGACTCACCACTGTTACTGGGATCATATCCCAGAATAGTCATGCTCCTCTGTGTACTGCATGCAAAATTAGCCATCAGGGGCTTACTATTAAACAAAACAGATTTGGGGGGTCAGGGTTTATGTGGTCATATCATAAAAACAAAAGCTGCTCAGTGTTTTACTGGAATGCAATGAATGTGACACACCCAACCTGAAGGCCTCTGATCCCCATCCCACAGAATCAGAATTAGAATCAGCATATTCCAAACCTGGGGTTTTTCAGTTAACAATTCCCTATCACACACTTCTGGTCCTGACAGCACAGAACAGTCCTCCTGCAGACAGCAGCTAAAATCACTGAGAGAGAGAAATACAGCTGGAATCACAGAAACATAAGGGAACAAGTCCAGGGATCAGATACAGGTAACCAAAAAGAAAGAGATTGTTTAGGCTAGGAGAGCTGAGGGTGTTCACCTGGAGAAGAGAAGGCTCCAGGGACAACTTAGAGCCCCTTCCACTGCCTGAAGAGGCTCCAGAAGAGGTGGACAAGGACTTTGGACAAGAGCCTGGATAGAACACAGGGAATGGCTTCCCACTGCCAGAGGTCAGTGTTAGGTGGGATACTGGAAAAGAATTCTTCCCTGTGAAGGTAGAGAGGCCCTGGCACAGATTGCCCAGAGAAGCTGTGGCTGCCCCATCCCTGGAAGTGTCCAAGGTCAGGTTGGATGGGGCTTCGAGCAACCTGGTCTAGTGTAAGGTGTCCCTGCCCATGGCAGGGAGTGGAATGGGGTGGGCTTTAAAGTCCTTTTCAAGCCAAATCAGTCTGTGATTCTATGAGTTAATTAAAATATACATCCCTTACCAGCTGGAGCAGAATGGTGCATAAGTTTGATAGAATTTAATCCAAAAAGCACAAAAAAGTAGTATGAAACAATAGAAATGCCCTGCTATTACTCCATTAGCTTCCAAGAAACACCAACAGTTTCCTCCAAAAAATAGTGAATCACTATAGGTGTTGTCTGTGCTTATGTGTCACACCAAAGTGGTGTTTGCCATTTTCAGTGAATACCCAAAATCTTTGGAATTGTAGGGCAGAGCCCCACGTAAGACATGGAGGTGACTGACAGAATGACAAGACTAAGAAAGGACTTTCCCCATCTGACTTCACAACCTCATTTCCAAAAGTGTTCTGTTCTTTCATCTTCTGGTATTTATGCACATCTCAAAGTACATCTGCAGCCTTTACCTTCACAACATTTTCACTGAAAGAATATTAACAACATCAAAAGTTTACTTTTTGGCTGAATAAAAACCGTCTCCTTATGCATTATCATAGAATCCCAGAATGGTTTGGGTTGGAAGAGACCTTTAAAAGTCATCCAGTCCCACCTCCTGCCATGGACAGGGACACCTTCCACTATCCCAGGTTGTTCCAAGCCCCGTCCAACCTGGCCTTGGACACTTCCAGGGATGGGGCAGACACAGCTTCTCTGGGTAACCTGTGCCAGGGCCTCACCACCCTCACAGGGGAGAATTCCTTCCCAATGTCCCATGTAACCCTGTGCTCTGGCAGTGGGAAAACATTCCCTGTGTCCTGCCTTTCCAGGCCCTTGCCCAAAGTCCCTCTCCAACTCTCTTGGAGCCCCTTTAGGCACTGGAAGGGGGTCTAAGGTCTCCCTGGAGCCTTCTCTTCTTCAGGCTGAACATCCCCAGCTCTCCCAGCCTGTCTCCAGAGCAGAGAGGCTCCAGCCCTCAGAGCATCTCCATGATCTCCTCTGGACTCGCTCCAGAAGCTCCATGTCCTTCTACTGTTGTTCTCCAGGGCTGGAGGCAGCTCTGCAGGTGGGGTCTCACCTGAGTGGGGCAGTGGAACAGAATTCCCCCCATGCCTGCCACCCATGCTGGGGGTCAGCCCAGGGCACAAGGTGTTTCTGGGTGCCAGTAGACAGGGCCAGGGCATGTTGAGCTCATGAGCAATTCCCTCCCCAGTCAGGATGTGTCCCGGGGCTCCCCTCTGACTCCCCCAAGGCTCTGCCTGCTCCATGTCCAGCACTTCCACACTCATCTCACAGCACAATCTCCTTCCCAAAAACTCACAGGTAAAGCCATGTGCTCGAGTCCCTGGAGCTGGGCTGGAAATCACAATCACTGAATATACATGTATGGAATTTCAGACTTGGTTCCAGGTTCTCTGAGGCCAAGAACTGGTGGAATCTGTGGGCAGTTAACAGGGAGCACTGTGTCCATCCTGCTCCTGCAGGTCCCCCCCAGCCCTCTCCACTGTGTCAAGCTGAATCTGCCTTGTCTGCTGCTTCAGACCCTGAACTCCTGAAAACTGCTGTGACTTCCTTGGAAATACGTCAGTGCTGCCCTAGATACCGAGGCTGCTCCACCAAACAGTCCTTTCCACACTGCACAGTGACTACCAGACTATTTCTCCTGTTATTCTCAGCATCTCTGGGTTCATCCTCATTCCCCCTTTCCTGCCAGCCCACCCAGAGCACCTCCACGCTCTGTCTGCCCTTCCCAGCTCCCTCTCCTTCTCTGAGAATAACATGCAGGAAACCAAGGATTTATTTGTCATTTTTCCAGCCTTTAGACATCAAGAGTTGTGCTCATCTCTCTGCAGATATTAATTCCTCCAGGCTAAGTAATAATAGGCTCCCTGGAGCAGCCTGTCCTTGTCGGATTCTACGGATGCTTCTGGACCGCCCACTCTCCTCCTCAGCTCCCAGCCAGTTTGTGGCCACATTAGAGTTCCCCCATCATGAGAGTCAACTGGAATACTCCAAGTTGTATTTCTCCTAAAAGCCAAATATATACTGTCTATCAAATCCAGTTCCTCTCCTAATTCTCTGACTCCTATAAACAAACCCACCAATCACATCTGCTGTGTTTTGCTCATGCTGGTGCTTTTGAGAGTGGGCCAAACCTCTGAAATCCAAATGCTCCCGAGCCAGGAGAGAGAACATGGAATCTGCTGCTTTAAATGGGACAAATCTGCTTTTAATTGGCTGCTGTCCATGACAGATTTTAATCCTGTGGAGGCAATAGTCCACACTACTATCTGAGCATTTTTACCAGCACATATCGATTGGCTTTTTCCAGTCCTCTGCTTTGTCTATATTCCTACCTCAAAACCGCATTACTTAAACCATCAAACGATACATTAATTCCAGGAGTTTTTATTATTGAGCTACTATGCTTTATCTATGGTTTCAAAAAACATTTTCTAAAGAAATCAAGCCTTTTGGATCAATTCACACTTATTCCACCAACAGCCCTACACCTATTGCTTTCATCTAAGAAAACATATGGACAAATGTGAGGTTGGAATATCCTTGAGCCTTCAGGGATTAGGGAACACCTGAGTATCACTTTTTCACAGCAAACATGGGGGCACAGCATGGGGCATTAAACAGAGCCCCCCCAACCCCTGTTGGAGATGCTGTGAGTGGTCCAGCAGCTCCCTGGAAAGCTAAGTGAGAGGTGGAAGGGAATCATCTCAATACCAAAGTCCACATCTGATGCTTGCATTACAAACACAAGTTTCATGCTCATGTTTAATCCAGGCAAACACATAAATAGACAGAGAAAGGAAATATAGGGAGTCTTCAATTATAAAAGAGAAATTGTGGGAGTTTTTATAAAGTTTCAGAATTATGTTAAACATTACAGAATTAGCCAAGTTAAATTTTGTTGTTGTAAATACTTGCATTAATTGCTAAAGTTTATTTGGGGTTAACACAGAGGTATAAACACCTTGGAGGGAGACACACAGCAAAAATTCGTTAAAATTTCCCATTGAAAAACCAGGGACCAGATTTGGCTGCAGCTGGGCCAAGCTCACCTTGCTCAGGATGGAATCTGTTCTTGCAAAAACTACTGAGCTGATTTCAAGAATAAAACTGTGGAAAAGCTGTTGTGCCCACAGTAACACCTGCTCTGTCTCTGGCTGCAGGGGGCTGTGTTTGATTTTCACTTTTGTTTTCTGTTTCAGGCTCTTGCTTTAAAGGTTTCATTTTAAACTTGGCAGGAGTGCCTAGGCAGTGTTAGTCAGGGATCAGCCTTTTCCCGAGACAAACACTCACAATTGACTCACTGATGGTCTTTTGAAAGCAAATCCAAGCACATGGGGCACTAACTGGAGCCTTTTTAGTGCTGGGCTGTTCCCAGTCCCAGAGGAATCCAACAAGGAGCCCCAGGGGAAAGCCAGGAGCAACCTGGTCTAGTGGAAGGTGTTCCTGCCCATGGAAGAGGGGGGAATGAGATGGCCTTTGAGGTCATTCACAACCCAAACCATTCCAGGATTCCATGATTCCCCTTGAATGCTTTCAGAGGGGAAGGCAGTGGTGTCCATCCTAAGGAGGGGGAATCCACTGGGTACTCCCCTGGCTTGCAGAGGTCTCCTGATGCTGTTCCCTGCACTCCGACCTCTGAGCACAGTTCTGTGTCTCTGCTTTTTGTACTTCCCCCATCACCAATGTGTAGAAGCTTGAGAGTTTAGTTTTTAATAGTGCTACAGAGAGTTAAGATTATTTTATTTTTTCCTACATAAATCCTCCCCTTCCCTGCCATGCCCTGAGACCTCACCCTGGCCATCACCACATTTCCACCCCGATTCCTGTTTCTCCCAGTGTCTGCCCCTCCTGTGCTCCACGGGGGCTGAGGAGATGCTGTCCTGTGCTCTCACAGCCAGATTTAACATCTGGAACAAGAAGGGCTGGATGAACTGGGACAATCCCTGTAAACCAAAGGTGCTGTGGCATGAGGACATGTGGCTTCCCAGCACACAGCAGGAATTCGTCGGCTCAGTGTCATGAGTTGATTTCCTACTGTTTTCAGCTTTAACAGTTGGACTGATACAATTAACACGTTTTCGTATGCTTTCCTTAAAAAAAAAAAAAGCTAAAAAAAGATAAACTGCTATTAAAGCTCGCAGGCATTTTATGTCCTAGAATTTATACTGAGAGCTACATAAAAAAAGCAACAAAACCATACAAGTAATCGGGGGGGGGGGGGGAACAGACCCTGTAAAATGATTGATAAATCCCTTTATAAGCCAAACAACAATCGTGTTACTTTGCAATTTGATTTTGAAACTTCCAGAATTTAGCGAAGAGCTTCAGCTCTTTAATACATTTGCCAGCTGCAGGTTTTAATCTCACTATTTGTTAATTGTAACGAAGGAAAATAATTATTCCCCGAGTCCTGAGGAGGTGCTGGCACTGGAAGTGGCGGGGTTGGAGCGGTGCCAGGGTGGGGATGGATGGCTGTGCCGGAGCTGTCGCCCTGTGCCGGGTGCTGCTCTCATTTCACTGCTCCATTGACGTCACTGTGAGCTTTCAAACCAGCCCCGCACGTCTGGTGAACTCCACAGAACTGGGAGAATGAAAAACCCGCAGCTCATTCACCAGAATGAAAATGAGGGTTGGTTTTTTTTTCTCTCTCTCATAAAACCTTTGCTGTTTTATTCCTTTTTTCGTGCCCTTTATCGAGTTTGTGTTTAAATCAATAAACTGTGATTATAATATGTATCAGGGATCAGCCCTGCCCATGGCAGGGGGGGGAATGAGGAGATCTTTAAGGTCCTTTCCAACCCAAACCAGTCTGTGATTCTATGATCTGTGATAAATTGAAAAAAGACAATAAAAATACTGAGGAAGGACACTCTTTTTGCTTCCAAAGGTAACAGAATGGCTCGTTTTGCTCTAATTCAGACAGTTTAGGGCTTAATTTTCCAATCTTTATAAAAACCCCCATGTTATCAACATTGTCATATTCCGTGGAATGGGATGTTCTGTGTTACAAGCTGGACTTAGTGATCCTGTGGGTCACTTCCAACTCAGGATATTCTGTGATTTCATGACTCTATGATTCTATTATTCCGTGATTCTGTGATTCTATTATACCATGGCTCTATGACTGTGATTCTGTTATTCCATGATTCTATGATTCCACAATTCTGTGATTCTATTATTCCATGATTCTATGATGGAAGGCTTCAGAATCTTTCTTTTTTACGTGGCTGTCCTGAAAATGAGCAGCAAAGATGCTCCCTGAGCAGTGTCTGGTTTGAGACAGCTCTGCTCTGGTGGCAGCCAAGCACTGACATCCATCTGCCATAATCCAGAGCTCCCAGGACAGAGCCACTGGGAACAGGAGGTGGATAATGGTTATAGATTTGTTTCTGCAGTTTGTGGAGAAAGATTTTTAATCTTTGAAAAGTCCTTCTGAGGAGTCTTGTCTACATAAGGAGTAAACACCACGGCTGCTGGTGACAATCCTGTGTCACCCAGGGCTGAGCAGGATGTCAGCAAGGACAGGGAAACCTACAGGAAAAGCCTTTGTTTAGTTCTCAGGGTTAAATTCCAGCTGAGCTTTGGACCTGGGGAGCAGAGGACAGTGCTCAACATTCATCTGTCCTCCTCTGTGTTGGGAAGGGAGCTCCAACACAAGGTGCACCTGGGTTTATTCTGTGCAGAAGCAACTTGGGCAGAGTAACTCAATGGGAATGTTGCATGGCCCCTGTAATAGCTCTTTCATTGTTCTCATCAGCAAAGGGGATAAATTGTGGGGGACTGGCTCAGGGGAATGGGGAGCTGTTCTCAGGATGGCAGAACTGTAAATCACAAGCTGTGGAGGCTGTAAAAAAAAAAAAATCACTCAACTTTTGGAATTCTTTGTCTGTAACAAATTCCAGGTCACTAGGAACCCGAAATTTCACTTATTAAATTTCACTTATTTCTTCTGTAGAGAAGAAACCCCTTTTCCACTGTGTTGTTCCCTGTACCAGCTGACTGTCTGAGATTGCCTAATCTGCCAGTGAGTTTGGAGCTAAACGAAATCTGTATCCCAGTTATTAGCCTCTGGAGAAGAGGTTTATGAAGGAAATCCTGATAAAGCTTTAGAAACAGGAATCTGCATTTCTAAGCCTGCTAAGATGCAAGAGTGGAAAAAGCCCCAGAACTTCTTAGAAAATGCTGAGACCTCTTTTTGCATTCAGAGAATCTCAGAATGGTTTAGGCTGGAAAGGACCTCAAAGCTCATCTACTTCCAACTGCCTGCCCTGGGCACAGACACCTCTCACTAGACCAGGTTGCTCCAAGCCCCGTCCAACCTGACCTTGGGACAGTTCCAGGGATGGGGCAGACACAGCTGCTCTGGGTAACCTGTGCCAGGGCCTCACCACCCTCACAGCCAAGAATTCCTTCCCAATATCCCATGTAAGCCTGACCTCTGGCAGTGGGAAGCCATTCCCTGTGTCCTGTCCCTCCAGGCCCTTGTCCAAAGTCCCTCTCCAGCTCTTGGAGCTCCTTTAGGCACTGGAGGGGGCTCTAGGCTGTCCCTGGAGCCTCCTTTTCTCCAGGTGAACATCCCCAGCTCTCCCAGCCTGCCTTCAGAGCGGAGGGCTCAGGCCCTTGGAGCATCTCCGTGGCCCCTCTGGACTCGCTCCAGCAACTCCACATCCTTCTGGACTCATATGAACTCAGAGAAAGTCAGCACATGGCTTCCTGGTTATCCCTGGATGACCTACCCCAAAGGGTGTTCACAGACACCACCAAAGCCAGACTGGGAAGCATTAGCTTCTGACCCACCAGGGCAGCTCCTCCACCCGGGCTCATCCCGACGGGACCGGCACATGGAGGGGTGTCTGCAGCCAGGAAGGACTCAGACTGCTGGGACTTGGACAAGCTAGGGAGGAGGAGGACAAGTAATAGACTGGAAAAACAACTTCATGTGTGTGACAGATAGAGATGCACGTGAACTTGGCTAAAAAGAGTCTCCTATCCAAGTGAAGTTACACAGATTATTTCCCTGGAAGTTAAGATAATGAATGGAAATATGGTAATGTAAATACGTCAAGAGCGGCCTCAAACACTCTAACTCTTATCTTCTGCCTTGCAAGACCAGCATGAAAATCCAGCCAGGAACAACTTGAAAAGATACAGCATGAAGAGAAGGGAAAGGTCACTAAATACCAACCCCATTCCTCCACCAGAATCCCTCTGTAACCAGTTTTCCAAACAGCCAAAGTAAACACTGCACTGCTCAGAGCCAATTAAATTCCCATTATTTTATTGTTAAAAATGCTGTTTCAGCCAGGCATTGTCTCTGCTGCAGACACATCTCAACAGTGGGTTCTTTGTGCTTCCTACAGGCATTTGTGAGCACAGAAGAAATATTTGGCCTTCTCTTTCTGAATTGTGCCTACAGATTTCTGAGTTACGTCTCTCAAATCTACCTTCTGCATATAAATCATTTCTTTGTTGGAAATTCTGCCTATTTATAGAAGGCTATGAAATTAATACATGAAGACAACCAAAATGTTTGAAGTACATCTGAAGTTACAACTAAAACCCAGGAAAATCAGGTAACTTGAAGGTAGAGCGGATTTTAACCCACGTCATTGGAGAGTGTTAAATAATTGCAGACCAAACCTTGAGTATTTTGAAACTCAGTATCAAAATCAAAGTCAGTTCATGTCAGTGAAGTGAGGTGAGGGTCAGTCTCTTCTTGCAGGTAACAAGGGACAGGACAAGAGGAAACAGCTTCAAGTTGCACCAGGGGAGGTTTAGCTTGGATATTTGGGAATATTTCGCCCTGGACAGGGCTGTCCAGCCCTGGCACAGCCCCCCAGGGAGGTGGTGGAGTCTCCATCCCTGGAGGGATTTAAAAGCCGTGTGTATGTGGCACTTGGGGACATGGGGCAGTCATGGCCTTGGCAGTGCTGGGGGAACAGTCTCAGTGGGCTTTTCCAACCTAAATGATTCCATGATTCTGTATGATACCACACTATGAAAAACACCTCCAGCCTCACATCCAACTACAAACATCTCAGCTTGAATCAAGTGAGCTGAAAGAATTAAGGTCAGGGTGGCTGTTCTGCGTCCTGTGATTATCACCCCTCTGATAAACATGTTTCTATTCCAGCACAAAGATATGCCAAGAGGACCTGTCACTCTGGCTGCACTTAGCTGGGGGCTGTGGAGCACCTCTGAGATCCCCCTGTTGGCAGCTGGAAGCAGAGTCCTGGGTTTTTGTTCCACCACTTTCATACCATGACAGTTTCTGCTCCCCCACCAACACAACGTTCAGTCTGTATTCAAGAGTTTGAAATCATCCCTACAAACAAGTACCAACCATGAATTCCTGTATTTCCCCACCAGGCATTTACAGGAACTGATCTGCTGGTGCAATCCCAACTGCACATAACCATTTTCCATTGCCCCAAAACACGTTCCATACCAGGCAGAGCACAAGCACAGAGCTCTCCTCTCTGCCCCCAAAAATCAACAGTGATCAAAGTCCCACATTGTCCAGGTGTGGATAGGAACCAACAGCTCCTCTGTTGAACTTGGAGGAGAACATGGTGCTCTGAAGCAAAAGGCCATCCACGGAATCATGGAATGGTTTGATCTGGAAGGGACCCTTCATGGGGTTCATCATGTCTCTCCATCCCCTGTCATGGGCAGGGACACCTTCCACTAGATCAGGGTGAAGCTCTAGTTAAAAGAGTTTGCTTATGCATGATGGGACAGCAGAAGGAGAAGCTCAGAGGAAGCCCAAAAGTTTATCCGAGAGGAAAAAAATGCCTGAAGATGCAGTGCAAATGTGTAACAGTAACTAATGAGCCTCAGCCACGGTGTGTGCTCTGAACAAGCAATCAAGAGGTTACACAGGTCAGGATTAGCAAGACTCAGTCTAACACTAGCTAGGCCAGCACGGGGTGAGAAATATGCTTTATTTCCACCTGTGCACAGGTGAAGTGAATTTTACAGGATAATCCCTATCCCCTCCTTCATAAATCCATATTCTGACAAGGCTCCCTTTGAGCTGTCCGCTTTTAATGACCTAAAACTTCACTGATTGGTCAGATGGCACTGACCTGTCCCCAGGGCCCATCCCTAATAACCCTCCCTCTTAGGATTAGGGTGCAGTTCAGTTCATTTCAGTTCATTTCTAGAGTTGAAATTATTTATATTGCTCTTGTAACCACAGAATGTATTTCTCCTTTCTCCAAACGAAACACATATTTCCATAACTCCCTCTGCTCTGCACAGACGTTCACACTGTCCATACCAAATGTGCACAGTCTCTCCTCTTCCTTTCATTTGTAAGTCTGGCAAATCGATTAACACTTCCCACCCCTTCCCTCCTGGTCCCCTATTCCTCTGTCTCAGCTTACTAGAGCTTCTCCTCAAGATGAACTTTCTAAATCAAACCAACTCCCCCTGCAAAACATTAAGGGAAAGCCATGGTGAAAATTCCAAGACAGGTTGGTTTAGATTAGAGATTAGGGAGAAATTCTTCCCTGTGAGGGTGGTGAGGCCCTGGCACAGGTTACCCAGAGAAGTTGTGGCTGCCCCATCCCTAGAAGTGTCCAAGGCCATGTTGGACAGGGCTTGGAGTAACCTGGTCTAGTGGAAGGTGTCCCTGCCCATGGCAGAGGGTGGAACGAGATGAGCTTTGAGGTCCCTTCAACACAAACCATCCCAGGATTCCATGATTCTGATACAGGCTCTGCTAAAGTGCAGCAACACCTGCTGCTGTGTCAGGCACAGCCATGTGCGTCCTCATTTATCTCTGTCCTTCAGACCTGGCACGTGTGGGACCTCTTTGGCTGGGGAGGAACCGGTGCTGTCAACACTCTGCCAAGCACAGAGCAGCCACACGAGCCAGTGAGGGGGCACATGCCACCAGGTCTGTCCTGCAGAAGGACAGGGGGTGTCTGGGCAGTGGCACTGCCGTGGCTCCATGGGCTGGCACCACCAGCAGAAGGAAGAAGGACCCTGCCGTCCACCCCAGCCCACGGCACGGCGGAGGAAGAGCGATCCTTCACCACAGCTATCCAACCATCCATCAGCAAGACACAGCCCTCATTTTATGCAGGGTAATGACAGACACTGTTAGGGTTTCAACCAAGAAAAGCTCACACCACCGCGAAGGGCCCTTGGGAAGGGAGGACACCCAGCACCACGCACAGAGAACTCAAGCAACCAGTGGGACCTTCCATCCTTCCTCTTCCTGCCGCCTCCTTGTCTCCAGGGGCCTCCCGTGGCTTCCTTTCTGAACATTTGCTGTCACCAGAGGTCTTCCAACAATATCATAAGGCATTTTTGCTCTTCTCTAAATATTTACCTTTCCATTCTCCTGTCCCTGAAACACCACAGAAGGCTCTCCTCAAGGAGCAGGCTGTGCTCTGGAGAAGGGAATCTCACCCTGTCACTCCACAGCGCCTTTAAAGGCTCAGAGCCTCGATATTTTCATTAATATATACAAATACTCAGCTATAGGTTCATCCTAGAGCCTAAAGCAGAGGTTAAATGATTATAAGCAATAATGAGATTACGAAGAATAAATTCTATGTAAGAGCAGAATATTTCTGTGTATAGGTACGATTACAGAATCAGCATTTGAATATCTAGGATATAAAGTTATCTCTATATTCTGTATCCTTAAGGACAACATAGATTATCCACACTAGAAGACCATGTATATCACACTACCCAATGGCTTCACCCCTGAACTCAAACAGCAGGTCTTTACCTATAAAATTAAACCCGTTTTGGTGTCATCTATCAAAGCCAATCCTGTGCCATCCGTGGTGGGACATGACTCTGGAGTTTCCCTCTCCCCTCCCTCTGCCCTACCATGGCCAGATCAGAGCAGAGGCAGCAGCAGCTCCATCTGCTTATTAAAATGCAACAGTAGTTGACAACAGACTGGAGAAGGTGCAGAGGTAGCACCATGAAATCACTCAAGCGAAAGAACGTTTTAGGGACTCATCAATTTTTAAATGAAAATTTCAGTTCATGCACACCTTAGAATGAAAACAATCAAGCACAATACCAAATTTTCCATTCTTTCCCCTCCCTTTCCCCAGAGCCCCAATTACCAAGTGTCGTGAGGGTGCGTTGTCAGATCGAAATCTGACCAGGAAAGATCAGAAAAGAAAATATTCACTAAACAACCTGACAATGCCACAGCTCCAGGAACATGCATCCCCTTAATGCTCCCATTCAGCAGCTGCTTTTGACCAAGGTAAAATCACCACTTTCAAGCTCTTCTGCCCACCAGAACTGCTCTGATCCAGACAAACCCATGGAATACTCACCAAATCCACGAATGACGGCGATTAGGTAAAATATTAATATTTAACATCTTCCAAGATGAGACTTCTCTTCTACTTGTCCGAAAATATTCAGTACATTTCCTGCTTATTCCAAACTTGTATCTTTCTGAAGTTGTATCAGTGGCACGGAGATGTTTCCAGGAGTTTTTATTCTTTGTGATTACATGTCAACTCCCATTGCAGGGTGGATGTCACTTTATATACGAATGCAAATGACTTGGCAATCAAAATGTGAGGGTGCATGTGGAACAGCCTCTACGGACTCCCATATTTCTTCATTTCTAGCAGAAGAAAGAAAAAATAAATCTATTTCTGGCAAAACCCTGACTGCAGTTTCCTGCTCTCATTTGTATAATCCCTTCCAGTGATCCTGAGACGGGGAGGGAGGGGGGAAAGGCAAGGCTTTTCAAAGCTGGAGAAACATCCTCTTTTTCCTGTTTATCCTTTCCAGGTCATATCCCTCGTTCATTCAGCACCTTCACAGCTGAATCAAAGTTTTCTGATGCTGCAGAAACTCCGCTCCCGGGTCCCTCCTGTGTAACCCAGGGATGGTATTCCTGGGGTGACAGGGGTGCAGGCAGCTACGTGGGGACGCAGGTCCCCATCCAGCTGAGGGGTTACAGGCAGGAGGGAACAGGTCACTGTGGAAAAAGGCCTGGTTTATCCATCCCACCAAACCAGAAGCAGCAGCAAAGCTCTCCGAGGGTTTCCAGCTCCCTGCCAGGGGTCATTCTGCACGGAGAGGGGAGTGCTCTGCGCTACTCCCGCCACTCCAGACTGGGGCTGTGTCCCTGGGTGGAATCCCTACTGCCTATCCAGCCCTCCCTAGCCCGGCTCGAGGTGCTGTGCCTGCAGGAGAATCCTCGGAGCAGGTACCTCCGCAGCTGCGACCTCGCCCCGATGAGCGACAGCAGATTTGTGAATCTCTGCATAAAATGGAATTTTACAAGATTTACATCTAAATCCCGCCGCTAAACATCAAACCCGGCACAGCTCCCTGGTGCATCCCGACGTCAGGGGGTGGGTGGTGGGAAGACGGGGAGCAGCTCCCAAAATCCTGCCCCCACCACGCACCTCCGCCGGAGCCTGAGCTGGGGACGCGCAGCCGGGGAGGGGATCCAGGGATAAAGGGAGGGCTGGAGAAACAGAGGAGAATGAAAGCGCTTCCAGCGGCGACAGTGCCATGGATTGGGAAGGCTGGAAGGGATCTGCCCACGCGTCCCTGCCCAGGCTGCACCTCCGCCCACCCGCACCTTGCGGGGGCGAGGGAGGGGGACGCTAATGGGGCCGGGCTGGATGCGGCACTTCCTTCTGCTTGGGAAACAAAAAGTTCAATGTCAAGGAATGCGCAGGAGGGACCGGCAAATTTTGCCTTCACTGGATTTTTTTTCCTGCCGCTGAAGTCTCCAGACATTTCACCTTGACAACCAAGGGAAGGGATTTTATCATCAGCTGAAATCAAAGGCATCGGCAAACCTACAAATGGGATTTCTATAGGTGAGGTATAAGTGGGATTTCTATAGGTGTAAAATGGGCTTTACATTTCATCAGAGCCATAAGTGATGCATAACATTCCCTACCCACGGGGAGAGGGTGCCCAAAGCAGCAGGAGGGGCCAGCACAGGACCAGCAGCCCAGGGCACAGAGCAGGGAATTGCATCCCACAGCTCTCTGAGGATCCACAGACCTGAAACCTGCCAGCCCACCCCGCCCTGCAGTTAACCCCCAACTGGAAAGGGGAATGAGGAACTGTTTTAGTAATTAAGATGTCAAATCCAATTTCAAAATACATGGAAAGGGGGAGACTGGCAGCATCATTCCATCCGAACTCAAACTCCTGTCGCCTGCACCAACACAGTCAGAGCTGAGAAAAGTCTTCCAGACTGAAAGAACTATGAGCTTCTCTTCTGTAATTGTAGATGAAACATGAAACCATATTTGTATTCTACTGACATAAATTAAAAAAAAAAGAATAAAAAAAGGGGCAACTTAGAAGTATAAGAACAAAGTGAAGCCAGAGTACAGATAACCAATACACTGACAGTTTGCACCTCTCATTTGCTTTGCTGCACCTCCACTTGTGGTAATTTGGTTTGAAAGGACCCAGTTTTATACAGAGTGGCAAATGATTTTGTGTAGACCATAGAATGATGCATCTTATATAAGAAAAAGGTCCCCAAACATACATGGATGGACATAAATATATACATACACAGACATGCAAATCATAGAAACCCAAACTGGTTTGGGTTGGAAGGGACCCTAAAGCTCATCTCGTTCCACCCCCTGCCACAGGCAGGGACACCTTCCACTATCCCAAGTTGCTCCAAGCCCCGTCCAACCTGGCCTTGGACACTTCCAGAGATGGGGCAGCCACAGCTTCTCTGGGTAACCTGTGCGAGGGCCTCACCACCCTCACAGGGAAGAATCTCTTCCCAATATCCCATCTAACCCTGCCCTCTGGCAGTGGGAAGCCATTCCCCGTTGTCCTGGCACTCCCCTCTCCATGACTGGGATAAAAAAAACCCCAGGATGTCCCTCTGGAATGAATATCTGCCATGTTGGCCACAAACATTATCTGCATTCTTCTTGGTGAAAAAATCAAAATTAATTCCCTGCTAATTTGGTAACAGACAGTTCTGGGCACTGTTGCTTCTTTTCTATCCCACCACACTGAGACTGTGCATTTTCCCTCCCCGTTCCCATTTTTATGGCATCTCCCTTCACGAGTGTGACCTTTCCCTTCATCCAGCATCCTGAACTTGATGTGGTTAATTGCAGGGAACAAGGTAGTAATCAAACAGTGGCTGGGTGGGAAGGATAATAACTCATTCTCTTGGTTTTTTCTCCTAGAGCTTCTCAGACAGTTGAATAATTATCCTCCACTAAAGACCCAACTGAAAAACCAGCAATTGCAGTATCAACATGACATAAATGAATGTAACTCTCAGGGCTGTGATCAGAACCCACTGCTCACTCACTTCTGGGCCTGTGCACCACTGAGCACCCTCCCTCCTACTCCCACACACTTCAAAAAACCATCAAATTGTTCATTTTGATCTTCAGCCACATCTACATATTTAATGTATTTATTAATTAGCGGCTAAAATGGCTTTGCAAGCCCTAGTAATGATTAGCCCTACTCCCACCGGGCCCTCCTGGCAGCCCCAGTACTAATGCTCCTCCAGGGAAACTTCAACTGTTTTGTGAAAGATTGCACAGACTCTTCAAAAAACTGGAAAACCAGCCCAGAACATTTATTTTTTTCCACATCTTTCAGCAAAGTTACATAATGCAGCTCCTGCGCAGCCGACCCTGCTCTCCTGCTGCCTTGAAACACTCCAGGCCCTTCAGCACCTCGGTACCTTTATTCCCTCAATCAACAGCAGGTTGCTGTGAAGGCTCAGGAATGTTCCCTGCCCTTGGAAGGCACAGCCTGAAAAATATCAGCTGATATTTTGGATATTTTGAGACAAACCAGAAGTGTGGTGTATAAAAATAATCATGCTGGATGCTCCCTCTTTCCAGTTTTAAGAATCTACACTTATGCAAGAGTATTTTGGGGGTTTCACCCCAAATAAATAAGCACTAAGTGTTTAGAGGCATAATTTGTCTCTCTCCTCCTTGCTACTAGTGAAATAATCAGGATAACCTGCAAACATCCCAGCTGATAATCAAAAAGCATGAAAACCACCCCAAAAAGGACTTCCCCCATGCTGCTCATGGGATCTTATTGTCTGTTTCGTAGAGCAGCATCGACCCTTTCCCCAGTATTTAAATTGTTGGGTTTTTTGTCACATGCCACAGCCACAGGCTGCTCTGCGGAGCACAAAGGTATTTATTGATTTGGGAAGGATGCATTGCTTATGCTCCAAAGCAGCTCCTCAGCCATGCAGCAGCTTTTCATTCATTCCTTCTCTCTGGCCACACTGATTCAGAATGATCAAATACTAATTTGCAATTCTAATTTCCTTCCCCCTCCCAAACAAGCTGCCCAAGAGCTCCAGGAGCATTAAATTGCCAACCTTTACATTAAACAACACTATTTTCCATCTAATACTGAAAAATGTACTTAATTAAGAAATGAGATCATAAAACATAGACCCACTCGACATAATTAGCTCTTCAAACATAATTTTCAGATAATCTATTTTTCCTGAATTCTGGAATTCTATTCAGCAAATAATAAGTTGTCCTTGCTCTAAGGTGACTTGAAACCTGCAGGTAATTTGGGGTGCCAGGAAATTACCAGCTCCAAAACCTGGGTCTCCTGCAGGCTCTTCTGCAAAATGTATGTGCCAGAGACCTCTCAGGGATACCGGGATAGGATGAGCCAGGTGTTGGACTGCAGAAGGTACATGTTCATTTGGGACAGGATCACAGAACCTCCTGCCAATGCAGATGAGGCTGTTTCATTGTCAACTCAACTATTTGGGCCTCATTTTCCCCCTGGTGCAGTCTCTGCCCCTCTGCCAGGGGTGTTTTAGAGATGCTGAAAGTGAGTCATTGAATCATTGAATCCCAGAAGGGTTTGGGTTGGAAAGGACCCTAAAGCTCATCTCGTTCCACCCCTTGCCATGGACAGGGACACCTTCCACTATCCCAGGTTGCTCCAAGCCCCGTCCAACCTGGCCTTGGACACTTCCAGGGATGGGGCAGACACAGCTTCTCTGGGTAACCTGTGCCAGGGCCTCACCACCCTCACAGGGAAGAATTTCTTCCCAATATCCCACCTAACTCTGCCCTCTGGCAGTGGGAAGCCTTTCCCTGTGTCCTGTCCCTCCAGGCACTTGTCAAAGTCCCTCTCCAGCTCTCCTGGAGCCTCTTTAGGCACTGGAAGGGCTCTAAATTGTCCCTGGAGCCTTCTCCAGGTGAACACCCGCAGCTCTCCCAGCCTATCTCCAGAGCAGAGGGGCTCCAGCCCTCAGAGCATCCCCGTGGCCCCTCTGGACTCGCTCCAGAACGATGGGCTTCCTTGTGTTGTCTTACAGTCACACTGGTCTCAGTTTACAGAGCTCTGGGTAAGTACTGCATGGAGATGGCACAAACACTTGATGTTTTCCAAAAATGGCATCACTAAAAGTCATTTGGCAGCAGGAAACTGCAGTTTCTGGAGCGATGCTCTCAATTTACCCTCAGTCTGTCCTCCACGAACACAAACCTGAAGCGCTCCCCAGGACGATTCATCTTTTCAAAGTAGACACTTCACCTCCATCTTTCTCACCAACACTTTCCTTATCCTCTTCCCATAAATAAAACCATGTTTTCAGACGTGTACCACTCAAGCCAAAGAACTTAATGTGGAAGAGGAGGCGTTTCAAAGCAAACAGTTCACACAAAGGGGCTAAATCCGAGAGACAGAGCCCAGAGAGCCACCAGCGATGTGCCAGACTGGGGTGGGTAAGTGGGAGAGAGTCAGAGAGAGCCTGTACAAGAAGCAGAGGAAACTAAAACAAGGAAAAAAAAAGAAGGAAAATCATCTTGCTGGTCCTTCATCCACCCTGCAACTTTCCAGCGAACGCTCCTGACAAGTTTCCAACAGAACACAGAACATAACAAAATGAATCAACAACAGCAGCTGGTTTGAGCAAACCGAGCGCCGCCTTCTCCACAACCATCTCCAAGGGATCTCAGCACTCACTTAGTTGGCAATTAATTAGTGGGAGAGTTTTTATCTATTTTATATCAACAGCATATATATGATGACATCTTTACAATACACATTTATGGGGAGCACACCAAAACCTCAGCGCTGGAAAGGAGCCGCACACAGAAGTGCCTGCACTGAGCAGGTTTCCATCTGGATTAGATTTTGATCTCCCATTTTATTGCATCTTTAGGGAGGTTTAATTTTATGTTCCACTTTGGCTACTTCCAACCTCTAAAGCTTTTGCAAAGCAATTTGTGCAGAAGCTGCTGCAGGGGATGTGAGTTCCCACAGCAAGTGACTACAGCAAACCTCAGTACCATTTATCTGATGGAAACACAAACTACCAGAAACTTTATCCCTGAAAGGAAATTTATTTACTCTTGATGCTCCACATTTTTGGAAAGCAGCTGCTGTATTACCTCAGTTAGGGAAGGAGCACTGATGGCTCCTCTCTGGATGAAACTAAATGAAGTAACAGGGGAAAAGTGCTGTAATTCATAGAATCACAGAATCATTCAGGTTGGAAAAGGCTTCCAAGATCATCAACCTGTGCCTGATCCCCACCTTGTCACCCAGCCCAGAGCACTGAGTGCCACGTCCAGTCGTTCCTTGGACACCTCCAGGGATGGAGAGTCCACCATCTCCCTGGGCGGCCCCTTCCAATGTCTAACCACCCCTTCTGTGAAGAAATTCCTCCTGATGTCCAACCTGAACCTCCCTTGGCACCGCCTGAGGCTACTTCCACTTGTCCTGTCCCTTTTTCCCTGGGAGCAGAGCCTGACCCCCACCTGGATCCACCCTCCTGTCAGAGAGTTGGAGAGAGCAAGAAGGTCCCCCCTGAGCCTCCTATTCCCCGGGTTACAAATTCCTTGTGGATCAGAATACCATCACCTGTAAGCAGACTAATTATTAGGGATGAGACATCTCAGAGTAACACATGGAGCATCGTGAGGCTTCTCAAGCTTTCCAAGCTGTGACTCTGGGTCCCCCCTCCATCAGTGCAGCCATCTGGAAAAGCAGATGTCGAACAAACGCCCAACGCCGGCACGCTCTTCCATCTTCCCACTCCCTGCTGCAGGCCAGGAGAAAATCTGAGCCCCACACCAGGCTTGGTGTTTCCTGGATGACTAATAAACCCCCACAAACACAGCCCTGGGCTCTGACGTGGTGCTTTTAGCTGTCAGCATCTAAAGCTGGACTCAAATCCATAAAGAAACGGATCTCCAGACGTGATCCAAGGATCAGAGTGATGGGTGGGAAGGCACTCAACAGCCATGAGCCTTCCTGCTTCCCTAGACTTCATCCACAGCACTGGTTTATAAGGAATGAAATAACTGCCTCTGTGACATAGGTTATAATATCCCGACTCAACATTTTTTCCGTGTCTCCAACCCTTGAAACCGTAGTTCTCAAGAGCTTTCACATCTCCTTGAGTGAAGAAGGGGTATTTTTACATGATGGTATTTTGTGTTAAAACAAGCAGATGACAATTTCAGCACAGTACTTAAGGAGCTATTTCCTGACAGGAGACAGGGGAAGCAGCAGTTTCCTCAGGCACTCAGATTGCTCCTTTCTGCTCTCTCCCCTAATGTTAACTCCCATCATGCTCTCAAGTTCCTTTGAGTACAAATCCATCTGCATGAAAATATTTTAAAATATTTCCTATTACATCTGATTTCGTGACAGGGAGGAAGACCCAGAACAAGCAGGAAAATTTAATCACATTCTCCACAGGCTTCCTCACTTAAGCAAGTGCTCTACATCCACCATGACCGTGACAATCCCAAGTGAACCCCATCAGGAGAAGCTTCCAAATCTTTGCAAATGTACCACTGAGCACTTGTTTGGAGGTGAAATGGCCACTGTCAGCTCCTGAAAGCTGGCTGGTCCCAGCACAACCTCTCACCCGTCTCCAGGTGTCACATTCTTGGAGCAGCCAAACAGAGGGAACACAAGGACACAACCACCTGGGGCAGGACAGAGGGAAGGGTCTACAAATCTAAGGACAAAGCTCTTCATCTACCCAGCAAATACTACAATCCCTGATTTTCACTCTAAAGATGATAATACAATGTCTTGAACCATGAAAGGTTGAGAATCTTCAGTTTCTCCAACCCCTTCTGAAAACTAAGACATCTAAAACAATACTGAAAACTGACCAATGTTGAGATTTTGTTTAATACATCATTTGGATGATGAGATTAGATGAGGCTTGGAGCAACTTGTCTAGTGGGAGGTGTCTCTGCCCATGGCATGGGGTAGGACAAGATGAGCTGTAAGGTCATTCCCAACCCAAACCAGTCTGTGATTCTATTTCTTTGGAATACTGAAACTCCCCTCTCAATTATGTATTACATTTCTGTAACAAAAAGTAACTTATATTGACAGTAGTTATTTTTTCATATTGATATAACTCTCATTTCAACTTCCAGCAGTAGACTAACACACATCTCTATGCACCCATGCAAGCCAGGAGATGTTGGCCTGCTCAAAATTGTGAATTCAGAACTGCAAAAATTCAGAACTGCTCTAATTTTTAAATAATTTGAAAACAGCAAATGTGCCAGAATGTTTCCCAAAGTCAGCTGTCCACAGTAAGCCCGGCTTTGCCATTAAAAGCCTGTGACAGAGAACAGCTCACAGAAATACAGGTAGCAGCACAGGGCAATAGTTTGCTCTGAGCCAGGACCAGGGCAAGCTCCAGGAGGGCTCAGGTGTGCTGTGGGTACTTCTTCCTCTTCTCAGGACGGACATGGACGTGTTGGAGTGAGTCCAGAGGAAGCAATAAGATGATCAGAGGGATGGAGAAGCTCTGCTCTGAGGAAAGGATGTGAGAGTTGGAATTGTTCAGCCTGGAGAAGAGAAGCTTTGGGTCACCTAATTGTGGCCTTCCAGGACCTGAAGGGGCCAACAAGAAAGATGGAGAGAGACTATTTACAAGGTCCTGGAGAGACAGAACAAGGGAGAATGGCTTCCCACTGCCAGAGGGCAGGGTTAGGTGGGATATTGGGAAGGAATTCTTCCCTGTGACGATGGTGAAGCCCTGGCACAGGTTTCCCAGAGAAGCTGTGGCTGCCCCATCCCTGGAAGTGTCCAAAGCCAGGTTGGACAGGGCTGTGGTGCAACCTGGTCTAGTGGAAGGTGTCCCTGCCCATGGCAGGGGGTGGAATTAGAGGATTTTGAAGGTCCCTTCCAATCCCACTATGGGATTCTATGCGTCTATGAAATGGATATGTATATATTAAACTATGTGCAATGTCATTTTTTTCAAAGTGTTGTCATAATGCCAAATTTCAGTAGCATAAATGCATGTTTTCTGTGGGGCTTTGGCAGAGCTCACACTCTTGGATAGCGAGATTCCCTGGTTGTCTGCAAAGCCTTTACTGGAAAAACTCACAAATTTCACCTTGTTCAGAGAGAGTGATGCTTTGGGGATTGTTAAATCCTGAGCCCAACCCCCTGGGAGAAGCAGCGAGGTGGGTGAGGTGTGTTGGTGCTGTAACACACACTGGCATCCCCCAAGGCTGGCCTACCCTGGGAATTCAGTGCTTTTCCACTGCTGGAAATAATGGCAGGGAAATGAGCATTACCTGGGCAAACACCTTGTGTACTGTACATGATGGAAAAGCCTTCAGGGCTCCTCTAAATGGCAGGTGGGGGCACCTGCTCACCTGAAGCTGATCCTCATTTTGTCTTTGAAACTGCTCTGTTGGGAATAAAAGTAGATATTCCTTCAAATACTGTCGGGTTATACCTGTTTTCCAAGTAGGTTCAATCCAGACAATAAACTTAAAAAATCAAAAATAATAATGACTTTACAAAGTCCCTCTCCAGGTCTTATGGAGCCCCTTCAGGGCTTCCTGGATGACCTGTGGTATATGATGAAAAAGAACAGTTTGAAGTCCTTTGAGAGACTTACTCATGTATCTCAGAATAGTCCCCATCACAGCTCGGCATCGTGAGTGGATATATTTAACTGTTACTCCTTATCACTTACGTTCCCTACCCTCTAAATATCATCTCAGGAACAGGGAGAAGACAAGCTCTTTCTAAAGGTTTCCAAAACCCCCTCCAGTCACACAAAAAACTTTTGGACTTTGGCATCTGGACTCTTTCCAATTTTCTTGCCCATTAGTACAGTTTTCAAGCCAACTTTTATTGTTCCCATTTCTCTGACAAAACTAATTTTCAGAGAAATGGGCAAGGAATTAGGAAACATTTCCGTTGGCACGGCTCTGCCCTTCTTCATATCTCATCTGCTAAAGGTAGACTTGTTACACCTGACAGCAGAGACCCATAAAAATATGTCTACCCAAAATCATGAAATCCTGGACTGGTTTGGCTTCGAAGGGACCCTAAAGCTCATCTTTTTCCACCCTTTGTCATGGGCAGGAACACTTTCCATTAGACCAGTTTGCTCCAAGCCCCATCCAACCTGGCTTTGGACACTTCCAGGGATGGGGCAGCCACAGCTTCTCTGGGCAACCTGTGCCAGGGCCTCACCACCCTCACAGCCAAGAATTCCCAATATCCCATCTAAACCTTCTCTCTTTCAGTTTAAAATCACTACCCTTGCCGTCTCATCATCTGCCCATTTAAAAAGTGTAAAACCACACTGACTTTCTTTATCTAACTTGGAAACAAAAGCTCCATGTAAAAGTAGAGCTGCAATATGAATTAGCAGGTGTATGATTATACCTGCAGATGCTGCTGCTGCAGCACCACATCTTCTTCCAGGAGCACTTGTGACACCTGCACCAAAGTGTCCCCACTGAGCCAGGGTGATAACACCTGAGACACCACAACTGGTACACTGACACTACAAATTCCATGAACCCCAACAACAATTTGAGAAAAACACAAGTTTTTCCCAGTTTCAGGAATATGCAAACCCAGGTGCTGTTAGAAAAAGGTTCCACCTCCCAACACTTCTCTCTCCCAGGAGCCTGGTGATGGCATTCTCTCACAGAAAACATTGGATGCAAGAGAAGTGCAGTGCATTTGTTTCCTTGGAAACAAACCCTTTCAACCTCCATCGTGCACACAATCTTAAGCAAAAGAAAACTCTGTAATTAGGTCCAAGGTCTGGTTATTTTTAGCCAGTAAGATGTTAAATCACAACTATTTTATTAGTAATAGAACCCAATGAAAACACATTTGTCTCAATTATCGGAGCAGTAAGTCTTTGTATCAACCCAAACAATAAACCCACTGAATTGTGCTAAGATATGTAATTGCTTGCCCATTTAAAAAGAATATAAATTGGTAGATTTGGATGCAGTTATGCTCTGCATCAGGGTTAAAAGAAAACCTCTAAGTGTCAAACAAATCTGAAACAATCAGGAGGTAACATTTATTCATTCACTGATGGTTGGACTTGATCTTGGAGGTCTTTCCTAACCTTAATGATTCTATAATTTAGGAGAGTTTAAAGCCTTGAATAACCATTAACATACTGTTGGCACCTCTTGTAAACAACATTTGGCTTCAGAGGCTGAAGCACCTGCAAGACTTTACTCCAGCTCCATAATTAGCACCAACTTTTGGCCAAATACCATTTGCTCTTCAATAAATCCTTGCATTAAACTCCACATAACATTTCTTGATTGATATACCTTTCCCTGGAGGGATTTTAAAGTCATGTGGATGTGGCACGTGTGGACATGGGTCAGTGGTGGCCTTGGCAGTGCTGGGGAATGGTTGGATTCCATGGTCCCAGAGGGATTTTCCAACCTAAGTGATTCCATGATTCCATCCACAATGTGAAAAGTTTGAGAATCAAAACCCCACAGTCAGAGAAAGTAGCTAGATTCTTTCACCAGAAATATAAATATGGCCTGAGGAACTGAGATAAAAGAAATTGGATAGTTTCACTGAAAACACATTGGCCAGATCTATTCTTCTTATGATTCCTTGGTGGTTTTAACTATAGAAAATCTCTATATCCTTTCAGTTAAAAAGAAGCCAATTGAATTCTACAGAAAAAAAATTTGAAAATATAAATGGAAAATAGTTATTGATTAAATCTTACTGTAAAACCGCAATTTTTTTTCCTAAGAAATATTTTAAAGAATTATGGAATTATTTCTTCCATAAATCTGTAATTTTACATCATTCTCTAACTCTATTGCTAAGTTTTATACTTTTATAAATTATGGGGTATTTTTGCTGTGCACTCAACATAAAAATATTATTTCTGTAAATTCTACTACTGGGCTATTGGGGAAATAAATCTTTAAAAACAAGATTTCCAAAATAAAAAACAAGATTGAAAACAAAATTAAAAAGAAGATTAAAAAAATCCTTAAAAACAAGACTTACAAAATCCTAACCTCGCGTTTCAAACAGCAAAACTGAACCCAGGAGTGAAACTGCTTCACAGCCCTTAACTCATATTTGTTCTCTGGATATTCTCTCACTGGCTTAGGATAGATTTTCCTTTTCCTTGTATAAATGTTTCCAAATGAGAAAGATTTATTCTCTGACCACCACATCTTTTGGATTAAACATTACAATGCAGGGGTTTTTTTTCCACCATAAATAGAGTGATTTTCAAGAAAAGGAAGTGTGACAACACTTGTGAGTTGAACCAGTTGAGCAAACAGAAGTATATCACAGAAAAGGGAATGTTAAGGCTTTTATGGATAAAGATAATTGTGTTTAATGTTGAATATGCACTTAAACTTCTTGCTGAAACAGAGTTTTAATCTCTTCATGACCAATGCACTGCTTTGAGAAGAATCATAGCTATGGAGAGGAGTCAGTGGATAAATCTGGAATGACCATTTGAGAATGCAAAGTTCTGTACTGAAACATTACATTTTCTTATGTGTCCAGACTGTACTTTAAAAGGAAGTAACTGTGCTGTAATTGGAACATGTGCTCTTGAATTATTCACATAAAATAAGAAGCAGATCATCTATTAGACTGGAGTGGGCAACCACCCTCTGGGGGAAGAACCTTTTCCTAAGATGCAACCTAAACCTGCCCTGACACAACTTCAGGCCATTCCCTGGGGTCCTGTCCCTGGTCCCCACAGAGCAGAGATCAGTGCCTGTCCCTCCTTTTCCCCTCCCAAGGAAGCTGTAAGTGCAATGAGGTCTCCCCTCAACCTCCTCCAGCTGAACAGACCAAGTGCCCTCAGCTGCGCTTCACACGGCTTCCCCTCAGAGCCATCCCCATCTTCATCTTACAGTCCTGCTTTAAGTACACTGTGCTGGGATCCCACTGCTTGAAGCAAGAAGTGGCAGGTAACCCAAAGTGATGACCTTCCCAAATGCCCAGATGTCACATACAGGTGTCACCCACACACACGCAGCCCAGCTGAAACCCCAATTATTGCTGCACTGTGGGATATATCACTACTTTCCCCCAAAGACAAGCTTTGATATTAAATTCTCTTTCCATTCTGAAAGCAACTGGCACAACAACAGAAAATTCAGAGATGGTTCTAGTCCCCTAAAGGAGACAATTCAGGGCTGATAGATGACACTCCTTTGGCTGCCTAAGGAATGCTTCATTAGATGTGCAGCTCAGCTCCCACTGTTCACAGAGAAAAGATCCTCTTATTTAGAGTGGAGTTGGATCCTAATATCCTGTCTCCTCTCTCCATCTCCTCCTAAACAACGGCTGTACACAGCTCTGCACACTGCACAGGCACAATCTACCTGCTGAGACAGAAAATTGCCCCAGTTGTCACCGAATTACATAGGCTGGGAAGCAGCTGGTGTGAAAACCATCTTGTTGTGAATGATGGGATGCTGAGCTGCTTAATATTTGTCATTCCTCCAGTCTCTAGGGAATATCTGATTCTTTGCTGCCACAGCTGATTTCACATTACGGATGAAAAAGAAGGGAGGTCATGTTGGAAGTCAAAGTCATGTATTTGTAGTGGAGGGCAATGTGGACCATAGAACCATTCGTTGTGGGAGCACAAGGAGCAAAACCAGTCTGTCTCACAATGATTTAGCAACTGGAGTTGCCTCTCTTCCAGATATCAGGAAAAGGTTCTTCCCCCAGAGGGTGGTTGGGCACTGAACAGGCTCCCCAGGGCAGTGGTCACACCATCAAGGCTGCCAGAGCTCAGGGAGCGTTTGGACAACATTCTCAGAGACATGGTGGCATTGCTGGGGTGTCCTGGGCAGGGACAGGAGTTGGACTCCATAATCCTTGTGGGTCCCTTCCAACTTAGCATATTACATGACTCTTGCACATATGGATACTGGCCAATTTTTCTGTGGAGATCCAAAAGCTCCACTAAAATCTCAAACATGAAGATCTGAAAATTTGGAGGTTTCTCTACTCAAAAGAGCATTTCCAGGGGTGACAAGACTCAGTTGCAAGATTGTCCCTGAACCTGGCAGAACAGAAACTTGGACTGAACGTGATTTTCTCTGAGCCTCCCACATAAGAAGCACATCTGGAAGAATGTTCTTCCAATTCTGGAAGAATTGGACAAAATGGTTTCTAGGCCAGTGAACGTACATTTTTTTTAATTTAAAGAGCAACCAGCAATGTTCTGTCTGCTATTAGCTGGAAATTGTATCGCGTTAATAGAATCAGCAACAAACAAGTTGAATGTCATTTCTGCTCAAGAAAACAGTAACATATAGATTAATGTTCAGCTAATTGTACATGACAGTAATTCTACTGAGGGGGCTTCGAGTGACATTAGCAAGGCTGAGTGGGTTATTAATCTCACAGTAGCCCCTCCATGGGATTTCAGCTTCCCATGAATAATTCGGCTTTTTTTAAAAAAAAAAAGCTTAATATGGATTTTATTCCAATTTTTTATTATGAATTTTCTCCTCCCTGAGTTCAAAACTGAGCCAGGTAATTTATTGTGCTTCCAATTATATTATTCTCATGGCACACTAATTTTTAAATCTTCCTTTATCTGAGGGAAGCTAGTGCATCAAGTTGCCTTTGACTTCAATGAGATCTTGTTAGAATATCAAGGAATCCTGGAATGGTTTGAGTTGGAAGGGACCTCAAAGCCCATCTCATTCCACCCCACAGCTTCTCTGGGCAACCTGTGCCAAGGCTTCACCACCTTCACAGGGAAGGATTTCTTCTCAATATCCTATCTAACCCTACCGTCTTTTAGTGTAAGTATCTGGAAATCTATTCCAGAAAAACTGATCCATCAGCAATAGCTGAAGATCTGGCTGAAGGCAATTCCTGGGATAAACTCATATTTTTCTAAAATATAATGAAACTGAACTGGATCCTTGTCTCCAGCACCCCAGCCAGCAGAAGTAGGACACACTGGAGCATTGAAACACTTGGTAATAAAAGCCTAGTTCTACTTTTGAAAATTTAACTCACCAAGACCAACTTTCCCACCCACACACATGAAATCCATCTTCCCAGAGACACAAATCATTTTAAAGCCCTGTTTTTGTTAATTGCCCTGGTAGCTCATTAAGAAGTTCATTAGGAATTTCACGAAGCTAAAAATTTAGCATCCATAAAATGTTACTGTTCTTTAATACATAAAACGAGATATGAATATTAAAATTGTTACTAAGAACAGGTCCTAAAAAGGATGTAAATTCAGAAGACTCAACTCCAAGCAACTGATCCACACAAATCTGCCAGTTTGCAATTTCTCTTTCACTGGGAATGTTTTCATCTGCCTCTTGTTCTATTTTTGCATCCATCCAAGAACACTGGACATAGTTCCCACCCTGCTGGGGTCCACAAATTGGGCTTCCCCAGTCTGGCAGCTCCTCTCAAGAAAGCTGAACACATGGATCCCACTGAATGTGACAGTCACCCACACCTAACAAGGAAACCCCAGCCTGGAGCTGGAGACCCACTGTGTGGGCCAGTGTGTCCAAACTGTCCCCCCTATGGAAGGAGGTCCATAAAGAACTGGAAGCCTGGAGGGACAGGACAAGGGGGAATGGCTTCCAACTGCCAGAGGGCAGAGTTAGATGGGATATTAGAGAGAAATTGTTCCCTGTGAGGGTGGTGAGGCCCTGGCACAGGTTGCCCAGAGAAGCTGTGGCTGCCCCATCCCTGGAAGTATCCAAGGCCAGGTTGGGTGGGGTTTGGAGCAACCTGGGATAGTGTAAGGTGTCCCTGACCATGGCAGGGATGGAATAAGATGGTCCTTAAGGTCCCTCCCAGCCCAAACTAATCTTGGATTCCATGATTCCAAGATGTATTTTCCTCGTGGAATTCCTGCACCTCTCCCCTCCACATGGGGGAACCACAGAGATCAACTTGCCCAAAGCCACAAGACCCATGAACAGGGATCAGCTCCCTGCATCCTAATAAGATAATCCTTGAAAACTAGAAAGCAATTTGCTATAGCTACACTTTAACAACATTAACAGGTATTTTCAGTAAAATCTTGAATAAAATCTTCAATCAAACAAACATGATAATGAACCATAACCTCTTCTATTTTTTGTTTGTGGCAATTTACTGGTATTAACATTCATTATTTCAAACATGAGTAATACACGAATATTAGAATCACATTAGGAAAGCATCAAAATGACAGCAGCAGCAAAGGCATAACTCCTAAAACTAGACCCTGTTCTTTTATCATGAAGCAAAGCTTTTACTCTTTTCCATTGCAGCAAATGATATGTAAACTAGCATTTAATGTGAACTGGAAGGTGTGAGGTAAAACAAGAATTAAACAACACTTTAATCCTTAAAATAAACTCTATATGTTATGGGAAAGCATAAATATTAATAAAACAGCTGGAAATGCACAAAGATGTGAGTTGATGTAAGGTGAGGAATTGGTTTATTGCAACAAAAATTAACTATCCTAATGTGTGCTGCATTTAAAATTCATTAATACCTATGAATGAACACAGCCAGAACTTCAGGCAATCCTATTTAATAAGTGCCAAGCAATATTGAAGAGTTCCTAAAATGTTGGTGTGAGTTAAGGCAGTTGAATAACAAGTGGTGGGAATTCATTTGACGTGTCACAAAAGTGCTCCTCAAGTTGACAGAGTACAAAGCTGCCTTTTCTCTGTTGAGTAGTTTCCCCTATAGTAACAAAATATTTTCCAAATCAGCACCTAATCAGAGTTATGAAATGAAAAACTAAAGACTTCATCAGTGTATGGTGAAACCAGGCAATCCAGTGATTTTCTGGAGAAACCTGAACACCCAACTTCAGTGGGAATGAACAGCCATTTCCTGCATATTAAAGGAAGATGCATCAACTTCCTTAAACTTTTCCAAGCATCCCTGCTGCTCTTGAATTCATGGCACTACACTGTTATTCCAAGCAAGACAAACTTTGTAAGATAAACATTCAGATTCTTTTACAGTTCATATTTACTTTCCATGAGCACAGGTCATGGAAGAAGAAAGAGTGGACTTGACTTGAGCAAGGATTCAGCACATTGAGCCAGCTCAAAAGTGAATCAAATTAAAGCTTCCAGACCTCTGAAATGATTTCTTCAAGGTTTGACTGCTTTCTCTGATGCCTAAACAGTAAATTCTGAGGTTGGAACATTGTGGGGTTGTACAAAAGAAAGATTTTCTCTGCAGAACAACATATTTTCATCTCTGTTACCGCAGCAAAAATAAGGCAGTAGGAAATAACGTTAAGGATTGTGAGGACAGAGCGGTGCCTGGACATCCCCAGGTTGAGGAAAATGCAAACTTTTATTTATATACTCCACTGCTCTTTGAAAGGAAACAGGGATCAGTGACCTTTGAAGCTTTAATTTTAAAGAGAGTAATACTGCTGAGAATGTTAAGCAATGTCTGGTGGTGGTTTGGCATTAAAAAAATACCAACCCTGGTCTTCAACTTGGCCTTCAACAGAGATAAATCAAAGAAAGCTTTTGGGAAGAGCCTGGGGGACATAGGCAGTTGTCACATACGGTGCTCCAAGGGAACACCAGCAGTGCCTGGGAGAAGCAAGAGGCAAAGCAGTTTTTGGAAAATCTATCCCTCCCAAGTGACAGGAGACCCAGCAGTCAGTTTTCCAAGAAGAGAGGTTAGAATGAGGTGGGGGTCAGTCTCCTTTGCCAGGTACAAGTGACAGGACAAGAGAAAAGGGCTTCAAGTTGCACCAGGAGGGGTTTACGTTGGATATTACGGAAAATTTCTTCATAGAAAGGGTTGCTCAGCCCACAGGTTGCCCAGGGCAGTGGTGGAGTCCCCACCCCTGGAGGGATTTAAAAGCTGTGCAGACATGGCACTTGGGGACATGGGTCAGTGGTGGCTTTGGTAGTGCTGGGGGAACAGTTGGAATTAATGATCATAAACATCTTTTCCAATCTGAACAGTTCTGTGATTCCATGAATACCCACAGCTTTCTTCTCCCTTTTGTCACACACCTCCAAGAACTTCATTTGCTTAGGAAAACATATCTGACATTACCAGTCTCAAGTCCAGAAAGAAGAGTATGTTCAAGAGGGGGGAAGTGTCTTAGGAGGGGAGTTTTGCTGAGGAAGTCCAGCCTGTGGGTGAGTTAACATTCCCTTTCAAAAGAAATTTTATTTTATCAATTAGTGCAATTTGAAGTAGATTCATAATTACTCATCGTTAAGGCCCAGCACTAGGCCCATTCCATTCAGAACATCTGATAGCACCAGGCACTGGTTCATCCCAACCCCAACACAGCCACCCAGCAGAGAGGGCAGGTCCATCCTATGGAAACCATTCCATAAAATCTTTGTATCTTTGTTTACTGCCTCTAAAGCTTTAAAAGAGTGACTGGTACAGTCTAAGCAGCAGCAACAATGGCTGAAAATGAGCCATTTGCGCCCAGGCAGCCAAGTAACACCCAGTCTGAACATTCTAAATATGGCGTTCACTGAGAAACCCGCAGTGACATCTGTGTGGGTGTCCTCACACACTTGGTAAATAAAATCCCTTCCAAAGATCTCTCCACATGCCTTCAACAGAGACTGTTGAACAGGGAATTTGCTGTTGGGAAGTGAGTTCTGAGATTTGGTGGGATTCCACCAGGAAGCCATAAAACCTGTATTACTGCGCCTACCCCCCACAGGTACCTGCAGAGACAGAGCTCTCGGATAAAAATACACTGTTGAGCAGCAGTGGTGGTTAGATTTACCCAGTGAAAATCTAAATTGGGGTTTTATGGGTTATTTTTAAAGAAATTCTTTAGAGCTGGTGCCTGGCTTCCCCTCGTTCAAATCAAAAAAAATGCAAAACAAAACAAGCAACTGGGATGTATTGGAATTAACACCATGGTGATAAAACCACAAGAAACTCAACTGCCAAAATGAGGCTTCAAAGCACAACAAGGAGCTTCCAGAAGAGATGGAAAAATACATCTTAATTTTTGTACATAGGTGCTGTAATTATTTTTCCATGGAATTACTGCATTGGCCATAGGATTGCATTAGACAATCAGAATTCTCAACACAATCAAGGTATAGTCATGGAACTTTCTGCTGGCCCAAAGCTCAATGTGCACAACAGATACCAAAACTGTAATTAAAACAAAATATGAAAATGAAAAAGAAACTCCACTTTCTGCAGTTTCCTGCTATGTGCAGCTCAGAAACATATTCCCATGGATAACAGGAATGAAATATTTCAAAAACTGGAATTCTACTACATTTCCATTGATTGAAAGAAAATGTAAGACCCAAGGAGAGAGGAAGAAGATAAATCCCTGGTTTGATCCAGGGCTGAGCTTGTGGGACCTTTTTCGTCCTGGGATTGGGGAACTTGACAGAACTTTTCCTTACATCCATGACAACAACTCCAGGTGAGGAAGACTCTGGAATTTCCATCTATTGCTGCACAGACAAGGGGTCCCTCCTTTGCTAGATTTGCATATTTTATTCACAACTGTCCAGGTCTCCTCTGCACAAATGCAATGGGTGCCATCACAAAACTGTCCTCTTTGGGTACAAAAATGCAGAGGGTTTCAGCTCTCTCCCTCCGCTGTTCTCTGAGCTTTTCACCTTGTGGCGCTGCACAGAAACAGGGATTTTTGTTTGTTTTGCCAGTTAATTTTCTCCTGGATCCGCTGTGGTGTGGCTGACCATGAGGTGGCACTGGGAACACGTGACTGTCCCCTCTGGTGAGAACTCGGTCCAGCTCATCATGACCACAAACCTGCATCATCACTGACATGGAGCACCCCACAGCTGTGAAAGGAGATGTGATACACTCTGTTCCTTTTATTCAAAGAGGAACAACACCCAGGCCGGACTTGTGACACTTTTAGACCCTCAAACATCCTCACTCAAGCCCTTTTTCTGGGGAAGAGGTGTGAACTAGACTGAAACAATTCTGTCCACGGTCATAGCTGTGACATTTATTAAATAGATGGAGAGCTTTTACAAACAGCAGGGTGATGGAATATTCCACAGCAATACTCCCTCATTTTTTGTATGCAGCAGGATTTGACAGCAGCCATTTAATACTCCCTCTAGGATTTTATTTTTTCTACTTGACTGCAAATTTTCCAAACCAAGAATTAAATGCATTCAGGGTTCCCCCTCCCCCCCAAATGCATGATAATGTCATGCTAAAAATCTATGAGTTCTTGTATTTAATTTTTAAACCGCATTTCAGGAAGAATTTCTTCCTGGAAAGGGTAGTCAGGCATTGAAAGGGGCTGCCCAGGGAGGTGGTGGAGTCCCCATCCCTGGAGGTGTCCAAGGAACGACTGGATGTGGCACTCAGTGCTCTGGGCTGGGTGACAAGCTGGGGATTGGGTACAGGCTGGACTCGATGGTCTGGGAGGGCTTTTTCAACCTCAAGGATTCTGTGATGGCAGGGGAGTGGAACAAGATGAGCTTTGAGATCCCTCCCAAACCAGTCTGTGATTCCATGAAAATACAGATGCCACTTCTGCCCTTTACAGCACATTATGTTTGTTAAAGGGAGCTGAAGATGGGTTTGGGCACTTTTGGACAGTCTGTGCAAAGCACTGAATCTGATGGTTCTTCTTGCTGTCCTACATTAGCCAAGGTCATGGCTGGGATGGGATTCCTACTTGGCTCTTTGCTCCAGTGGATAATGGAAGAAGGAAAACTACTTCCTTCCAACTACTCCATCATGTCCTCCTTGATGCAGCTCCAGCTTGAGGTCACTGAAGGACACCCTCAGAACACTGAGTCACTCTCCCCACCCTGATTGCCAAACATGCTCAAGAGCAAGAGTTGCCACCAGCCAAACAAAAAGTCAACCCTGAATTCTAAGTTGTTGGGCAAACTCCAGGCTGGGAACCATTAGAATGCTGTTGCTATGAGCTACACAAGTTATTTTCACATCAACTGCAGCCCAGGTGGCAGAAAGAGGCTTTAAAAGATATATTAATTTCTAGGAACCAACATATAAAATTTATTTATATCCTCTTACTGGAGGTAAATCTAATCCAAAAGTCAAAAGACAGTGGAAGACATTCTGATACCCTCGCTGGCAACTCAGATAACAGCATTAGGTCCCAAGCAAAACAAAATGTCTCATTTTTTTTATTACAGTCTGATTTGCTCCAGGTTACACATTAACCTGCTGCATTTGGGAGGCAATAGCATTGTGCTATGTGTGGGAGGCAGCAAATTAAATTGTAAAGCTCCTCTGAAAACAGTCTTCTCACAAAGAACACAAAGAAATTAAAATAACATCAAGATTAAAGTGGATGAGATTTTTTTCTGGCTTCTGTATTTTTCCAAGGAGGTATCAGTTACTATCTGAATAAAGGTCTCTTTGATGGCATTTTTCATTTGGAAAGATCCTCTAAATAATTACATATTCTTACAATAGATGGTAATTTTATATAACATTTAGTTTCATGTAGAATAGTATGAGTATATTATTTATCTTGCTTTTTATGTGTAAATTAAAACGATTGGGATCTACTGTGCTTTTCCTCCCGGATTGAAGGTGGAAACCAGAGTAGGGATGAGCTATCCCATAGCCAGGGATTCTCCAGGACACCATGAAATACCTGGGATAAAGGAAACCCCAATACTAATGTGGAAATTAATCAACTTTTTGCCTAGTTTTTACCAAGATTCCCTCCTTCATCACCTGCTGAAAATCTTGCATTTGACACATACCCAACTGAAACCTTTGCTAAACAGAATTATGTTGGTTACAGCAGAGCTACAGAGTATTTAACACATGTTCACCATTTCCACCTGCTTTCTGCTTCATCCCAGTTCTTTTCCCTTTTCTCCTCTATTTTCTCCTCCTTTTTCCATGGTGGTGCCCTAAGAAGATCTTCCCCTGCAGCAATAGGCAGGAACCTGCAAGTGTTCCAGCTGGTGTTGAGCGAGAAATCAGGTTATTCCACAGCTGCAAGGTCTCTACATTTTTTCCTGAGATATCTGAGCTGTCTAATATGCAGGAAAGTGCTCAAATCCTTCTGGACCACAGAAATTACTTAGTTTGGATTAGAAGGGACCTCTGGAAGAGTCTCATCTAAAGCGATTCCAAGTAGACCAGATTGCTCAAGGTTTTGGCCAGTTCTGTGCATCCCTAAGGATGGTGATCCCACAGATCTTCTGGCCCCTGTCCTAGGCTTTGACACCCTCCCAGTCAAATCTTATCTTCCTTATAGCAAATCAGAATTTCCACATTCTAAGAAGGACAAACCCAGTTTTCTCAGTCTCTGCTGATGCACCATGTCAACCTGATGACAACATTAGTTCATTCCAGAAATCATTGCTGTTTTAAAAGTATTCTCATCATTCCCATCAGCTGTTTATGGACAAACAACAGACTTTTTAAATATTCACTGCATCATCAGAACTGATTTTCATTCCAACTGAAGCTTAAGGATAATTTATGCTATCAAAACACATGCATTTTTCATAAGGTAAATGTGCATCTGGAGAAACACTGACTTTCAAAAATACCAATGGCTTAGTGACCATTCACATTAGTCTTATTAAAATTCCATACCCTTCAAAAACACAATATGGAGATTTGGTTTTCAAAAAGAAATTGATTCTTCCAGTGTTGCCACCAGGTAATTCCAAGAAGGATCTATGAATAATGGATTGGTATACAGGGAAGAGGTTATTTGCCCCTTGAATGTATTAAATAATCAGTTTTAGCTGAAACATTAAATTTCCAAGGCTCAGCATGAATAACATCACTGAGAGACCTACACTCTGTGGGAATCTCCTACAAACAGGCAATACTTGCCCTTTGCTCCACACCCTCCATAGGAGGAATTTCTTCCTGGAAAGGGTGGTCAGGCATTGGAAGGGGCTGCCCAGGGAGGTGGTGGAGTCCCCATCCCTGGAGGTGTCTAAGGAATGACTGGACATGGCACTCAGTGCTCTGGGCTGGATGACAAAGTGGGCATCGGGCACACATTGGACTTAATGGTCTGGGAGGGCTTTTCCAGCCTCAATGATTCCATGACTCTGTGACAGTCTTTGTTCCCTCACTTTCTGACTATCAGATTAGATCCTGAAATGGCAAAATCCAAGGAATGAACGTGTCTCAGTGCCCTGACTTGGCCCATGACCCATGGTCAATAATGTCAGATTTGGGCAAGAGGCATTTGTGTAGCCTTCATTTATTTTTGTAAAGGATCCTGGAATCCCACACTGGTTTGGGTTGGGAGGGATCTTAAAGCCCATCTCGTTCCATCCTCTGCCATGGGCAGGGACACCTTCCACTAGATCAGGTTGCTCCAACCTGGCCTTGCACATTTCTAGGGATGGGGCAGCCACAGCTGCCACAAACACAACAGGTTGCTCAGGGCAACCTGTGCCAGGGCCTCACCACTCTCACAGGGAGGAATTTCTTCCCAATATCCTGTCTAAATCTTCCCTCTTTTAGTGTAAAACCATCCCCCTTTGTCCTATCACTCCATGTCCCTTTTTTCTTTAGATAAAAGTTCCATTTTTAAAACTACGTTGTATTTAAACCCCACTGCATTTAAACTCCAGCTGAAAGAGATGGATGGAAAAATCAGGAAGTATTTCACAGGAATAAACTCTCATTTTATGAAATTTATTCCCTGTAGCCGCAATAAAACAAATTAAAACCTGAAATTCACCGCTCTAATATTACTTCTAAAAGGATGCCATGCATTTCTTCAGGAAAGAGGTATTTTGCTTGGAATAATAAATTAGAATAATACTTTTATAACTCAAAGTTAATGTGTTTTTATTTATAAGAACTGAACTAAGCAGGGCAGGAGAAAATAAAACCTTCAAAGAGGTATTACTGAAACACAACCCTGATTTATATGATAACAAGTATCAGGCACAAACACTTGTCAATATGATTTCTCCCTCACACTTCAAGGCTCAATAATTCTTATTCCTGGGTCCTGGTGTTTCCACCTACAAATCTGCCCCATCCACCTCTCACTTCTTGACAAGACCCTCAGAATGCAGCACATCCAAAAAGAACAGGAATTTCTGCATAAATAGGTTTTTTCTGCTGAACATTCTATGGAACAGATTATGAAGTGTCCCCTGAAAAACTCTGGAAAATTAACATCAGACTTATCCCTGAGGAACATCATCCATTTTTTTTGTCACATAACCCACGTCATTCTCCACTTGCTGCAAGATCTTACCGCTGCCTGTTGGTACTGTGGATGTACCAATGGTTTCCTCTGGGCCATTTATTCAACCAGATTTATAAATTTCTTTAAAACTCATGTAAACTATCCAATGTTAACAATAATTTATACAATAACTGAAAAGTTTGGAGAGATTTACAGGTTATGATGTTTTGGGGGGGGTTATATTCTTTTAAATTTGGGGGCTTCAGAGGTGAATATAAAATTGGAAGGAGGAAATATATAATGGGAAAGAGGAGAAGTTCTTTACTCTAAGGGTGCTGAGGCCCTGGCACAGGTTGCCCAGAGCAGCTGTGGCTGCCCCATCTCTGGAAGTGTCCAAGGCCAGGCTGGATGGAGCTTGGGGCAACCTGGGATAATGGAGGGGGTTGGGACTGGATGAGCTTTAAGGTCTCTCCCAAGCAGAGATGGCAAGCCTGAGGTTTGCTCTGCAGCTTTGAATATATTCAGATATAAAAAACATATTTAATAAAATCTTTTTCATAAAAGATGAAACTGTTTCAGCAGGAGATTAAAGACCTCACTGAAGGCCTCAATTGAAAAAAAAAAAGGGCATCTTTTTCTCCAAACATTTCTAATTGCAGAATTCTGCTGAACCTCATAATGGATGAATTTTCCTTTCAAATATAAAGTGGGTTGAATATTGCAATATTCAACCCAGAGCTTTTTTGTAATGGACAACAAGAATGTTTTAACATTGTAAAAACTGATTTACCAGGGCAGTGCAGTTGCCATGAGAAATCCAGTTCTGCTGTACCTTGATTTGATTTAGATAGAACCAAAATTATGTTTATAACAGAGAAAGCCCAGAAATGACAACTCAGCTGCAATGCATTGACTTGCTCCTGTGGTAAAGCTGGTCCACACCTGCCAAGGGCAGGACATGGGGAAAGCAGCCTCCTCCCACCAGGAGCAGTGGTCCCACAGGGGCTGTTCAAGGCATCCCAGCCTTCTGGAACCTCCCAGTGCCTAAAGGGGCTCCCAGAGAGCTGGAGAGGGACTTGGGACAAGGGCCTGGAGGGACAGGACAAGGGGGAATGGCTTCCCACTGCCAGAGGGCAGGGTTAGATGGCATAGTGGGTAAGAAATTCTTCCCTGTGCCCAGAATAGCTGTAGCTGCTCCATTCCTGGAAGTGTCCAAGGCCAGGTTGGATGGGGCTTGGAGCAACCTGGTCTAGTGAAAGGTGTCCCTGCCCATGGCAGGGGGTGGGAGAAGATGAGCTTTAAGGTCCCTCCAAACCCAAACCACTGTGTGATAGAAAGGCTCTGACTGTACCAAGTGCCAGAGGGGAGTCAGAGAAGATACTTCCCAAGGCCACCAAGAATTGCATAAAAATTAGAAAGCATTGGGCAGAAAACTCACCCTAAATTAGGGGTACAATTCATGGTATTGAACAGGTTCCCATCAAAAATAACAACATAATCAATTCTTTATGCTTCTTTCACTTTCAAGGGGCAGATTATTTCAGGACCTAATTTTTCTGATATCCACTTCAGACTTCTTTTAGAATAAATGTGAGGGAGAAACAAGACGGGAGTCCCCGGTGTTACTAACAGGTCCTTCCCAACCACCACCAGCCTCAACAGACCGTATTGAACAGGGTAAGGTCAGCAAAAAAATTATAAATATGAAGTTTTTCTAGTGCTCTTCCTCTTCTTGGGGTGGGCAGAGGTTCAGCTCTCACTGTCCTTGTTTGCATACCAGAAGGAAACAAACTCTCAATATGGGCAGAAGTGGCAGTGTGGGCTGAGCTCATTACCTACAGCACAAACAAGCAGCAGGAACATCCCGATTTCCAAGGCTGGTGCCTTCACTGACTCAACATCAGGGAACTCATCAGCCTGAAGCAACCCCATACCCCACTACAGAAAACCTTCTGTGTGCTCCCCAGGCCTGACTGATTTGCTTTCTTCTAGGAAGAAGAACATGAAGCTGAACTGTTGGACTCACTGTGACATCTCCAAGTCCTTCACTTCATGTTCTCTGTCCCCATCACAAACTTCCTGATATTTCCTGCAGATCTGCAGGGACAAGCTCTCCTTCCAGCTACACGTAAGCAGCTCTACTCTTTCTGATGCCAACAGTGCACTAAAACAAGAATCTGGGAGGAAAATCTTTCCACGAGTCTCATCTTTCAGCTTTAAATACCTGCCTTGTCATCCTGCCACCCCTGCCCCAGACACAGGATTCTGTCTCCTACTGAGATACATTTACTGGCAGCCCACACACCAACGTAGCTTCTGCACACCCCTCCTGGCTTTCATCTGCTCCTCATATTCAGCTTTTTCCTGGATCATATCACTCCCCCCTTCCTCTTTGCTCCATCAGATCACTCTGCTGTGTAATTTCTGCTTCTTCCCTCATTTCCAAAATTAAACACACAGACAGAATACTACTGGTTATATACATTGGTGTTCAAGGCTTGGAGCACCCTGGTCTAGTGGAACGTGTCCCTGGTGGAACTGGATCATTTTTAATGTCCCTTCCAACCCGAACCAGTCTGGAATTCTATGGTTCTAAAGCAGGGATTGACCACACAAACTCAAGCCCAAGTAGAACCAACTCCAGTCAAATGACTCTTAGTTACAAAAACCAGACAACTGATGATATCAGAGTCTAAAAGGCAAAAAAGACACCCTGGAATGAAAATATATATATATATATATATATATATAAATCTTTCTTTTGTCTCAATAGCCTGATTGTTTCATGCTGAAAAGGAGGAGGTTTGCACATTCCTCTTGGATGCTGGTAGGGGAATCCTCAGGAAGAAATCATCCTCAATTTGTATGGAGATGAGCTTAAAAAGAGTATAAAATAATTACATCCAGTTGGAAACCTGAAACTGTTTTGTAGCTGACAAAACAATCACATTCATTCTTAAAAATGCCACTTTTCCTACCTTAATGGACTTATTTCCCTTCAGACTGACAAGTTTTTTTGTAAGCTCTCTTCAATTAGTATGAAATTTAATTGATGGAATGTTTAACGTAGTATCAAGGTACTTATTTATATCACACCAAATATTTATCATCTCTTGTGATAGTGAAGGGAACCACACCACAAAGGCACGGTACAGAAAGCAAATGTTTTTGTGAGAGTGCAAACAAGAATAATATTGTATTTGCTTGAAATAATTGGGATATAAACATAATGAATGCTGCAGAGCACAATGGGAAGCATCATCTGTTAGTGAGGAGAGCTCTGGACTATGTTACCTTTGATTTTAAAAAGGGATATATGAAAGAATCACTTGAGTCTTCAGTATGAAAAATAGAGAAAACAACATAAAAGTCAAAATAACCTTTTAAGAGTATTTAGCTAAATATAAAAATCAATTTCCAGGCAATATTTTCAGGGAGAGTTTCTGGTTTTCCAATTAAGAGGCACTCATTTAATCAGAGGTGAGTAGCATTCCTTTAGAAGGATACATCTGTCTCAGCCTGATACGCTGAAAGCCCTGGAACAGATTAAAGTGAGGAATTTGAGCCCAGCTTACAGTTGGCTTCTAAAACAATTATTATTAATGTGGGGAAGGGTAGTGATGGGGTCACTGCAGGTCACTGGGAAAGAAAGCTGAGGGGTTTATGGCTGGTTTTTGTATCAGAGGGCTTTGCCTGTGTACCCTCAGCTCCAGAGAATGGGAACAGAATCAGTGTGAGTCCCCACCCAACAGGAGCCTGGAGTAATCAAGTGTCACCCTTCCTGCTGTGGGCCTTTGTCATGCCACAGAAACTCCTCTTGGAAACTCAAAAGAAATATAAAAGGTAAATTCTGCTGGAATCCAGGCTTCTGGAATGAGAAACTGGCCACTAAGACACATTCAAAGCCATGTCCCACATCAGGATTATTTGGCAGCCAAACCTATCCCAGAATCCATATGAAGTCGGCTTTGGCAACCCAATGGGTGATGAAGAGTCAGGAGGACAGTGCCCACCAGGCCAGGGCAGGAGGTCTGTTCCCTATATCCTCATGCCTGGGCAATCCCAGTACCCACTTCCCATCCCACAACACCAGCTAAGCCCTTTCCAACTGTAATGAGACCTTTCTACGTTTCTCACTCCCCTGAACCTCATTAGAGAACACAAGCCTGGGTATTTCACTTTTTTTTCCCACTTGCCCCTTCTCTGAGTTTTATATTTAGATTGTCATGAAATTCCAGTAATTCACATCTTTGTGACACGTGGAATTTATCAGGAAGAAAGATGTTAGGGAACCATTTTCATTTTTGACATAAACCTTAAAATCTCCACTTCCCCCAAGAGGGCATAAATATTTTATATGTCCCTTGAATTTGTAAACCTGCACAAACAGCTGGGAAAAGAAATTCAAGCTGAAATTATGGCAAGAAACATTATAAACCACTTGCACTACTGAAACCAGCTATTTGTAAAGAATCTGACACAGAAATAAATACTGTGTTAGCTCTGGGTCCCTCAGCATAGGAAGGATGTGGAGCTGCTAGAGTAAGTCCAGAAGAGGCTACGGAGCTGCTTCCAGGGCTGGAGCCCCTCTGCTCTGGAGACAGGCTGGGAGGGTGTTCAGCCTAGAGAAGACAAGGCTCCAAGGAGACCCTAGGGCCCCTTCCAGTGCCTAAAGGGGCTCCAGGAGAGCTGGAGAGGGATTTGGGACAAGGGCCTGGAGGGACAGGACAAGGGGGAATGGCTTCCCACTGCCAGAGGGCAGGGTTAGGTGAGATACTGGGGAGAAATCCTTCCCTGTGAGGGTGGTGAGGCCTTGGCACAGGTTGCCCAGAGCAGCTGCGGCTGCCCCATCCCTGGAAGTGTCCAAGGCCAGGTTGGACAGGGCTTGGAGCAATCTGGGATAGTGGAAAGTGTCTGGGATTCTCTGATTCTGTGTTTAGAGGTCTGTGCATCAAAACCATTTCTGAAACAATGACAGACCCCAAAGTCAGTTCATTTCATTAGAAGAATTTAAGAATTGACTAAATACATCTCCAGCAACTGAAGTGTTGCATGTTCCCAGGATGAATAACTAAATATTTTATATCAGAAGTTCAACTGCAGCTTTTACTAAACATGATCGTACTTGACAGGAGTGATCACCTGGCAAAACTGTTTGGGCTCACTTTGGTGCCAAACCCTAAACTCAAGGAGTGAGAGTCATTGCAGCCATGGGAAGGGTACAGTCAACATCCGCTGGAGAAAGAGGAGGATGTGCTTCTGATGAGTATTTGAGTTCCATTTCTTAGTGAAGTGGATACAAATGCTCACCTGGATCCAATAGCAGGTGCTGGAATGACCAACAGCCAACACTCCAAAGCACTACTGAAATCTGAACTCCCTGTGCCACTCAAAGCAGGAACAGGTTAATGATTCCTTTGTCAACCCATTAACACAAAACCCCACTAAACACTAAATTTCAGAAGCCAATGGCTTATTCTGTTCACCTGTTTTTCACTGACAATTAATGATACAGTTCAGCTACTTTTTAATATGAAAAAATGCCGTGCAAATGATGCAAGTCCTTTCTTTTTTTTTAAAAGGCCATTTCAGAGATTTTCTTGTGATATAAAGAAAATGAATGATATTAAAATGCACTATAGATTATATAAACCATTTCAATTAAAACTACAAAGCGATTGTAAACCGGACTAGAAACTTGTTCAAGGAGAGAAACAATAGTTCATTTTCTTAAGGAAAAAAAAAAAAGCTCTAAATGTCCATGTTTCCATAGAGACAACCTGTATCCTTTCATGCTTCCTAATCTATCTTGGTCGATCAATACTTTATGGTAATTGTTTCCATGGTAATTGCAACTATAACAATCCCCTTTTTCAGTGGAAAAGCAACGTATAAAAGCAACAACAAACCAACTTGGAAAGGCAGCCTGAGTCTGCAGCAGTGACAGCAGAATATGCTCCTTTATCTTGAAAATCTGGGCTTAATTAAGCCAGATGGAGTTCACTGGGAATTTGAAGGTGAGATGCAAAGCCGGGCTCAATCTTGCGCAACCAAGGTCAGCAGGAAAAATCAACCAGAGCCTTCAGAGCTGAATTCCCACAGTGTGAAGGAATAGCCACAGGGTCTGGCTGCCTTTCAGCATTCCTTCCTTATCTTGGCACCACGTGGAGGAGGAGAGGGACAAGAACAAGGTGGTGCCAAACATCACGGACAAAAGAAAGGGCAAGAAGGAATCATTAGTGACAAAATAAACAGAATCACAGACTATCCTGAGTTGGAACAGACCAGAGAAAAGAGGACTTAGAGAAAAATCAGGTTCAGTCCAAGTTGCTGCTCTCCCAAGTTCAGGAATAATCTTTCAACTGAGCCAACTCACCCCTAGAGAAGCTCTTCTGAGTTGTGAAGCCTCTGAGGTTTTCAGATTTTCACGTTTGAGATTTTGGTGGAGCTTTTGGATCACCACAGAAAAATTGGCCAGTATCCATATGTGCAATATGTGCAAGAAAAATGGAATATGCTGAGTTGGAAGGGACTCACATCCAGTTCAACTCCTGGCCTTGCCCAAGACACACAAACAATCCCACCTTATCCCTGAGAGTATCATCCAAACACTCCTTGAGCTCTGGCAGCCTTGGTGCTGCACCCACTGCCCCTGGAGCCTGTTCAGTGCCCAACCACCCTCTGGGGGAAGAACCTTTTCCTGAGATCCAACCTAAACCTGCCCTGGCACAGCTCCAGCCATTCTCTTGGGTCCTGTCACCGGTCACAGAGAGAAAAGATCAGTGGCTGCCCCTCTGCTGCCCCTCAGATAATCAGAGTTGGGGGGAAGGAGGGTTTTATTTCCACACTGGAGCTGCATCCAACCCCATCACCCAGAGGACATGCAGAAATGCTGGGTATCACCCTTGGGGCACTGCAGAGAACAGCCCCAAGCCCATTATCTTAGCCATTAACTCTCAAAAATGATAATTAAGCGTTCATTACCATTCAACTAAAATAAATCATAAAATAAAGTGAGAATGCAAACTTCAGGCTTCACATGAGTTGGTATTTCAGCCTTAGTTGACAGTGGAAAATCCTCCAACACAGTCATGTAAAGCTGTACCTTCAGTAGGATCCTTTTCTGGTTTTAAATTTATGCAAAGAAAGAGACATCACTCCCAATGCACTATTTCCACACAGTTAAATCTCAAAGCAGCAGGGAAAAGGTAACAACAGGTACAACAAATGTCATCAATATAGAGACTAGCAATTAGCACCCAGCTAAAAAGGAAATTACCTGGAATACTTAAGGAAAATACTCCCCCTGAATTAGGACCAATTTAGCAATTTGGGATGGCTTTCCATGTGAACCAAGGAGAGCAACAGTATAGAAATTAATTATGTTGATTATGTACTTGATTACAGTAGATTAAAAAGCATTATCTGAGTGCTGTTCCCATGGCAGTGTGATGGTGTCGGCGCTCGCTTCCAATAAACCTCTGCCAGGAAAATGCAGCAGCTCCAAAACTCCACATTGGCTGAATCTGGATCCTTCTCCACCTGTTTTAAACACTAACATTTATTTTCTGGTTAAAATATCGAGAAAAATGGAATGTGGCACTCATCTTAGCTGTGCATCCCAGAATCCCAGACTGGTTTGGCTTGGAAGGAACCTTAAGGCCCATCTCATTCCATTCCCTGCCATGGGCAGGGACACTTTCCACTATCCCAGGTTGCTCCAAGCCCCGTCCAACCTGGTCTTGAACACTTCTAGGGATGGGGCAGCCGCAGCTTCTCTGGGTAACCTGTGCCAGGGCCCCACCACCCTCACAGGCAAGGATTTCTTCCCACCATCCCATCTAACTCTGCCCTCTGCCAGTGGGAAGCGATTCCCCCTTTGTCCTGTCACTCCATGTCCAAAGTCCCTCTCCAGCTCTCTTGGAGCAAATTCAGGCACTGGAAAGGACTTTAGGGTCTCTCTGGAGCCTTCTCTTCTCCAATCCAGAGGTTTAAACCCTACGGCAGCCCGTGTTCAGGCCAGGGATTACCTGGTGGCATTACCAGAGAGCAGAGGGACAGGAGGGAGCCCTCAGACAACATTAATGTCCCCTCAGAACCACAAACTGTGACAACTCCCAGACTAGTGCTCCCTGCCCAAAGAACATCATAATAAAGCCAATTATAGACCTGTATGAGCCCAAGGAACCCCCAGTGCCACCTCCCCTGGTGTTGGCGGGGACATCCAAGGACATGTTTGACCTGGTGCATCAAGCAGGGCACCAGCTGCTCTGCATTTTACATCACTTGAGAATGATGATGAATGTTTTAAACCACCAGATAATCCAGAAAAATGCAAAGGCAGGGGAAACTTCCGGGGGAAAACTCCAGGAGGCACACAAAAGGCTAATTCTGCTTTAACAACAGGTCACCTGCTCCTCCAGTGAAGTCACCAAGGCACCCCTGAAGACAGGGAGCTGCCAAGTCCAATCCATCAGCTGGTGGAGCTGCCGGAAGGGCTGACCCTCCTGAACTCTGCCTGAGATGTGCAGAACACAACATTCCAACCAAAAACAACGCGGGCAGGACGAAAATCAGGAGCCATTTTTGTGACTAAATTCATGCACATTTTATGAGCCTTTCTCTGGAGACAACAGACTAAAAATGGCACAGAATTTGCTTCCTCAATTACTTCTGTGATTGAGAGGTGCTTTTCTGAAACAGTTGCAACCTGGCTGTGGGGCTGAGTAGAAATGCTCGTGTTGTTTGTCAGTTCAGTATTTTATATCTTATATAAAAATATATTTATACGCATATTTCTGTATTTTATATATATGTATACACATACTTAAATAAAAAAGTACCTATCTTCTTATTAGACTCCAATTTTACTGACTTCTTTGGGAAAGAACTTTTCATCACACAAGCCCATAGCTGGCAATTAGAAACTTCTCCACAAATGTAGGAAATTTGGAAAAATACCAAACATATAAAATCAATGAAAACATTTATTTCACATTTATCATGAAAAGACAAAATCTGTATTCCACAGAGTAGTTTCGGTTGGGAGGGACCTTAAAACTCATCCAGTTCCACTCCTCTGCTGTGAGCAGGGTCACCTTCCACCATCCCAGGTTGCTCCAAGCCCCATCCAACCTGGCCTTGGACACTTCCCAAGTATATTGGGAATAATTTATGGCAAAGCTCTTTTCCAAAACCATTTAAAAACTTTTGGAAGTAAAATAAAACATTGAAGTTTAGTTCTTTTTGTGCCTATGAGTCAGAGGGAATCCTTAAAATTACAGGTTTGAAGAGGTTAAATATATAAAAAGCACCACTGAGATACCGTGGCAACACCGCTGTGGTTCTCCTATACTGGGAATGGATAGCACATGAATTCTTAAAATCTGCATTAAAATTAACTCTCCTGCATTATTTACATTTAATTAAAAGTTTGGTTTAAAATCTTTGAAGAAACTCAGAAATTTCTGCACGAAATCCAGAAAAGGGAAGCAAAACCCTGGAAACTTTGAGGTGGGAAGTATGATTTGTTTGAGTAGAAGAATCAAGAGGTTCTCCCCAGAAAGGAGAGGAGATGCCGTGTGTGACCTGCTATCCAAAGAGACTTTTTTTTTGGAAAGGTGGAAGTCTGGGAAAATCTACAGCTATGAGCAGGAAATAAATCTACCCAATGGGTCTGTTCTGGATCAAAACCCCCTCAGTGTAGCTGTACTTCATTTCCACATGCAATAAAAATAGCACAGTGTGGTAGTTTTCTAACCACGCTGAAAGCCCCCAGTTGTTTCATTTTTTTCCCAAATTTATACAATCATGTTACACTTAAAAAGCCAGCCAAGAAATTGCCTGGGTTTTTATCTTAAATTGTGTATTTAAGAGGGAAGAACTCCTGTAAAACTCCGTTGATGGAGAATCTACCACACAAAGCTATTTCAGTACACCCTGTTTTATATTAACATCATCTTGTTCAGGTCCAATTAGGGAGATGTTCCCAGTGTCTTTTTCCTGGGAACCATAATGCTTTCAGCCCCACTCTGATAGCTCAAAACCATTAAAAAGAAATCAATCAAATTCTGAAGTACATATGCTTGTCTTCTTAAAGTTCTTGTTATTAAAGTGCATTTCTCTTCCTCCTCCTCAGGTAGCAGATGGGAGTAGCACAAATCACACTTCAACATATCCTTGGGAAAGGATTTCAGTGAATAAAGCTCATTTTAAAGCTGCAGATATCAGAAACATGAAGAGAAATGTACATACTGACAGCCAGGCAGCAGTGAGAGTAGGTTTTGGAACTGATGACATGCAGGTGTACACACATATTTAACAGGAATAAATACTAATCAGGATGTGAATTCTGTATGAAAATGGTCAGCAGGATGATAGTGCATCACGTAGAGCAAGGTGACGATTATTGACTTTGCTGCCATGCCACAAGTCATGGGAAATGCTCAACATCCTAAAATATATGTTGTATTTTAGTCAAGAGTTTGTCCAAGCTGAAGACCAAGACTGGAAATATTCAACACTGATAGAAAATAAGAGAAACTTCCAACCCAGGATGTTCAGCCAAAAGCTAAAGCTGAAGAACTGCTGTCTTTATTAAATATTGTACTAATGTAGACACGGCTAGAAAATCTGGCAGCTCAGAAAACTCTGTGCAGTTTGGGACTTGCTTCCCGTGCTGATGACCAAGGAGCCATCAAGGCATTTCTGCTCTTGTACATCCTGCTGCTCAACACAAAGACCTCAAACATGTGGCCAGTAGGTTGAGGGAGGTGATTTTAAACCTCTGCCCTCATGAGACCCCACCTGCAGTGCTGTCTTCAGCTCTGGGGTCCCCAGCACAGGAAGGATATGGAGCTGCTGGAGCGAGTCCAGAGGAGGCCATGGAGATGCTTCCAGGGCTGCAGCCCCTCTGCTCTGGAGACAGGCTGGGAGAGCTGGGGGTGTTCACCAGGAGAAGAGAAGGCTCCAGGGAGACCTTAGAGCCCTTCCAGTGCCTAAAGGGGCTCCAAGAGAGCTGGAGAGGGACTTGGGACAAGGGCCTGGAGGGACAGGACAAAGGGGAATGGCTTCCCACTGCCAGAGGGCAGGGTTAGGTGGGATAGTGGGAAGAAATCCTTGCCTGTGAGGGTGGTGGGGCCCTGGCACAGGTTACCCAGAGAAGCTGTGGCTGCCCCATCCCTGGAGTGTCCAAGGCCAGGTTGGATGGGGCAACCTGGTCTAGTGGAAGGTGTCCCTGCCCATGGGAGAGGTGGAATGATGAGCTTTAGGGTCCCTCCCAACCCAAATCATTCCATGACTGTGTGATTCTGTGTTCAAGCTGCACTGAGGATGTTCCTCACTCTAACAGCCCCCTCCAGGCAGCCTTATCCTTTGGATAAGGATATACAATACAAATGCCAGGCTGCACCAGACCAACCCATGGAAGGGAATCACTGCAACAGCCACTTATTTCACTTTTAAAGGTCTTGGGTGAGCTCATTCCTCCCATCTTCTCTTCCTGCTTCCTCCCTGTGGTTCATTCCAAACATCACCTTCAGGATTTTGCGGAGTGTTGCGGAAGAAGTTGATGGAAAACTCATCAATGATTTCCAGCGAAGATAAATTATAGGAAGAGTAAACTTTGATCTGAGAACATGGCACCAGGTAAAGTGCCTTTGATGCAGGCGATCGATGGGTTTGGGGAAGGCTGTCCTGGTTGTGCTGTCACTGGTGGGAGGCACTTTTCTTCTCAGGTCAAAACTTCTTTTGCCAAACAAAATTTTGAATCCTTTTATGTCAATTATTTTGTGTTGAATATATTGACTCAAGCCTTTGTTGTGGGTGTTGCCAGGAGTGAAAAGTTTTTCCAGATCTCCTTCCTTTGAAGAATGTTTCATTATTAAGAATGACTAAGTTGAAGCTGAAGATGAGTCAGACCTATCACTCCAGGAAGAGGCAGCAAGAGGGACTTTGAAGTATTGGAGATGATATGGAAGCCCTCAAGTACACAGGGAAAAACTACCTAAATGCCTCTTTCATCTGGGAAAATCACAACAGCAGCAGCCTCCTGGAATATGGTACGAAATATAACTACTTTATGAACTAGTGGATTTTCCCAACATATATTCACTGGGAAAAAATGCACCTTTTGCTTAAAAGATTGCACAACCCTGAATGCAGGAATGTCTCTGAATAGGAAAGTGATATCCAGCGTCTAGGCTGGAAAAGCCACAGGAATTAAAAGAAATCTTAATTTCTCTAGCATTTCTGCTGAATTTATTCCCTGAAGTAAATTTTTCCTCAGCTTCTCCGAGTTGTAAAAAAAAAGTCTGAAAATGACTCAAAACTTGCAGCTCATTTTTCTCTCACTTCATAGTAGAGATGAAAATATTTGACATCAAGTTTATTACTTGACAATTAATTGTAAGCAGGAAAAAACTCTATGAACAATAGTTAGCTACAAACATGAATAACTCAAGTCTTTTTGAAAAGGTCAAATGTCCACAATTACAATTAATCTTCCTATTCATTGATTTCGATAATTATCCATAAATTTTCAATTTTCACGGGGGGAAAAAAACCCTGCTCCTTGCAAGTGGCTTGCAGATCCTGCAAATCTCCAGGGAGGCCTGGAAGCACACCTGGGATTCCCTTGGGATGATTTGCCTTCCTCATGCCTTGTTGCTATGACCTCCTGCCAAACAACTCTGTTACAAACAATGAAGGATTTCTTTTTCTAGCATTACAAATGTGATGATTCCTGTATAATCCCATTATTGTTTTCATGCCACTCCAGGGGAAACTCAAGCAGAACTGACAGGTCTTGGTATAAACCAGAAGAGCCAAAAACCCCTCAGGTGCAAGTGTTTTTGTGACAAACCCTGATGCAGCAGCACAGGCCTGACATGCACGACAGCCCTTAGGTGCAATCCCTGTACTTTGTTACTCTCCCAGGTAGAAAATACCAAAACTATGGAATGGAAGTGGCCAGGAAGGGGAGGGGGAACATTACTTCAGCTCTGCCCAGGTGAGGATGATGCCCCACTTTCCCAGGAGCAGAGGGATTCACACGGATAACTCAGAGAGGACCATGCCTTTGGATGCTCTTTGGAGCTATGTCCCTACTCAATTCGCAGCTTTTAGACTGAAATCCAGACAGCAGAGATGCTGCAGAAAGAACCACTGATGGGAAGGGGGGAGAGGAAGCAGGTCAGGCAGTGGTGGCTGAGCTCGGTGACGTCAGCCCTGCTGACCCCCTGCCCCGCTTTGTCTCCCTCCTTCCTCGCTCCTCCTCCAGCCTCCATCCCTTTTGTCCTTCCCCTCCATGCATTTCCCTCTCCGATGGCATTACTTCATCCCTTTCTTTTACCTTTAGGCTGTTTTTCCATCTTCTGCCCTCCCTCTCCCGTGTTTTTATTTACAGGGTCGCTTGGGGTTCAACACAGCCATAAAAATTACTTTACCAGCATTCCCAGGGCACTAATCCTTCCCCACCACAGCACAGCGGGCTCTGACTTCCATCAGTTTTATTCAGGGGAGGGTAGAACCAAATAAGTTCAAGGCTGTTGAATCAGCAGAGTTGCCACTCAAAGCAAAGCCGAGAAGGAATCCGCCCTCTCCCCATCCCAACACCCCTCTGGAAGCACCAGCAGCACTCGGAGGTGACTCCTGGGGATGGTCCTGTGCGGGTATAAGGGTTGGACTCCATGATCCTCGTGAGTCCTTCCAATTCTGTGATTCCGTGAGGCTGCTCATCCCTTTCTGAAAACTGCAATGATTCCTAGAGCCCGTGGCTCACTTTGCAATTCCAACCCTAATTCCTCGCCTGCTTTTTAAAGCCCAGCAAGTGGATGCGAGCGGAGTTAATCTATATGCAAATGAACGGCGTGCATATGGCTCCGCTCTGCCGAGGACCCTCGTGCGGGGAAGCGGAGCCGCTCCAGCTTTGTTCCACAAATGTTCCCACTGCTATTTTCACGAGATGACGTCCTTAGTGTCATGGTTACAACAATGCTGCAGGAAAGCATCGCTCTCCCTCTCCCCGCTGATGAACAGCTGAGCCATCGCCAGCTCCCTTCCCCCTCCAAGGCTCCCCCCCTTCCCAAGGGATGAATCCCACATCCCGGTGGGTTGGAGGGGAGCTACAAGAAGTGTGAGGGGTCTGGAGTTGCTTTTTTAACATCAAGGGAAGAATGGAAGGCAAATTTGCCCCAGGCACTCGGTGCAGCAGCAGTTAACAGGATGTACCGAACACAACCCTCATCTCCTCATTATAATTTAATGGTCTTTGATTATTAAAAAAGTTACTCAGCACTTGTGAAGGCTCCTGAGCCGACTCTGAGCTGTGCTTATTACCCTGTCATTTGTCAGAACCCCGATTTCATGCAACAAAGAACAATATTCCCAGCAATATTCCCAACTCAGTAATCCCTGGGAGCTCCAGGAGAGAGGCCTTTGACCCTTTTTCCCTGAGAGGTGGAATTTCAGCCTATTTTCTCCCATTTACAAACACAAAGTAACTAATTTTTCATCTCACCAAAACATTACCAACCTTAATAACCAAATAACATACCGGGAGTGCAAATAAGAAAACCTTATTCAGGAATAAATCTCCACAGCTGGGCTTTGCAGTGCTTTTTTTCCCCCAATATTTTGTATCTCGAGCCTTGTATGGATGTTCAAATCTTCATTTGAATTTCAAAAGATACCCCATTTTCTATTACCTGTTGGTCCTTCCTGAGAAGAAGATTACTCTTGTCAATCTTTTCCTTATTATGCAATTTTCTCATTTTTAACATTACTGAATACTCCTGTAATTTCACTATTATCTGTTTTCAAATCAGACTTGAAGGAGAGGTTGCTTTGGGGTCTGTTGTTTTTTTGGGGGGTTATTTTTGAGTTAATGACTCCCACCTGTGTCTTTCATGGAAGAAGGCAATAATTAAGCTCCAGAATTTCAAACATTTTCTTGACACAACCATTGCTTTCCCATTATCAGACTCCCATTTTCCCCTCCACCACTGTTTTTAAAGTGACAAGCAAGTGACAACCACTAAATGTCAGCACAGAGAACTGGCAACAATGGCAAATGACTTGTGACTGAACCTATTTCAGCAAGTCTGGCCACCCTCTCTGCCACAGCATCCCCAGAGTTCAAACCAATTAAAATAAGTTTGAAAAGGCCAAACACAACACTGTTTTCAGCTGGTTTTGCCCTTTCCCCCCTTTATTTTTCTTTTGATCCATCAGCTGGGCACATGTTTGCAGTCAAAGATGCTACTTCTTTGGCATGATCACCCAAATTAAACCAGCCCAAAGAAAAAACCCCAATTCCTGGTAAAATCTGCTTGAATTCCAAAGTTTCAAGTAGCCAATAGAACATGAAATACTTGAAGTATGTCATGAGCTCCTTTGAATTTCAATCATGGACAGTCTGGAGAGAGCAGGATCCTGTACCAGCAAGATCAGCTCACCTGAGCACTGCTGTAGAGCTTTGCTCTTCCCTCCAAATATGACTGATGGAATAGCCAGGTATTTATGTAGAGAATGTGTTTACTTGACTCCAAATTTTTTTACTAACTTTTTGCTTCCTTGACTTTCTCTCATGATTTCTTCATCAGTAAATCAGTGCATGCAGTGAGGAAGGCAAGACTGCCTAAAATAAAAGCAAGGACAATCAGATTCCTTGAAGACAAAACATCCCAAGGTAGCTACAGCATCCACATTCCTCACTTTAAACCTGAACAGTTACTACAAAACATGTTTTAAGATTCCAGCAGAATCATAGAATCGTTTAGGCTGGAAGAGACCTCTAAGATCAAGTCCAAGCATGAGATCTTATGCAAGAAAAATACCTGCCAGAAATGAATGTTGTTGGACTTTTAAGTCTTGCCACAAGGTACAACATACTGATTTCTGATGAGTTTTAAGTGTTTTCAGTGTTTGAATAATTTCTGGCATTTCACAAAGTCACCTGAAAGTCTGAGAGTGCAAACACATCAAATTGCAGGACAGGATGGAAATTTCCACCCTCCAAAATACTTAGGAAAAAAGGAATTATTTTATTGGTAGGCATTTATTTTCATTTATTAGGCTCTGCTGATTCCATTCCCCAACAAGGATGTTTTCTCTGCGTGCAAAACCCTCCTTGGAATAACTCAACAGAAAAACCAGTACTTCTTTCTTACTGCATCTACAACTTAACAGGAGCTGGGTGCTGGCACCTTATTTAGTGTGTGTGTAACACTGAGCCCTGAAAAGGAAGAACGTGGTTTCAATTTAAATATCAAAAAGACTCAAAATGTATATATTTAAAGGCCAAAACTCCCAATGCTCGCTCTTCTAAAGCACTACAAATAACACTAAAAATCCTGTTCTGTGTGTCTCTGGGTTTAGGTGTTTTCCCTAAGCCTGTGATAAGAATTGTTGCTTAATGAAGAAGGGGACACTCAGAAATTGCTCTTTGTAGAGAATCCACTTCAATGAAATGGAACAAGTCATAATTCAATCTCCAAAACAAATAACCACCCTGCATTAGTTCTCGTTATTGCTAAGCCAGAGAAATATGCAATCATTTCCTATTGTCCTTGATTTGTTTGCACTAAACTTTGCTACATATACAAACAACAAGGTCCTGCCAATCTGAGAATTATATAATTTGTTTAAAAATAAGGATCTGCATCCACAAGCAGCAAACACATAAAGGTAGACCCCACAGAAAGGATTCCCATCACTGGGACAGCAAATTCACAGCACTCAGTGACTCCGTCCAACCTAGCCTTGGACACTCCAGGGATGGGGCAGCCACAGTTTCTCTGGGCAATCTGTGCTAGGGCCCCACCACCCTCACAGGGAAGGATTGCTTCCCAATATCCCATCTAACCCTGCCCTCTGTCAGTGGGAAGCCATTCCCCCTTGTCCTGTCCCTCCAGGCCCTTGTCCTGTGGCTGCCCCATCCCTATAAGTGTCCAAGGCCAGGTTGGACGCGGCTTGGAGCAATCTGGGATAGTGGAAAGTGTCCCTGCCCATGGCAGGGGTTGGAACAAGATGGGTTTTAAGATCCCTCCCAACCCAAACCATTCCATGGTTCTAGGACTACACTACTGTGAAATCCCATGGTGATACTGTGAAATTACATCCTCACAACTTTCCATAATATAAATGACATTAAGAGGTTTCTAAGAAGTGATGCCAACAGCTAAAAGAAATAATCTTTGTTTTAATCCTTGAAAATGTTTGGTAACTTGCACAACATAATTAACAGAATTTTTTTTTTTTAATTGAAAATTGCATGACTTCATCTCACTGAACAAACTTGTAGGTGAAGGGACATACAATGTGTCCCATGAAGCACAGCAGCTGTTAAGAGTGAGGGACAGAAAGTAATGTCCTGCTAAATTAAAAATAAAACAATCAAGAAATACACTGCCGAGGCTGGTACCTAAGTGGGTACATTCATCCAGGCTGCCAATTGCCACTCAAATGCTTCATAAACAAAATAAAAGCTTATTAAGGATGTAATTCAAATTCTGGGTAGGTATATCCAATTCTGTCCAGAACAGCTGGAATCAGAGTGAGGGATTATCCACAAAATTATAATTAACCTTGTAGACAGGGTTCCTGGCTACCATAAAGGGCTGCCTTTATTCTATTGTGTAAGACAAGAAGAGACCAAAGAATTAGATTAACAATACAAAGATTTATACTTCAGTAAGAAAGAACTACAAAATTAAATCCTACCCATGAAAATCCCGGTGGGTTTTGGCATCAGAGAGTTTGGAGATACAGACAGAGTTTAGGGATACAGACATTAACTGAAATTATTTCCCAGCAGTGAATCCAGGTGAAAACTCCTGTGGGAGAGTTGCACCATTTGCCAGTTCCTCAATTCAATCAAAACAATGTAATTAAATAATTACCTGGATCTCACAGACCATCATTTAAATAATTCGAGTAAAGCAATGTCATTCTCACTCAAGTGCTAGACAAGACAATGGATTTTTTAAAAATTTCATTCTTGTTACATAAAAATCATGAATATAATTTAGGGGGACAAGACTATTAGGAAGATTTCACTGTTGGGGGTTCTCCCCACTCCAGGTAAAGGTGACAACTACACAACCAACCACAAAATACTGACTGTATTGTTTCCATGGTCCCTTGATTAACTGTCATAGTAACGAGGTAGTAGGGGATTTGTAGCCAAGTAACTCATCTTATTATATTATTATTCTTGAGGCAATTCACAGAATCCCAGGATCTCTGAGGTTGGAAAAGCCCTCCCAGACCATCGAGTCCAACCTGTGCCCGATCCCCACTGTGTCACCCAGCCCAGAGCACTGAGTGCCACGTCCAGTCGTTCTTTGGACACCTCCAGGGATGGGGACTCCACCACCTCCCCGGGCAGCCCCTTCCAATGCCTGAACACCCTTTCCAGGAAGAAATTCCTCCTGATGTCCAACCTGAACCTCCCAATTCATGACATGGGTTTTCACACTGTTTATCACAAAACCCCTTGAATTTAATTGTGAGGAAGAATAAATACAGATGATGGACTCGACCCTGCAAGGCACTCAGATCCCCACTGATCCACCTGGACAAACTCTGGTTCGTACCCCTACTGCTTCCCCTACTGCTTGAAGTGATCACAATCAAAAAACTTTAAAGCCCACCCAGTCCCACCATCTGCCAAGGGCAGGGACACCTTCCACTAGACCGGTTTGCTCCAAGTCCCATCCAGCCTGGTCTTGGACACTTCCAGGGATGGGGCAGCCACACCTTCTCTGGGTAACCTGTGCCAGGGCCTCACCCCGTCACAGGGAAGAATTCCTTCCCACTATCCCATCTAACCCTCTCCTCTGACAGTGGGAAGCTATTCCCCCTTTTCCCACCCTTCCAGGCCCTTGTAAATAGTCTCTCCATCTTTCCTGTTGGCCCCTTAGGGTACTGGATGGCCACAATTAGGTCACCCCAAAGCTTCTCTTCCCCAGGACGAACAATCCTAATTCTTTCAGCGTTTCCTCACAGGCAGAGCTGCTCCATCCCTCTGATCATCCTGGTGCCTCTGGACTCGCTCCAGCAGCTCCATGTCCTTCCTGTGCTGGGATCCCAGAGCTGGAGGCAGCACTGCAGGTGGGGTCTCACCTGAGCAGGTAGAGGGGTAGAATCCCCCTCACCTGCTGCTTTACCCTGGTACCATCTCCAACACATTTAACACCCCCAGAGTGTGACTGCAGCGACGACTAAAATGAGATCTGTGACCTGTGCTGTCTTACGTAAGTGCAGTCATCAATCTTCCCAGCAATTATTTCCCTCTCTGACCCGTGGTTCAAAACAACAGACACAGATGGGAGGTGACTTATTCCTTCCCAGGGAGGGCCATACTTTAATTACAATGACTAAGGAGCCCTGTACTTTGCACTGTAAGACCAACAGTGCATCGAACACAGAGGTTTTTAAAGAAAAGCCTCAACTAAAAGCAGTGATGTGGCTGCTACAATACTCCCTTTCCACTGCACTACACACCCTCTGCTGCTTCTTTTCCGTGTAGATCCAGCCTTTATCCCTCACAGTCATGTGTACCAACACACAGAGGAAGGCAAAGGGTGGGAGGTGTAGTACGACGACTCACAGCAGAGAATGCCGTGGCAGTGTTAGCAGAGGCCTCCTTCCTCCCGGTTTGATGCAGCAGAACCAGGTTTGTACTCATCTACCTGCCTGCATTAAAAAAGAGGCTTTAAATAGGTAAATGAGTAATGTTTTTTAAAATACATGTTCTTTTATGTTCAGACCTGTTATTTTACTACACATTCTACATTGTCACGGGGCCCCTTTTAGCGCCTAAAGAGGCTCCAAGAGAGCTGGAGAGGGATTTTGGACAAGGGCCTGGAGGGACATGGGGGATTGGCTTCCCACTGCCAGAGGGCAAGGTTAGATGGGATATCGGGAAGAATTTCTTCCCTGGGAGGGGTTGAGGGGCTGGGATGTAATTCCCAGAGAAGATGTGGCTGCCCCATCCCTGGAAATGTCCAAGGCCATGCTAGACAGAGCTTGGAGCAACCTGGACTAGTGGAAGGTGTCCCCACCCACAGAGCAAGTGGTGGAATGAGACAAGCTTTAAGGTCCCTCCCAACCCAAACCATTCCAGGATTCTGTGACCTCTTTCAGTGTTGTCTCAGAAGTTCCCTTGAATATCCACACACCTCTGTCATGAACAGAAAGACACCACTGTGAGGGATTTCTAGAAGTCATCTGGTCTCTTCCCATAGTCCAAAGTACATTCAACTAAATCCAAAACTTTCCAGCCTCACTCAACAAACAATTCAGGCTGAAGATCTCCCAGCCTGCCCAAGCAATAGAGTTCAGTTCCTCATCATTCTTCACCAAACTTTTCTGAATGTTGAGAGCCTGGTTGTCTCCCTTGCTGCAGGCATTGCTAATTATTTCTTGCCCTATTGCAGCAGATGTGGAAAGAAGGTTCCTTCTCCTGAAATTCTCATAGAACTTCAAGAAAGCACACGCCTCAAGAGTAAATAACACCAATTTTTAAATCTTCCCTGATGGGCACTGTTTGCCATTTTCTTTTCTGGTGAATATCCTACTATGGTTCTTTCTGTCTACCACAGTCTTTCACACCAAAATTCTGTAGCATCTCCTAAAATTAACCTGTGAAAATGCAAGTGATTTGCTCTGAGGATGTTTCCTCAGGCTTCTCTAATGTTACACCTGCCTTTCTGGACACAGAGCTTACAAGCAAGAAATTGCTCAGCCATCCAAATACAGATATGTATTGCAAGAGCAAGAAAATTGTTATTGTAACAGATTACAAAGCACAAAACAATTCGTTTCTAGTGCTGGAGGCAAAAGTATCCATCCACTCTGTTGGCCTAATATCAAAATTTCAATATTAAAGCAGCTTTTCAGCGCAAGTACAGGCAGTATTCTTCAAGTGTGATGTGAACACACAGACCTGACACGCAGCTCATCACCATGAAATTGGTTAAAACCACTCTAAAATTAATTTAACAATTATAGTTGGGAAGATGCCCCCAGATTAATGAATTACAATTTGTGTTCTGGATATTTTCTCAAGTAAACAAGCTGCAACATGAGTCTATTCTATTGTGTTTGCTTGCTGAAATGCCTACGAGAAGGCAACCGTGAATCATCTGAACAGTCATGCTTCTCGAAGGGAAAATCACTCAGTAATACATTTAAGTAACGAAAAAAAATCTCTCGTGACTCTTCGCTTCCCAAATGCTCCACAGCTTCCAGGTGGGTGATGGAGGGTCACCGGGATTTATCAGGTGACACATAATCAGCTTCATCTGACAGGTATCTGCAAATAGTCCCAGAACCCTGAGGTAGCCATGAAAAATAACAAAGGGATGGTCACTCCTCCAAGAAGAGGAAATCCGCTTCCCTGGGTATCACTCAGCAGCCAAACCAAGACAGAAGTCTCCAATATCCATATCCTCTCCCTCTCTTTTCTCATCATATATGGTGAATTAATGGTGGAAATTGCTAATTGTGGTTTGGTCAAGGAGAGCCTTCATCAAACCTTTTTTCCATGGTCTCGACTAGAGGTCAACATTTGATGGCCATAAATCCTGAGCAGAACATTCACTAACCCAAGCCACAGAGATACAAACAATTTGTATCTTCAGTATAACTAATTATGTGAAAATCTGCTGAATTTCTATTTGGTGAAAATCTACTAAAATTCAGAAAAGAATTTATGAGATGACTATGAACCTCTAAAATAAAAGCCCTACAGATGAAATACATGGTGGAAACTGCAGGTTCCTCTCATGCTGTGCTGAGTTAAAAGCTCACCTATAGGCACCAAAATCAGTCCAAGTGAAACGAGGTAGCAGCTTGGCCAATTTGTGTTGGAAGCAGAAGAAAGAAATGGGATATATGTTGCAACCTTCTGTTTTCCAGCCTTGTTTTTATCAGAGATCAACTGTCCACAATGGCACAGAATCTCAAATTTTGGACTGGTCTAATTTCCAATTCTTACTTCAACAAGAAAACTGAAATTAAAACTTCATCAGGACACTCCATGGATATTTTCAGCTGCTAATGTATTAACTGAGGGTCTACTTGTACTGAAAGCAAATTGTTTTCCAAAACTCATAAAACCCAGCTCCTCAAAATCCAACACACTGTCAGGGACTGTGGGTTTAACTGTGGTGGGTTTATATACAGACATTTTGAGAACGGAGGAATGAAGTATTCACACTGCACTCCTTCCCAGCACAATCCACAGGACACCAGATAGCTTATTAAGAGACCGAAACCCAATTAAAACTAGTAGATGAACCTAAACAGCAATTGGGCTAGCTAGCAGATTGGGTTTACTACTGTTTCAATCCCAGCATGTTGTCCTATAGTATTTTAAAAGGGAAAAAGTAAAAAGCAAAAGAAAACCCAAACCAAACACCACAATCAAAACCTGGGATAAGGTCAGCTCCTAAATAAATAAATAAATAGACAAAGTAAATGTAATCTCTTCTTGCAGATCTAATTTGCACTTTGGGATAATCTCTTGGTGACTCAAATGAAACCTTCAGTGCAGAGAAGGGGATGGGTGAGGAGACAACATGTATTGTCCAGGTACTCCCTGGAGGATGGTTTCCTGCTCTTCATTAGAGACCTTCCCAAACCTCCTGTCAACACACTGCAGGTTAAACATTCCTGGAAAACATATGTGGTTCTGGTGTATGTTGAAGAGTAGAGACCTCAACCCCGTAAATGCCCCCCCAGAACCCAGAGCTGCCGTGACGGATCTGGAAAGCGGGAGCAGGTTGGGGAAGGTTGGTCAGCAGTGACGCGCCTCCCGAAACATTCCCATTATCGCCGAGGAAGGATTAAGGCTGATCAGGCAGAAATCACATTTCCTTGTGTAGGTGGGAACATATGGGAGTTGTCACAACACAAGCTCCCGCAGATGCACATCCCGGAGCCTCTCGCATTCCGGGACTCGCCCCGGCCACAGGAGAATTTGTACGTTCATTACTCCAAGCCTGAAAATGGTGTTGCAGGAGGGTACCTGGGGTCTCTCCCCGTGCCTCACACAGCCAGCTCAGAGCTTCCAGCAGAGAAAGGAAAGTTGTGCAGAGCCTACACCAATTATTCCATTCTACATCTACCAGTTTCACAGATGTTTCGTTGGCTGAAGGCTGCTTCAGTCCCAGGCAGACTTTTTGGAAGCCAGAGGTGGAGGAATTCCTCTGCATAAGTAATAACCCAGGGGCCCAGACATTCAGTTCTGATACAGGAAAATCCTCTTTCTGGTGTTTGAAAGTCTGTTCAGCTGGAGGAGAGCAGACTGAGGGGAGACCTCACTGCAGTTACAGCTTCCTTGGGAGGGGAAGAGAAGGGGCAGGCACTGATTTCTGCTCTGTGGGGACCAGGGACAGGACCCCAGGGAATGGCCTAAAGTTGTGTCAGGGCAGGTTTAAGTTGGATCTCAGAAAAAGGTTCTTCCCCCAGAGGGTGGTTGGGCACTGAACAGGCTCCCCAGGGCAGTGGTCACAGCATCAAGGCTGCCAGAGCTCAAGGAGCATTTGGATGATCCTCTGGGGTGTGACTCTTGGGGATGGGCCTGTGCGGGGCTGAGGGTTGGACTCCATGATCCTTGCGGGTCCCTTCCAACTCAGTGCTCCAGGAGCCACACATGTGGCTGATGCCAGGCTGCTTCCTGAGACAGACAGACAGACAGGACAGTGAGGGGCTCCTCTGGAAAACAGGACACACACACTGCCCAGAAGGGGCTCTCTTGGACTAAAGAAGCAGAAGCAGAGGTGCTCCCAAACCAAAGAAGGTGACTTCTTTCATATATAACTTCTGGCTCCGCCCGTGTGCCATCAGCCTGCCTCCTCTCACAATGGCCCTCTGGACACAAGCTCATCCACACCTGCTCTTCACCAAGCATCCAGAGTGACTAATGGTCTTGCTTCCAGACTTCAAGGCCCTGAAATCATCCAAGCCCCCCAAATATCACAACACAAGCCTGAGTGATAAGTCCACTCCTCACACCTGGCCATGGTGTTCACTGACCACCTTTCAAGCTGTGAGATGAAGGTCCACAGGAGAAAAGAGCCACTTCCAATCCACTCTAATTCCACTTCCAATACTGCTGCTCTCCATTGTTAGTGCAGACCACTGTCACCACTTCCCACTGGGGCACTAGGGACACACGAGCACAGCCTTGTCCAGGTGGGAATTCACTACCATGACTTTGCCTATTGTAAATTGAAAGAACAAGTGAAGAGCAAGGAGAGGCTCTACCTGGACGCTCTACAAACAGTAACTCAGAAACATCCAGCACAGAAAATTCCTTCTGCTCTGTCCTCAGAAGACTTAAACTTGATGACCTGGAGATTAATCTTCCGCATAAAACGTAAATCCAAGTATAGCAGCAGGAGGCCCACACATGTCACACCAATCAAAACAGCTCAACCCAACCAGTTCAGTGAAGGATTACTGCAGTACAATGAGGAAAAATGCTTTAAAAGCTAAAGCCAGTATCTTAAAAATATTGAAAGATATGAAGATGTGCCCTGTGCTTCTAAAAATTAAATGTAAGATTAGAAATGTAAAGTCAATATATTTCCCCTGAGTTGGAATGTGGATTCATACGCTCCCTACGAGGCAGGGATTGGGAAAAGCGGGAACAAAAATAGATGCTACAGCTGATTAAATCCTCAGCTAAACAAATTGTCTACAGGAAAATGCATTAGCCTGAGAGATGCAAGAACAGCAGGACACTCAGATGAAATTGGATTCTTTAGATCATATGTCGAAAGCATTAGAAATTCTCTTGTTTATCAGAAAAATTAGCACAACAGGGATACTCCAGGCAGAGAAAACCAAACCCAGGGCTCACACCTGGAATGAGAGTGTGTATGTAAGAAACCAGATAGGTTTGAGAGAAAATAGAAAACAAGACTAAAAAGCCCCATGGGATTAGGATAAAGAAAGATTAAAATACGAAAACAGTCATCTTTTAGCTAAAATAGTTGTGCTGGTTGTCAACATTTGTTTTCAGGTATTAATACAAAAAGAAAAAACCCAGAGTGTTAAAAGATAAAAGTATTATGAGGAATAATGGGATGAAATGCAGAATAGAAGTGTAGGTTATTAGAAGAACCACAATATTTACTAAATATGAATAGTTCTGATCACTTGGTATATAAAAATACAATTAAACACAAGGTATTCAAAAATACAATAAATCATATTATTATGGTAAATCCTTCAATATTTATTCTGCTCCTGTGCTGTCAACTAAAAGAACTCCTCATTAATTAGGAGTCACAGACTTTGGGGGTGAGGGGAAGGAAAACCTTGTGGATAAACAATTAAGTCTGAGTTCCTTCCTAGTTTATCAATTCTTTATTTGTACTGTATCTATACATCCTATTTAACATAAATACCAAGCTGTAGAGAAGGCCAGTGGATTCTTTCCAAAATCACTTTGTGGTGCTGAAAGGATGACTAAAAAGGATGACAAATAAAGCAGCCTTAAAATGAAAACAGGATCTCGTTCCTGCGAGACCTGTGACAGTTTTTCAATACAGAAATTATCTCCTGGAAAATATATTTGCAATGATTCTTAAACAGGAATGGTTCCCTATCAGGTACCTATAATTCTGTATGTGATCAGCCCTTCTTCTGGTCTGCACTGACTTGTCCTCACCAAAGTGAATGACATTTCCAGTAGCACAAAAGACATATAAATAATACTGATGAAATCTTTAAAAATGCATAAATCACAGAATCATATAATCTCAGACTGGTTTGGGTTGGAAGGGACCTTAACACCCATCTTGTTCCAACCCCTGCCATGGGCAGGGACACCTTCCACTAGACCAGGTTGCTCCAAGCCCTCTCCAACCTGGCCTTGGACACTTCCAGGGATGAGGCAGCCACAGTTTCTCTGGGCAACCCGTGCCAGGGCCTCATCACCCTCCCAAGGAAGGATTTCTTCCCGATATCCCACCTAACCCTGCCCTCTGTCAGTTGGAAGCCATTCCCCCTTGTCCTGTCCCTCCAGGCCCTTGTCCAAAGTCCCTCTCCAGCTCTCTGGGAGCCCCTTCAGGCACTGGAAGTGGCTCTAAGGTCTCCCTGGAGCCTTCTCTTCTCCATCCCAGAGGTTTAAACCTTCTGGTAACCTGAGCTCAGGCTATTCCCCCTTGTCCTGTCACTCCAGACCCTTGTAAAAAGCAAAGTTTGATCCCATTTTGGGGTACTCAGATGGACAATGAGAAGAGTCTCAATACACAGAAGTTTCCCACTTTATTCACAGTGGAGTCACTGGGAGCTCTGCAGCACTGCAGAACCAAACTTAACCACAAATACCTCCTACAGCAAACCCCTCTGACATCTGAGGCATCCAAAATCTAACCCATCATCAATCTCCAATTTTTTAATTGCAGCAGAAAGCCGAAAACCCTAAAACCAAATAACGCTCTCCCCAAAAAAGCTATATTCTTCAGCTATACCACATGCTTAGTGAACCCTTTGTCACAGGGTTGATAAAATGAATTAATCAAGATCACACTTATACTTATTAAGCACTAAGAAGCTTTTAATCCTGGTTATTCCCTTCAGTTGAGTCATTATTAGCATCTTTTCTTGCCTTCCTGAAATGATTAACAGTGGTGACCTTTTCAAAATTTGGAAGGATCTTTCCTGCATGCAAAGTAAAACCGCAACTGCTTAATTTAAAGTACAGCACAAACCCATTCTACCTAAATAATCTCTGTCAACAATTAATTTAACATTAAGGAAGTCAAATAAAAATGTGTAGTCAGTAGTGGGTCTGTTTTTAATTCATTTGTCCTCTTTAATATCCTGCTCAAGGCAGGAATTATTGGTGACAAAACCAGTCACGGTTATCACATCAATTTAACTTCAGTGTTTGAAGCTGCAGAGATCGATTTTCCAACATCACAAAATTTCCCCATCACAGTTTCCTGGTTCCTGGATCCAAAGAGACTCAGTAAAGCCCTGTGAAATACCAAATCAACATCAAAAAACACCTCAACACCTCTCTCTTATAAATAAACAAATAAACAAAATTCTACCCCAAAACCACTACTGGAGCAGCACTTATCAAGCAAAAAGTAGTTGCTTGAAGAAGACATCTGCCGCAAGAAAAGGGTGACTAAAGGGGACAGCTCTAAAGCTCCACGTGATCCTGCTATTTCTTCTGACTCAGGTAAAATTACCTGTATTTTTTGGGAGCAGTTCTCCCTTGGAGTGGGCAAATCTACTCAATTGTTACAAGCTACAAGATTCCCAACCCAGGCCCTTTATGTCAAATTGAAGCATCAGATAATTCCCTACACCAGGGTCACACTGAAATGAAAAATAAAGGGTTATTTCTGATTGCAACAAACTGCTGTTTCCAGAGATTTCTGCTTTACTCTAAACCCCAAATGCCTTCAAAAGGCATCTACTTGGAAAGGTGACATATGTTATAATACAGTGTTCTTTAAGTCTCTGAAATTCTTCCTTTGGCTTTGAAATCCAGCATTTAAATTTCTGAAAATGCAGATCAAGAGATCCAGGAGGAAAATAGGCCATTTGCAGCTCTGAAAAGCATCTGTATTAGTGTCTGCTGTTCTCAGTGGAGGCAAAGGATTCTTGAACACTAATATATCTGCTTTAATTCTTGTCCCTGTTTGAGATTTGCTTTTATCTCTCCTATCTCTTTTTAACCTTTATCTGTGGTAATTGTATTTGTTAAGTCTTGTTAATTAAGACTGCAAGCTCACCAGGGAAACATCCTCCCCTTTGTTTTCCCGTTCCATATCACGCCTGGCAGAAGTACAGCATCAAAAATGCATCAGATATTTGCTTCAACAAAACCATTTCATAGAGTCTAGACATAAAGGTCTTGAAGTTCCCCTGTGTGCTTGTATCAGAACTGTTCTGCTTATACAACTTAGTGTTTTAATAATATAATATTATTCAATTAGAATTACTGCTTCTGGTGAGAGATTTTAATATTGACTATTAAAAAAATCGATCAGAATTAAATCATTCCCTTTTCCAGCCAAGAGCTGGTGCCCTTCAAAGGTTCACAGGCTTGTCCCAACATCCCTCCCTCCACACTGACCTCTCAGTTTGGTTGCTGTGTAGTTAAAGGCTGTGTTTTTATTCTCTTTGTCTACGGTCAGGAATGTTTTTTAGTCTATACGACAAATTAGTGACCCTAAATTATTCATTCGATACTTAAACAAATTCTCTACCAAACCCCCAGTAAATTGAACAAAAATACATTATAAATTCTACTTTTCTCTACATAGCATAAATACGACATTTTTCCAAAGATTTCTTAAGGCATCGCTCGCTTTTGCCTGAAGTGACACCACACTAAAAGGCAGCTTTAATAATCTGTTTCATTTTCTTGTCCTCCCTTTCCTTGAACCATTAATGGAAGCGAAAGCAAAGATGTAACCCAGCTTGTTATCTTTGCAAAATCAAATACATTAGACAGGGTATTATTTGCCTGAGGCAATGCCATTTCCAGTTTGGATCACTGCTCCCCAGGACCATTCCGGTCACAAAGGAAGGAACTGGGATTTGACAATAATTGTGCCACTCACTCACAACAAGCAATTGCTCTTTCACCAAGAAATCACTTTCCACCCCAGTACATTTGAATGAATAAACCTGTGGTGTGTATTACACAGGAAATATTTGCCTTAAAGTCTCGGAATAATTCTAATTTATTTCTCTTTACCTTCATTACACATTAACAAGAGAAATCAGAAATTAATCAAGACTGTCTTATGAGAGCAATTTATCCTTAACCACTTGGAAATTGGATTTGTAACATTAAAATACAGTGTTTGTTTGGATGAGAATCACTAAATAAATCAAAAAACCTTAAGAACTAAATGTCTGGGACTTGGACCTCTGGGTTGACTTCTCCAGTTGTTCCCAGTTTGAGGGGCCAGTTGTTCTCCTCTTGACACCATTTTCCAATGTCTAGTCGTTGGTTCTGCAAATTTTGGCCAACGTGATGCATAAATGGCATCACTTGAAGATCTGGGGATATTTGTGTTATATTATCCTCTAAACAACTCAAAATGAGTGTTTAAAACATCAACCCTGTATTTTTGAGCTCACTTCCACACTTGTTATTTACACCATTAATAACAAAACTCTCATTATTGTGTTTGACTATGCCCTGCCATGTTCTGTTGCTTCTCAAAATCACAGAATCATAAAGGTTGGAAAAGACCTCTAAGATTACCTAGTTCCAGCTGCTCTTCTCCCATCCCTTCAGCACTGAAGCAAGATCATGGTTTCTCATTTTATTGCTCTTGATATTTAAATAACAAGTGAGAACAAGTCAACTAACAGCAAGACTGAGTAAAAAGCCAGGTCTCATATTTGAGGCTGAATGACGTTTGAGGCTGAATGATGCCCAGTGACAGAGGTGATGGTGAGTGAGTGATTCAGATCAGGATGGACAGAAATACTCTGACAAATCCAATTGTCATCTCAGGCCACAGGGAGAATTTTTAAATTTTCCCACATCTGTTGTTACAGAAGAGATCCCTGACCTTAATTCATAATATTTTTCCAATTTCACTTTGTGAATTAACATCAATTTAAGTCCTTTTAATGAATTCTAAATTCTTTTAACCCACCGTTAAAACCAAACCACTTTCCCAAGTCCACCTCGAGGCTCTTCCAAGTGAGTACCCTGCAAAGGGAGCTCACTGTCAAATGTTGTTAGGGGTGAATGTTCTGTGAATCCTCAAGAATACAAATACGCTCTGAACACAATAAACAACCTATCAGAAGGCATTTCTATCTTACAGAGCAGAGTCCTGACATTTTTTACTTAGTCTTCTGTGGATGCCTCATCATTGTGGAGCAGAATCCTACAGGCTGTGGACTCCCCAGCCCTGGAAGTGTTCAAGGCCAGGTTGCACTGGGCAACCTGGTGCAGTGGAAGGTGTCCCTGTCCATGGCACAGAGGTTGGAACAAGATGAGTTTTAAGATCCCTTCCAACCCAAACTATTCCATGATTCACACAATTTGAATACATGAAATCCCAACCCAAAGTACGAAGACTATTCGCAAAACCCTCAATGCTTTCCAAGCACGGCTGAAGAAGATTCCCATTCAGTTCACGACAGGCTGACCAACTGGAAGCATTTACAACTTGCTACAGGAGTTTTTTTCATTGTAAAATAACAACTGACAAGTACAAGACAAACAGCAATAATTGGCCGTGCCAAGCACGCCGTGTATTGCAACCATGGATGCAGACGGCAAGGCAGGAGCTGCTTTCTGGGATAGGCTGCAAAAATAGCAAAGCCTGACATTTAAAGATTTTTCTCCTTCCTTCTGGAGGCAGGTTTCAAGCACAGTAGTGCAGATTTTCGTCAGTCTCTTCTTGGAAACAGAGCAAAGCCTCAGGTCATGGTGATTCAGGAAGATGTTTTAGTTGTGGGCAGAGTGGGAGAAGACAACCTGATGTCTACGGGGATGGTAAAGATTCACACTTCAGAAGGTAGAAGAAAAGGCAGCAGCTCAGTAAGGATTGAGACTTATACAGATTGCCAACATATTGTACTCCAGAGAAGCTCATTTCAGATCATGTTTGTACAAACTGTGGGCTTCTCATCACACCAACTCCTCTTTCCATGTGCATCTTCCAGTGTCACCTTCTCCATCCAGGTCCATCTTCTCTCTCTTTTTACCTCTTTGCCATTACACCAATGTAATCACCTGTACTTCAGCACCAACATGATGACAGTAGGATTGTTCCTCATACATTCATCTGAACATTTAAGAATATTTGTCTTACAAACATCAGTTACATGACAATGGAGTTGTCTGATTTTTTTGGGAAGGGGTTGGGAAGTGGGGTTTTTTGTGGTAAGGACATTGTTTGTCATATGTTACCATCTGCCTTTGAGAGCAAAACCAAATAAATAAATGATGTCTCTGGCTAAGACTCAGAAATGCATTTGCAGCTTCCATCAGTTTCCTCTGGAACTGAAAGAGCTCCAGCTGAAATTGATACCAAATGGCATCAAACAAAAAGGGCTGCCTGGCCAGAATTTATGAATACACGGTGACCTCTTGATGAGGGTGTTTACTGAATGGATACACTGGTCTAATCTATCAGCAAACTGTTGGAAAAGCAAATCAGCAATTCCAACACCAGCTGGAGGCAGCCAAATCCATAAACACTGAGGGACATCACATTTGTTCTCATGTCTCACCCCTGACCTCCAGCAGCTCAACAGAATAGTTTGTTAAGGGGCAATACAGACTTTGGCTAATTTAAAAGGACACATTCCCTAAGGAGAAAGAGAAAGCTTTTGGAAAACAGTCATACTCAGATCTCAAAAGTTTAGAGTGGCTGTGGCTTGCCATCATTAATTTATAGTAATCACAGTTAAGAGATGCCTGTAATTACCACTTTGAAAACTTTTCTCCTTAAGTCAACCACTAAAAATACGGAACCACTCAAATACAGAGTGCTGTCCACTTACTCTAATATCCACCAAGCAATTTCCAGGATAAAATGCCAGTTTTAGAAGCTAAGCTAGGACTAGGAACAGAGGTGTCTCATGCTGTGTAGTTTGGTTATTTTCCCAGAAGTTTCACGATGTATGAGCAGCATCACGATGGATTTACTTGATTTGACTTCCTCCACCAGGTAAATGCGTTGAACAGTGATAGTCTGCAGAGATGTTTGTAAGTCTGGGAAAAACCCATTCAAATCTCTTAGGGATGGTTTTATGAAGATTGGAAAGCTGGCCCAGGAGTCTAACTGCAGAGCAGACCCTGGAGGCACTGAGTGTGTGGGTTACTAACCTCAGTTCCTCACCTGAGAGGAACAGACCAAATCTCCCCCAAAGCCTGATCCAAAGGGAGTTTCAGAGGTGATGGTCAGAATTGGAAGGCTGAGAAGAAACTCTGCCTGAGGTCTTCAAAGACTTGCCTCTTCCAAGAGGTTTAATTCCAGCTACTGGCTCTCGGAGCTGCCCAAGGACAGCCTGACACGCGAGTGACAAACAGTGATTGTATCAATCAGAATCCACGCTGGGTCATCCAGGAACTGTTTCCTGCACGATTCATGTGCTGCTCAGCTCACCCTGCCCACCTCTTCTTTTCCCTTTCTTTGTCTTGGCTTTATGTTCCTTGCCAACCTCTTCTTGAGCTTCCACATATTTGATACTTTCTCATTCTTTCCCCATCCCCCTTAGAAAAAGTCCAAAATAAAATAATCCATAGCTAAGTAAGAGGATTGTTTATTTAAGCAAGATGGAATCATAGAATATCCTGAGCTGGACAGAACCCACAACAATCCAGTCCAACTCCTGGCCCTGCCCAGGACAAATCCCAGAATCCCACCCTGTGGCTGGGAGCGATGTCCATGTTCCTGGGCCTTGGTCCATTAACTGTAACCCTAAAAGTAATACGTGGATAGAGCCTTCCTAAATCTTCGTTCGCGAGGCCTAGCCATGATTTGAAAAGTAATAAATAATTCTACTTACTCTACTGTTTTAAGGAACTGAGATCTGAAAACACCCTTGAACCTACAAGGACTGGGTGTCTTCTGAATGTTGCTGAGTTCCCTCAGACCTCATTTCTGTGGAATAAGCTCCACAAAGCACCAGGTTCAGTACAGGTTCTCCAATTAGCTCAGTAATAACGAAACTAATAAAATGGAAAAGCTAATTTTGCATTATTGTTATGAAAGAAAACTTTCCCTCTCACCTAATGAAGTTGTCCATCATTCTGCAATTCCTACCTGCATATGCACGGTGTCAGTAGGGGGCATTAAAGCTTTTGGAAACCAAGTAGCAGCACAAAATGTTTCTAATTTTCAAGTAGGGCTTCATATGGTTCTTTATATATTGAAAAGGGAGCAAGGAACTGCTCATTTACAAACTATATTCTGCACAATTTAAGAACATGCAAAAAATACTGTGATACCATGGAGAAAAGGAGGCTCGGGGGGACCTTGTTGCTCTCCACAACTCCCTGGAGGGTGGAGGCAGGTGGGGGTCAGGCTCTGCTCCCAGGGAACAAGGGAGAGGACAGGAGGAAACAGCCTCAAGTTGTGCAAGGGGAGGGTCAGGTTGGATATTGGGAAAACTGCTTCATGGAAAGGGTTGTCAGCCCTGGCACAGCTGCCCAGGACAGGGGTGGAGTCCCTATCCCTGGAAGTGTTCAAAAAACTTGTGGATGTGGCCTTGAGGACATAGTTTAATGGTGGTGCTGGATGATGGCTGCACTGGACCCTTAAAGGCTTTTCCAGCCTTAACAATTCTATGATTCTATGTTTAGAACTACAAGCTAAAATAATAAAAGGAGGTAATTTCTTAAACATTTTTGTTGCACTTGTTAATCTGTATCTGTAAAGCTCTGCCTGAGCCTGGAGGAAAATCAATTGATTTCTGGTTGGTTTTTTTTAACTGATAAAATGAGATGAATGTCTCCTCTTGTCTCAGCATTCAGAGGGTACCAATGTGCTCCCTTTTCCATGACCTATCTCAGAAATCAGTACAGCGGGAACCCAAGGAGTTACTGTACCAAGACAAATATGGAATGAGAGGAAAATTATTCAGTATATGCAGATGGAAGAAACTACTTGTAGGACATTTTTATTCAGAACAAGATTCCTTTTTGACATTCGCATCACAGACTGTACACAACCATGCAATGAAAAGCATCATCCCAGCAATAGCTGGGCACATGGAGCTACTGGAAGTGCAACAAACCCTCTTCCTCCATGTGAGTACAGATTGATTAAGGGCAAATTGAGAAAATAGTTCCTATTTAATTCCACTAAGTGTCATGCAGATGTTTGGCCCTCATAGCATTTAAATCTGCTGTGGAAAAAGCTGCAATAAATTGCTCTACCACGAGAAAATGCAACTTGCTGGTTGTGAAAAAAAGCAGAAAGTCTTTGCACAGTTATATGTCAATTAGTTTTGTTGGAAATAGCCAAAACTCAAAGTAATCTAATCAAACCTGATTCCAATTTGAGTGCACCATCCTGGAGACATGGACAATGTGAGTATGCCATAATGTACCACACCACAAGGAGTTTATCAGGAGATACTAGGAAATCGGTGAGGCGCTTAGTCCAATACACACCAAAAAAAAATGGGCTTTTTTACCATAAGAAGAAAAGAAATAATCTCATATATTGTTATTTCTCCAAAGTCTTATTCTTACATTACTTAATCTCTGCTCTGCCCCTCAGCCACATCTATTTGTAGCCCCGAGAGAACAAAACAATGTGAGAAACTTAAAAACTGAATATTTACTTTACTTCCCGTGTTTCCCAGGTCTATCCAAAAGAAAAGACTGAATCTATGCATGTATGTCTTGGAAAATAAAACCTAGTTTATAGTAATAACCCTTTCCATGGGCTGTTGTGGCAATATTTTACCCACTCAAATAATCAGCTGCTGTTGCATCAGTCTAGCGTTGTGCTGTGTGTCACTGTTTCAGTGCATTACAGAAATGTCTATGATTTATCAGCAGTTATAGCCTCACACAGCACTGAGACAGGAACTCACATGTGTCAACAGCACTGCCTATTGATTCATAAACTTGGTAAAAGTCACAGCCTCCCATGGGCAGAGTTCAGGTTTATTTACACCTTGTCTCTCAGACCCGGTCAGGCAGTCGCATAGGAAACTGGGAGGAAATGTAATTTTCCTGTTTTAGCTTCCCAAATCTGCTCTCTCCTTCCTACTTCTCCAAATCCACCCATCATAGAATGAGCAGAGCATGTTCTGTGGCACTTGCACATCATGTTGTAACCTCAACTAGTTTGTGGCTATTGTAGAATGTCCATACCATGATCATCGTGGAAGAACCTACAAACCCAACGTGCCAAACAACCCTCGAACTTGTTCCAAGAGACAAACACACACCAGTGGTGCTGGAAAAATGATTGGACTCGATTATCTTAGAGGTCTTTTCCAGTCTGAATGATTCTTGGCTGTGAGGGTAGAGAGGCCCTGGCACAGGTTGCCCAGAGAAGCTGTGGCTGCCCCATCCCTGGAAGTGTACAAGGCCAGGATGGACAGGACTGGAAGCAACCTGGTCTAGTGGAAGGTGTCCCTGCCCATGGCAGATGAGCTTTAAGGTCCCTTCCAACCCAAGCCACTCTATGATTCTACAATCCTATGATCCCTGTGGAACCCACATGATGTTCTCATAAGGTAACACCAGGCAATAGAAGTAAAACACATTGGCTATTCAGAAACAAAAAAGCTGAAAAAGATAAAAAAAATAGCAAGAATGGAACAGAGAATGTATAGATCTGCAGTGAAGCCAAGCTACACTGCATAAATTAGGATAAACCACAAATGTGTCTGCCACAGTCTGTCCTGGCAACCAACTTGAGCCCGTAAGAAGCCAACTGTACCTCCTGGAAACACACAGCCCGAATTTGTAGATGCTATCACAATGGCAAGCTTCACACATCAACAGAGCTCTCAACAAAGCTAAATTCAACAGGAGAGCTTCCTTGAGAAACCATTTTGGCACAGAAAATTTAACTTAATAGTTAAGCCTGGGTATGAGGGTTGGAGGTCATGGATTCTTTAGGAAAGTCTCAGCCACCACAGCAAGTCATGAAACCTCTGGGACTCTCTGTTTCTCATAGACTGGCACACTGTAAACATTAAAAACTTATTAAAAGGTATTAAAAACTCCAGAAATAGCTTATTTCTCTGAGAAGGAATCCACTGTCTTTCACAGAATCAATCAGATTCTTCCTCCCCCTGTCAGAAAAATGGCTGAATCTATCAAAATCAAATTACCATTAATATAATGATCTGTTGTACTTCACTTGAATCTTTAACAGCTGGTGAGTATTTTAACACCATCTTTTCCCACATATGTGGCCGGGGGATGAAAGAAGTTGCTCCTTTCTGTTTTCCACAGTTGTAGACAGGGTTTGGAGGGGATATATGGACAGAATAGATGTAGGGATGATACAGCTGGTTCTGTGTTTGTTGTGTATGGGCCTATTTCTATTTCCTCCTCACCTTCACATCCTTTGCAATCCTTCCTGCCACTCGCTGCAAATGCTCAGGAATTCTCCTTGGGAGATGGAGACAGATGGGAGAACATACTCAGAAGAGAAAAAGAGAGGAACCTTCTGGTTCTTCCCCATCCTTTTCCCTCCTCACTTCAGTTTGTTTCGCCTAGGACTTTCAGGAGATAATTGAGCAACACAGGGTGTCCAATATCAGTCCCAGGTCAAAAGAGAAGCTGCAGAAAGCAGGAGAATCATCCTATTTCTCCAAAACAGAACAAGAAGCTGGAAATCACATCAACAACCGGTGAGAAGCACAAACAGATCAGCTCATCAAAGTAAAGACAAGGGTGTTTTCAACAGTGGAACTATGGAAAAGCATCCTGCTGTACACAGAGCAAAGTGGAACCAGGTCCAAAAGCACATCATAAAAAAATCACAGAATCATTTAGTTTGGAAAAGACCTCCAAGGTCATGGAGTCATCACCATACAGCACATTCAGGGGGCAGGCTGTTGTGACAGATACTTGTTTTATCTCACAAGCAGAAGTCAGTTCCCCCAGCCCAAGTACTGGGTGAAGGTGGCCAGGAGAGCTCAGATCTGGGATCCTGGTTCATGGGGTGCCAGCACAGGGCAGGAGCCACCTAACCACAAGCTGGACACGCAGCTGGTGCTGAGAGGGACTCCAACAGGGACATGTCCCACTGGGAGCTCCACTCTACCTTCTGAGTTCCTCCACCGTGATCAAACCACTGGAGAAATTTATGGCTCTTATAAATTACTGTTCTCCTCAGCGATTTCAAGCACATAGTTTCCAAAAACTGAGCTTTCTGAAGCACCACTCCAAATGGGGGCTGCCACTTAAGTCTTTCTTATTTGGTTCCACAATCAGAAAGCAAAATCAAACCTGACATCTTTTGATAATTTTCCTCTGCCTATAGTACATTTTACAGCTTCAAGTAATTAAGCAGATCAGTTGTTATTCACCAGGCTTGGAAACAACTCAAACGCTCCCCCCGTGACTGGATTGTGCCATATTATTTAACTTACTCAATCCCACCACGGAAGATTGTTGTGTAATGAAAACAGATCATGTTTTCAAAAAAATTAAGGCTAGCATATGATTTGCATTTTACATTATATATCAAAAAGCAAATGCATGAATGTATTTCAGCTGAAGGATAACCAAGAGAAAATCCAGAGCAAAATTTCCTAGTATTTCATTTCTGTTCTGCCCTATATTTTCTCCATAAACGAGATAACAGGTAGTCACTAAAACGATGAAAGCTAAATGTGAATTAAATTGGAAGAAAAAAACCCCATGAAAATCTTAATTAAGAAAAGACAATAAACATCCTACTCTGGAAATCCCTTCATTAAAAAGCTCATGCTCCTCACACAGCATAGCCAGTGACTGCCTGTATATTAAGAAATTGAATAAGTGATGTAAATGGTATAAATATTCATAGAATCACAAGGACCTTAAAGCTCATCTCATGCCATAAGCAGGGACACCTTCCACTAGACCAGGCTGCTCCAAGCCTTGTCCAACCTGGCCTTGAAGAAATATTTATAATCTTGAGGATAAATATTGCAAGACAAAGAAAACTGTGTTATAAGCAGCAGAGTTAATTTATAAAATATTGACTTTCGTTGATAAAACATTTGGGATCTTGCTGAGAAGGTCCTTGCTATGGGTGTAAACCTGATGATACTAGGAGTTATTATTTGATAAAAATAAGATGGCGGACCTGTGGAAAATAAAAGCTGTCTTTAAAGCTATTGCTTTGGAAATCCTCAAGGTAAGGATAGGGTGAGGGAGAACAGACTGTGGACCACAGAGAGGGAATGTGCTGTTTTCTGGCTGACAGGAGAAAGTGCTGAGGACTATCTTCAGGAGATGTCTTCCTCTCTCCAGTGACTCCAAAGGAAACTTTACACCCACTGCATGTCCAAAACTTAGATGCCTCTGAAGGGATACCAAATCATGTCATCTTCTGCCTGCTCTGTTCCTCACAAAACCCCCCAAAACACACATGATACCAGGGGAACTTTAAGAAAGGAAGCAGCAGCATATGGGCTTCCAGAATCTCTGAGGCAAAAATGACAGATGCAAGAGAGGAATGAGACTTGTGGATTCTGGTGGAGGAAAAAGCCTGGAGGCTATCAAGGTTTTGTGCTGTTATTTGATATGAATGAGGCATTTTGAAGACTGGATAGAGCGACAGCAGCTGTGGGAAACTGTTTAAGGGGTTTGGAGCAGGCAGGGATCAGACTGACAGATGTTTGGAGAGAACTGTGATGACATGTTGGCCATGTCCAGTGAGAACTCAACCCTGAGGAAAAGAACAAATTGCAGCACAGAAGCATTTGAGTCATGGCCTTTAAAAAAAAAAAAAAAAGGTCTGAAAAAATTTGCTTTCCCTTTTCTTTCTGGGTAAGGTCTGCTGACTGGATATCAGAGCAGACGGGTGACGACACAGATTTCATCAGCATAATCAGGAGAAAGAAGTTGCAATGCATTCAGCCACAAAAGAAGGAAAATGCCTGGGAAAGGCAATTAGTGAAAAAGGAAAGGAGAGCAAGGGAAGACAGAAACTTGAAAATAAGGGGCATAGAAGAAGAACCACCAAGTAAAGACAACAATGATGACAGAGGTGGTGAAAGATGATGATTTACCACACCACCAACCCCAAACTGAGGAAGTTCCCTGTTTATGAGGCTCTGAAAGTTATAGATTCTATGAAATCCAACAGCATGAATTCATTTCCTTGCTACTATTACTGTGTAGTTGGTATTTCTTGGACATTTACTCCTGAGGTAATTTTCTACCCAGCTACTACTTCCCAGCTCCCCACAAAAGAGCACCTTATGTAAGTGGCATTTTGCTTAGCACAGGTGAGGGTGTTTCCATGCACTGCACAACAAATTCACAACTGAGAAGGAAATTCAGGTACGCAGCTGAAATAACTGCCTGCAACACACACAAACAGCCCTCCAGACATTCTACTGAAATGTTGTATCACACTCTAATAATTCAAATTGTGTTTTAGCATGTGTACAACATGAAAAGATGTCTGGTTTTGTTGTATGGTTTGACATGTTAAGCATGTGCTCACACACAAACAGCCTTGAAACCTTTCTTTCTAAGGGAGATTGTTTCTACAATAGTTTCCTTCTTATCTCAGGTTAAAACACAGATGTGCAGTTCAAAATCACCTGATACTAAAAATTTTTAAAAATTGAGTTGAGAACATTCTCTCTTGCCATTAAAAATGAACCCAGAGGGATCCCACCTCTTTTGTGAGTTGATTCAAGAAGAGATTATTAGTTACTTCTATAAATACATATTTTTATGGTTTTTCTCCAAACAATCCAGATACCCTGTGCCAAGTCTGGCCACACTCTACTCGCCTAATTCCCAGCAGGACCATTTTTCCACAGCACCCATTTCTCCAAACAGACTAGTGGGGGTAAGACAAGCAGCCTCCTGTCATTTCAACGCTGGCAGATACGACAGATGTTCCAGGGAATTAATGTGTATAAACCTAAACACGAGTGACTACAACCAATTAAAATGCTGAAGAACATACTGAAGCCTTTACAGCTTGTAACCAGTTTGAGGTTTTTACTTCTGCTTGGATTAAAAACAACAACAAAAAAAAAAAAGAAGCAGAAAGTCTGCATGATTCTAGAATTCTAATTTGAATTGAATTGCTACACCCTAAATGCATTTCAAACTGTGTTTAAAGCAAAATTAAAACAGCAGTTATCTCAGTTCTACCCAGTACAATTCCCTGGTATCCAAGTTTGCAGTTTTCTCTCATATTTTTCTTACTGTTTAACGAGACAAAACAACTATAAGAGCTACAAATTCACTCTCAGATATTAGTAATTCACTTCAAAAGTAAATACAGCTTTCTATTTTAGCATAACTCACATAAACCATTTTAACACAATGTTCTGTGTTAAAAAGTAGCAGACAAGGATGGGTGTTTCAGATACCCCGAAACACCCAGCCCATATAGAGAGTTTCATCCCCTCTCCTCTGATTCAATCTATGGAATGGGAAAGTAATGGACACGGCACTGTGTGAGCAGAGTTTAAAAAATTCACATTCCTGAAAGTTTTCTGGTTTAATTCCCACAGACAACTAGTGAATATTAATGGAGACTCCTGGAATTTAAAAGGTGGATCCTGAAAGACACATACAAACTAAATTTAGAAAGTGAGATTCTCAGGGATTTTCCTGAATTATATATTTTGATTCCTGTTTATGGCATGGATTAACCAGATAACTGAGTCAGAGGCAACTCCAATCGACTGTAATAGCACACAAATTGACTATTTGGGGTTAGTTATTTGTAGGGAGGGAAAAGAAGACTCTCAGACAGAGTTTCCTTGCAAAAAATGGCTGAAAGGAGGGATATTTGTAGCCAGGAAAAACTGTTTAAAAGCCCCTCAGAGTGAAGTTAAAGCCCTTTGCAGCGTTTATCTCCAAGAGTGCCCTGTCTGAACCACCTGGTCTGTGCTGTGCTGTGAGACCGAGCTGAGAGGGCAAAGAAAACACATTTTGAAGGTTCTGAAATGAATTCGTGTATTCAACCCACAACAACACAACGGCTGGGAAAGTTACCGGCTGCTGCCTTTGTTCCTAGAGATTAACCCGGCACACACGAATAATGGGCTGGATTTATCCTGGACAACAGACACTGAATGACAATTGTCGAGGCACTGCATTAAACATCCTTTGGCTGCCTCCTGCTCGATTCATTTAACACTGGTGAATACATCTCAGCTCGTTTTCCCCTGTTCAAAGCACAGCTACACACACTGGTTTTAAACCCGCACCGGTACCCAGAGCTTACCATGTATGTGCCACCGTGAAGCGACGACGCTGGCGGATGCTTTTATTCACCAGCAACTTTCTGAAAAAGCAGGGAGAGTTCCTGGGAGAGCTGCGAGGAGAAATCTTTGGAGACGTGGGTCTGTTCCCGGGCAGCTTGGGGGGCTCGAGTTCTAAATGCATTTGTTCTTTGAAAGTCCTGATGTAAATCTCGGACTCGGGAGTAGCAAGTTCCCTAGAAGCCTCTTTTGCTGTCATAGCTCAGATGATGTGGGAGCCCTCACCATTCAGAAAACGCAACAAAAACGCAGCGGAGTCAAAGCGCTGTTAAACCCCGCTCATTCACAAGGCTGGGCTCCACAGGAAAGGCTGCCTGAAGCAGCAGCAGCACGAATCGAAGGATGGTAAGCCAGGGCTGTCAGAAAAGCCCTTCTGAGCCCACCTCTCCCCCTGAAAATGCGCCGGGGTGGTGTTGGTGTGTCAGCTCCGTGGTCGCCACCGACGCGCCGGAGCCATTCAAGCCCCGCACAGCAGCTCATGAAAAATTCATCACCACCAGCTCCACATCAGTCCTTTCCCTCCAGCATTTTGCCTTCACCTACCGAACTGAAAACTGGTGGATTTTTCGCGTGCGCGAATAAAATCAAGGAATTCCCCAGCCTGCGCAACCGGCTTCATTCCGGGGGTTTAATAAAAGGTCTTCATTGAGAATTAGTTTTCCCCAAGCCGCAGGAGCTCCACCCAGGACGTGCTTATTGGCTCGGGATTATTTTGACAACTGGACTCTGTTCTGCCCTGTCTTGCGTGAGGAGTGTGTGGGATTCTCAGGACATTTTAATACCCTGACATTGTTCCTGGGCATCACCTGGCACATCCCGGAAGAGACCCCCGGGATGGCAGCACTGGCTCTGGCAGAGGTGTGAGCAGCACTAAAAGGGGACAGGAAAAAAGGTCTAGTAGGGAAAAAAAAAGGCAAGGATGGTATTCTGTAGGAACAAAGCATGCAAGAATCCATGAACGCTGCTGGAGCAGCATGTTCCACTGTCCTAGGATCTGCACGCAGTCAAAGGGCAAAATCCCTGCCAAAACCCCAAAAGATGGGAGACTTGACCCCTTCCTACAAAGACAATGTAAGTTAATTCAAATTAATTTAAGCATTATATCTACTTAAATTAAAAAAAAAAACAAACAACCCACACTATTTTTTTTCTGGATATAAACACCACGAAAGCAACTTCTGCACTTGCAAGGCTAAAAAAACCAACATCAAGGAAAGGAAGTTAAAAGACAAGATTTGATATTGATGGTAAGAACATAATAAATACTGCAGGGAGGGGTAGAGCATCTTTTTAACTGGTCAAAAGTATGTCACTTTAAATGTAAATACAATAAATCTTTTTAAAGGAGGAGGAGACAGGGAAGAGCTAACCCAGCTGGCCTGTGGCCAAAGACCTGATTGCACAGTACAGGCATCAATTACACAACAAATCCCCACCAGTCTCTGTCCATTCCAGTCGTTTTTCACCCCAGTATCCCAAAACACTTTACAAAATCATCAGCATGCCTTCCTCAACCTCAGAGGCTTGCAAGAGAGAGCTTGCCTATAGCAGAGCCTATAGAGGAGTTTCCACACATTCTCCCTAACCTGCCCTATAATATTCACCATTCACATTTATTAAAAACCAAAATAAACAAACAAACACAGAGCCTGAGCCTAACCTGAGGACACTGGAAATGCAGTGTGATTTATTACTGAGAGGTTCAGGCAGTAGCACAACAGGAATATTTAATGCTTTAGGAATTATGACGTGTTAGACTGTGAGCTGTTACTCGACTGCACTGACAGGCAGTGAGAGACAAAGGGACGCTTGAGAGCTTTGCTGAATGAGAAACAAAATCCACACAAATGCTTTCAATCTGGAATTTCACAGAGAAAGAAAAAATTAACTTCCTAACTCACCAGGAAGCAAATGGGATATTGGAGGGGTTTTTTGAGAATATATCTGATATTAGAGAACCAGTATATCCATGCCTTTTCCTAAAGCTATTCAAAGGGCAAGGAAAACAGAAGGAAATCACCTTTTGAAAGCAATAAAAGATGCTGTACAAGGACATACTGCTTATGCTGAGTGGGTGCTGTCCTTCCCTGAATTCAGAGATGGTGCAGAACAGTGTCCATTAAGGGAGTACTTCCCATCATTTGGACATCCATAAATTAGCAATGAGCTCTCAGCCCCACAGCCTGCGGTAACATGGGCAAAGAAATGTAAGACTAAGCTAATGAGAAGGGAAAAGGAGACTGTGGAGGGAAGCAGAGCTCCATTCCCTTGGGAAAGCATAAAGAATGGAAATACAAAGTGCCACCCATTGCTTCAGGTGCTTCTCTAAGCTGAGAGCACTTTGAAGGCTCACCATGAACACAGGATATTTCTTCTTCAAGGTTCGGATACCTTCCAGATCTTGTGACAGTGGGAGCCACAGTGACCTGACAAAGGTTGTGGAGCAGCTCTCTTGGTGTTCCAACTACCACCCTTTATGCTGCCAACTTGTGGTGTTTCACACACAGAGGATCCTGCAGCCAACGTCTGTAAAGTCTCCACTGATTTGTAGCACTGGAATTCTGGCAAGACACGCTGCTTTACTCCAGGATAAGCCAAGAAAAGGTGAGAACAAGAACATCTCAAGAGACTTGAGCTAACTGGCATGAAAGCTTGATACCTGGAAAAACCTGGCAATAATTCTGAAAAATTAATTTTGCTGTATTTGCTGAGCAACAGGAGAAATGGCAGACAGAGCATATAGGGCACCAGAGCCTTGGAAAGGTTCACAGAATCCCAGACTGGTTTGGGTTGGAAGGGACCTTAAAGCCCAGCCTGTTCCACCCCCTGCCATGGGCAGGGACACCTTCCACTAGCCCAGGTTGCTCCAAGCCCCATCCAACCTGGCCTTGGACACTCCCAGAGAAGGGGCAGCCACAGCTTCTCTGGGCAACCTGTGCCAGGGCCTCCCCACCCTCACAGTCAACAATTCCTTCCCAATATCCAATCTAACCCTGCCTTCTGGCAGTTTGAAGCCATTCCCCCTTGTCCTGTCCCTCCAGGTCCTTGTAAATAGCCTCTCACCCACCAGCACCCCCAAGTCCTTCTCCAGGGCTGCTTCATCTGTCCATCTCCAAGCCTGGATTGATCCCCGGGGTGCAAGGACAGAGTTACTGATGTTGCCCTGATACGCAGACAAAATGGTCAACAGGCATCTCGCTCTTTCCTGAACTCTGTTATACCCCAGTAACCCACTGCAATGCAATAATTTGTTTATCAATACAGATTATTGTCTGCAATAGATCAGCAGTTCAAGAGTAACAATTTCATCACATCAACAAAGGGATCAGCAATACAAAGAAAAAGTTGAGGAGGGAGAAAAGATGATTGAAAGGAAGTGCCTGCCAGCACTGGCAGGAAAATGAGACCACCTGGAAGAACAAGGACAATTAAGGAAACTTTCAAAAGTTAAAGTTTACTTGGGTGAGGTTTAACACACACTTCCTACCTCCCTGAAGTGTCTAGAACTGCAGAAGGTTTTAATATATTTTATTAAAATAACCGATGGAGGTGGTAAACAACATTTTCAAGTGTGCAACCCCTCATCAAAAGCTGATCTTCAGTGTGTTGGGAGCAATTGCTAAGCAACGAGAATCCATACCTTTTCTTTACAGTAGCACCATTAGTTACGTGTTTTTAAGTGGTAATAGCCAGGAGAAAATAGAACGCCAGGGAAGAGGGAACTCTGAGTGTCCTGCATGCTTCAATAGGAAAGGAAAAGCTCTTAGAGGACTTTTCACAGCACTTTCAGTTGGTGGCAGAGTAATTGGACAATTGTTCCTCACAGCACACTCTCTAGAAGCACATTTAGATAAGAGCAGTTAGGAAGCTCCCCTCTGTTATTTAGGCAATTGTTCCATCCATCTACATTAGCAAGGCATCCCAAAAAGATAACACTAAATTGACAGTAAATTAATTAGGAAAATTATTTCAAGGGACTGCCATTTGCTGGTGCTACTTGTATTTCTTTTTCCAAGGAAGGAAACCCAAGGGAAAGATATTTTTAATCAAGTACAGAGTCTCCTTTTCAGGAATCCTGGCTTTCAGTATTTCCTCTTCAAAGGCAAAAATAAAGATCTTCATCAAACTTTCAAACAATATGAAAATAAGGATTATTACACTTGCTAATTATTATAAAATATAGCACATAGATCCCCTCTGCATATTTTTAATTTTTCAAGCAATTTGCTGTCATCTAACAAGTGGCCCTGAAGAAACAGGGTCTGTTGCTTTGTACTTGTTAGTCCCAGAAGGACTTTGATGGTCCCTCATCCATGTCAGTGTTTGTTTGGCTTAAGTCAGGCACAGGATTGTAAAAGTCACTTGGGAGAGATGGACATCTTTAATTATAGTTGAAGATGCACAAGGGAAGAATTCAGTCTCTTAGAAGCCAATATTTTTCTTTTAGACTATAATTTAAACACATTTGATGTGAAAAAACCCCACTATTAGGCCAGCAACATTATGGAATTTCACAGCACTGTCCCTACTTAACATGGATTTCTGCCAAATGTACCAGACAGACGTATTGGGAAAGGATCTATGATGGACATCCAGGAGAGAAACTCTAGAAGCCAATTAGCTCCATTAGCTCAGAGAGAGATGAACATGATCCTAAAGAAGAGGCAGTGAAATCACTGTTCCTCTCCAATGGGTCACCTAAAGCTCATTTCCATTAGGAAATAAAAGGGTTGGTCAGAGTAGGTGTGGCCATGCAGGAGACCAGAAATTGGAACTGGGTCACTGAAGCAAGTGATGAGTTTAGAGGAAAAGAGGAGTTGAGGAATGCCTGGTTTTGTGAAAGGGCAGAAGAACATGATTTTGAGGAAAAGGGAAAAGTAAACCAAGTAAGGGAGAAAAAAGCTATGATTTGACAATTTTCTCTTGGACTTAACCAATGTGACTGAACAAAGCAAAGGAAATGAGAAAGTAGAACAGAGAGAGATTCAAGAACATAGGAAAAGTCATTTGTACTGGAAAAGAACTCGGTTACAAAGACAGCAGTAGAGGAGGGAATAAATTTGCAGTGGAAATGTCACAGGACTGACATAGATGTGATCTCTGGTTCAATGCCTAAGGCAGAAGATGTAATTGCCAAGATGAGCCAGCACTGGGAATAAATAAGAGCAACCCAGGGAATGGGAGACAGGCAAAGATGTGAGGGGGGAGCAGGGAATCAAACAACACAGAAATGTCTAGAGCAACACAAAAAAATACATCAGTGAACTGGAAGCTGTAGAAAGGGAAGCAGCCAGGAAAACAGATGCCAAGGAATGGTGCTTTAATATGAAAACAGAAGTCATGGTGGATTAAAATGTAAGGATAGGGAATGACAGGCAAGGCTTTCAGTCAGAGCAATGGCTGGTAAGAAAGAGCTGAGAAGGTGACAGTGATAAGAAAAGGAGAGTTGGATGCAGCATTGTTAAAACATGGAGGAGATTCCAAGAAAATAAAAAGCAGCTGTACAGGCAGTCCTATACAGAAGGATGTGTTTGTGGCAGAGAACTTAAATCTTTGCAGTGATGGAGTAGCTTTCTAGACACAACAGAAGCAGAGGAAAAGGGAAAAGAAGGGTAAGGAGCACAAGCTGAAGAACAGACACAAGAGAAAACAATACAAAACATACTTCCTGCCTTCTTGATTTCCTTTCCATCACAACCAAGAGACACATTATGTCCATCCCACCAGTGAGTGCTACTAATTCCATGAGGGGCAAAGTCAGTGTTAGTTAATTCTACCCCATGCTAGTCCCCATTTTCACTTTTAGCTCCCTCAGAGTAGCAGTAAATTTGCTTAAAGCATTGACTTAAATACAGAACTATGATTGGCATTTTAAACCATCATCCCAAACTGTGAGGCATTAAAATAGTAATTTAACCTGAATAATAAGAATTCACCATTGTAATTGGAGATGCTTTTGATCAATCACATCTTTCTACAAGGCAGTAAAGGAAAGCCACAACACAGCATGCAGATCAACCTTCCAAAACATACAATACAAACCCAGGGCTTAAATGGAACAGCAAAGAAAGACTATCTGAAGCTGTGAAGAGATGCTGATGTTGTTGCCCGGGGAAGCTGTAGCTGCCCCATCCCTGGAAGAGTCCAAGGCAGGTTGGACGGGGCTTGGAGCAACCCGGGATAGTGGAAGGTGTCCCTGCCTATGGCAGGGGGTGGAATGAGATGAGCTTTAAGGTCCCTCCCAACCCAAACCAATCTGTGATTCTATGACATTACCCACCCCATGAGCTCAGCAGAGGTTGGACAGGACTCACTCTAAATAAAAGGCCACCTTTTGAGCTCTTCCCATTCCATAGCATCCAGTTGCCCTTAAACAGACTATTCCTCATTCAATAGGCAGCTTGTATATTAATTTCTGGTTTAACAACCAGTACTTGCAGCCTCTGTATATGATTCTGTAAGGTTTTAGCCCTTTAAAACATTCCCTACCTCTAACAAGGTCAAGAAACTCCAGAATACTTTTAAGATTAGTCACAAAAACTGAATTCCATCTTTAGGAAAGACACCTTGAGAGTTTTGAGTGGTTGGATGCTCATCTGTTCACACTGACTTTGTCATCTACGTCAACCAGATCACTGTACTGTTTGAGCAGAGCTCTACAAGGTGTTCTCTGTCACAGGAAAATTATTTGCATTCAGAACACGCATGAAAGAGTCAGTAATAACAGTAAACCTGGTGCCTTTCACGTGCTGTTTAGTCCTAAACTGGATTTGGTACAGTTTTTCCTTAGTAAATCACACCGCACACAAGACAAGATTGATCTGGCTTCCTTGTACTTTTTAGTATTTAAACAAAAAAAGTACAAATTCTTACCAGGCTACTTTTTCTTATAGGTATTTATACTGTTACCTCTTAGTAGACACATCTGAGAAAATAAAATATCTCACTTATACTTTTTATTTTATATTTAAACTATATTTCTATCATTTATATATTTACAAATTTATATATTTTTACACTTATTATAAAATTATATAAGCCAAAGAGGCATGATGTAAGATGGGAATTTGTTTAGCAACTTTAATTGTGCTTGATTTATTCTCAGAGAACATTTAAATGCCTTCTATATTATCCATAGTGAGTAATCACATATGTCAGACCAATCTGTATTACTTATGATTATTTTCTCATTTCCCAGCTATAGATTAATATTTTACAAATTAATTCAATAAGCCAATTTATTCCTCACAGGCAGAGACCTTCGGGGTGACTCCTGAGAAAAGAGAAGCCAATGGAAAAAAGTGTTAAAATTTCACCCATCCTGCTGAGAAGAGGCTTTGTGTTCCTACAGAGATGCAGTATGAAGGAATCTCTAAAAATATATTGGCCTGGACAGGCTGGCTCAAGCTCTCCCCAGGCTGTTCTTTGATTTGTCAGTGTGTTATTTATTCATTTTACTCACTTCTGTGACTGTGATCAGCAGCAGGTGCACCTGCCTCTGCCAGGAATTTGCCTGTGACTAAACACCTCATCTCCCATGAGTCACCTGCATTTGACAGCCAGGATTAGGGCTTTGCTCACCAGATCACAGAATCACAGAATATGCTGAGTTGGAAGGGACCCACAAGGATCATCCAGTCCAACACTCAGCCCTGCACAGGACCATCCCCAAGAGTCACACCAGGTGCCCCAGAGGATCATCCAAACACTCCTGGAGCTCTGGCAGCCTTGGTGCTGTGACCACTGCCCTGGGGAGCCTGTTCAGTGCCCAACCACTCTCTGGGGGAAGAACCTTTTCCTGAGATCCAACCTAAACCTGCCCTGACACAACTTCAGGCCATTCCCTGGGGTCCTGTCCCTGGTCCCCACAGAGCAGAGATCAGGATTAGGGCTCTGCTCACTAAGTCAGGGCCTGAGATAAGCTCAGTTGGTTATAGCCTGGTGCTAATAACACCTATGAGCCCACATATTTCTCTGATATTGGTCTCACCTGCGGTGGCTAAGCAGGAACAGAAAACTCCACATTAATCCAAGACTGTTTAGGTTTTGTATTTTACTCTTGCTCTTCCAGCCTCTTAGTTCTGCAGCAGTTGACTCACAAAACAGTTTATAGGCAGTTATTTGGATTTCTTTGTGTTTCAGACCAACTACACCTTATCATCTCTCTCAGGTTAAACAGTACCATGTTTACAAGGTTCATTTATTTATAGTTATTTTTCCCTAAGGAACCCCTGACAAAGACAGGTAGAGCTCACTCCATCTCCTGTTCAACAGCAGGGTTGGAACCTCCAGCTTTGCCAGGTGACTCAGGTTTTGGTGCTGGGAAAGAACAGAAAATGCAGTTGCTCAATTGTCAGGATTCCCACATAGCTTTGTCCATTACGGCTTAATTAAAGGAATAAAATCCCAGCCAAAAATCCTAGAAAGCAGCTCACTGCCAGTGCCAATAAAAACAGGGTCAGAGAGGAGGTGGCTGCGGCCAAGTTTATAACAAGTCTCATGTTTTTATTCATGGTAAGAGTGTCCAACAATGGGTAACGAGCCCATGGAGCAGCAGTCAGGGCAAGAACATGACCAAGGCCAACAGCAGAGGACAACACCATGTTCTTGTTCCCCTAATTCATCCCAGTGACACTCTCAGTGTTAGCAGGGTCTGTGCTCAAAGGACCCAGGAGGGAATTGCTACAAAATGGAAGTTTAAAAATATTCCAGGAAGTCTTGACATAGCTACTGAAAACATGTAAGAGAAGGTCTAAAGGCATCTGACCCCCCCCAGTGCCTAGTGGATACAGATCATGAGTAATTTGGTAAACTGAGTCAGTAGTTTGATTACAAGTATTTAGAAATGTGATTTATAAGTGGATTTGGTTGAATTTTTTCCAGGAAAATCACAGAATCACAGAATTGTTAGAGTCAGAAAAGACCTCTAAGATCATTAAGTCTAACCATCAACCAGCACCACCACCACGTTCACCACTAAATCCTGTCCTCAGGTGCCACATCTACATGGTTTTAACATCTCCAGGGATAAGGACTCCACCACTGTCCTGGGCAGCCTATGTCAGGGCTGAACAACCCCTTCCATAAAAAAATTTCCCTAATATCCAATTTAAAACTCCCCTGGTACAACCTGAAGCCTTTTCCTCTTATCCTGTCACTTGTTATTCTGGAGGAATGAGTCCAAATACTAAACAAAAACTTATCTAATCATAGAATGGTTTGGGTTGGGAGGGACCTTAAAGCTCTTGCAGTTCCATCCCCTGCCATGGGCAGGGACACCTTCCACTATCCCAGGTTGCTCCAAGCCCCGTCCAACCTGGCCTTGGACACTTCCAGGGATGGAATGTCATGGATCAGCTGAGAACCACCTGGAGTTCTCCAGGTAACACAACAAACTGTGTCAGATCTTGCCTTTCAAATGAAGTTATCATTAGTCAGAAGCTTAAAAGAAAATCATGTCAAATTATTGTCTGATTCAGCTTTTCTATCAACGGTATTTCCATAATCTTCATTTATTTTATATTCTTAGGAGGATGAAGTTTGAACATAATATTTCAGAAGCTTCTTTGTCTTTTGCTGATTAAGAGTGATTCATTTTTTTCCATTCCACATACATTTCAAGCTGTCTTGTCGCATTCTGGATTGAGGTATATAATTATAATTTAATCATGAAAAGCCTTTTTTGTGTGCCTACAGCTACCTCTGTTTTGAAGACTTGCATCTCCAGGCAAACCTGGCAGCACCAAACTTCAGAATCATCCTCAATAAAACTACTGGGCTCACCTTGCAATTCACACCAAAGGGGGATGTTATAATTTTGACTAAAATAAGTGGAAATGAATTCAAGGATAATAGTGCAGCAATAAAATATAAATTGTGTACAAAAAGACATTTATCAAATAATTATAATTTTAATTCAAAACCTGTGACAAGTCCAACATTAACAAAATTCCTCCATACTAACTACATCCCATACAAATAATAGTTATTCTATTTAGGCTTTCAAGAAAACAGGAAAATAAAAAAATGTGCCAACAGAGAAGAAGATCCGAGAGCTTCAAAAACTGATGGCAACAGACAATGTCTAAATACAGGCAGACAAAACACTTATCTGGGTATTTTTAGCTGAGAAAATAACTCCAGGGCTAAGTCAGAGATGCACAAATTATCTCTGCAGCAGCCCCTTTTTGGACAGGTTGGCATTTGTACTGCCCACCCACACAATGGGCGAGCACTGACCTCTGGATATTTGGGTTGCCCACTATTTTTTCCCAATAGAAAGGATTCCCGGGATTTATTTTAATAAACAGATTTCCAGGATTTGTTGCATAATATTAGATGGGGTTGGGGGTCCAGTAGTGACCCCCCCAAACCAGAGCCAGGGGAGCAGCTCCCCATGGGTGCCAACCCCACCACGGTTTAGTTGGATTTCTTTGACTGATCCTCATCAGGAAGAACCACCAATCCAAAAAGTCAGCAAGGATGAGATATTCTCTAGAGGCTTACGTCTTACTAAGGGAAAAAATAGCAATATTTTAGAAAAGATATTTCTCTAAATTATCTATTGGCATTTCCTCTGTCACATCTTTGGGAAGTATTAAAATGACTGACAATAAAGTCAAGGAATTTTCCTTTCCCACCTTGGTGGGCTCAAACAGATTTAAGCCTCTTTATGCAACTTCTTTCATCCACCTGCAGACAACGTAGGAACAACCTACAAACAGAATATTTTCAGCTTTCAGGGATTATCTTGAGGGATCCCCAGCACTCCAAGCTCCCACCAAATCCCAGCACCAGGAGTAAGCCATACCTAAATGGACCAGGTAATATTTTCACCATCCCTAAACGGATCAAGTAATATTTTTACCTACTAAAACCATAAAAAAGTCACTGAGCAAGCAAAATCCTTTAGGGCTCTTTCCAGATCTTTTCAAAGACACCTTTTATATCGCTAGGACAAATCACAGTAAGTCTTTTTCAAAACAAAGGTTTCATATGCATTTGCCATCATAATGTATATTATTTTAATTATGCACAGCATAATTAAAACCTTTTTTCCCCACAGAATAAATGAGATGTTCTGAGGAGCAGAGTCGACCTCCTTTTCCAAGGTAAGGAAATGCCCCACAGAAATGTGGTGCAGGCTTTTGAAATCCATGAAGTGTTTTCAATCAGAATAATTGATCCTGCTTCATTATCATGAAAACTGATGGGATTTATGGAAATAATTAACATTTTGAAGCAGGTGATGTCCAGAAGTCCCTTCCAACTTCAACCATTCTGTGTTTTAAATAATTTCAAATATCGGTATAAAAACTAAAAATGTGGGTTTAAGTATTTTTTCCTCTAGTTTTTATTTTTCACATTGTATGGGAAGCCAGCTCATCTATTTTTTTTTTCTATTCCAAGCTTGCGGGATATTCCTTCAGTTCTTTTCTAGTTGAATTTGCAATTATCTAAGAAATAAGACTTTAACCTATTTCACAGGGTGCTATCCCAGGGTCTGAAACAACATCTAAAACACAAAACAAAATTAAAAAAAAAAGCCCCATACTTCTCCAAAGCATCATCTCCTTCTGAACTCCTGGGATTCATCCCGCCATTCCTGTCAAAGCTTCCTATTATCCCAAATATTTCCTTTCATCCTATGGGATTTACAGGTTTCAAATATGTAAAGGAATATTTGGGCAAATTACCTTCTGCTTGGTTTACCAGCAATAATAATTTTGTCATCCTTTTAATTCTCCATGCAAATCTCCACCAATTTATCATTCTAACTTTCCTTATCTACCCTTAATTAATTCCCACCTTATCTATCCCTCAATTAATTACCAACAGTTTCCCAGGGACTACGAGCCAGCTCTGGCTGAACTCAGCATTTTTGCTGAAGGTTTCAGTTGCCCAAAATGACACTGAATTTCTGTTTTATTTAGTTTCTGACGTTGCATTTAATTTGCTGCCCACGATCACCATCTGGAGAACAAGGAGCAGTACTACAGGAGCAGATACAAGAGTAGATCTGCCACTCAATACATCAGCCCTCGTCATAATTCACTTGTACACCTGAAAAACGCACTCCAGGAAGGTTTTGAGGTGGATGTGGAGAGTAGGATCAATCCTGTAGTATTTTCCTCTTAAATTCTGACCTGCCCAGTAAAATACTTTCAGAAGAGACAAGCCATAGATCTGCTCACAGACAAATGGCAAATTCACAGTCACACAAACATGTATTTAATAAAGCACTTAATACCAGAGTCTAAATATTTAACAGAACCTCTAAGTTTTGAAAAATTCCAATATTTAATATTAACCATATCAACTCTTCATATAACTCTTAAAGCCTTTATTTCCTTATGCTTTGGGACACATCACAGAACATATTTTTGTTTCAACAGAGAAACTTGCAGTAAAACTGTCAAAATATCCCCACACACCTGAACAAAATGTGTGGAAAGAGTGGAAATGAGCCTCCAGCTCTCAGACCCATCTCAGGAGCTGGAAAGTATCAAAAAAATAGGGAAGAGAACTATTTTGGATGCTCTAAGTGTAGCTACAAATATATTCTTCACACCCTCTCCTCTCTCTTCACTCTTGCCCAGATTTCTTATCACAAAGCTTTAGTTATAAAATATGGAGCAGGATGGTGGAAAACATTTTAACAAGTTTTATGAAAATATGAACAAAATTTGGGCAAAAGAAGCTTATAAATCTTCTCCATTCAGATTGTCAAACTGCACATCTATTGGACTTCTATCCCACATCCAGGATCTTGTTCCTGCAGGGCAACATTGGTTTTCAGCTCCAATTCTTTCCTGCTCAGAGATATCACTTTATATTTATCCACACTGAAATTTTCCTTTATTGCCCACTCACTCAGTCTCTTAATGCTCATCTCATTCCAAAGCTGTTCCAAGGCAACCACAAATACTGGAATTATACAAATTTAACCTGTGTCTAGGGTGTATTTCACACAGAACTGAGCCATGATGTAGAAACCCAAAGAGTTTGGGGACCAGATCCTGCTCCAAAAACATCTCAGTCATGAGAGGGGGACCTTCTCACTCTCTCCAACTCCCTAACAGGAGAGCAGAGCCAGGTGGGGGTCAGGCTCTGCTCCCAGGGAACAAGGGAGAGGATGAGAGGCAACGGCTTCAAACTGTGCCAGGGGAGGTTTAAGTTGGTTATTAGGGAAAATTTGTTCATGAGAACTGTTGTCCAGCCTTGGCACAGCTGCTCAGGGCAGTGGTGGAGTCACCATCCCTGGAGGGGTCAAAAAACATGTGGATGTGGCACTTGGGGATATGGGTTAATGGTGATGCTGGTTAAAGGTTGGACTTGATGATACTAAAGGTCTTTTCCAACTTTAACAATTCTGTGGTTCTATGACTGTGCTCCCTGAGAGTCTGGTCAGGCCCCCAATAACTGGGAATTGCATAGGGAAGGAACTGCCTGGCATGGGTAGGGATCACCGCTAAACTAGGGAAAAGCCCTCAATAACTAGAACTTAAACAGAAAATGGGAAAGTTCAGACCAGTCTTCTGCCCAGCTGTAAGAGCAGCCAATCTCACTGGTCAGAATGGTGAGGGCGATGCAAAAACAGAACCACAGAATCCCAGAATATGTGAGTTGGAAGGGACCCACAAGGATCATCCAGTCCAACACTCAGCCCTGCACAGGACCATCCCCAAGAGTCACACCAGGTGTCCCAGAGGATCATCCAAACACTCCTGGAGCTCTGGCAGCCTTGGTGCTGTGACCACTGCCCTGGGGAGCCTGTCCAGTGCCCAAACACCCTCTGGGGGAAGAATCTTTTTCTAAGATGCAACCTAAACCTGCCCTGACACAACTTCAGGCCACTCCCTGGGGTCCTGTTCCTAGTCCCCACAGAGCCGAGATCAGTGCCTGCCCCTCCTCTTCCCCTTCCAAGGAAGCTGTAACTGCAATGAGGTCTCCCCTCAGTCTCCTCCAGCTGAACAGACCAAGTGCCCTCAACTGCTCTTCACATGGCTTCCCCTCAGGGCCCTTCCCCATCTCCATTGGCCTCCTTTGGACACTCTCTAATGGCTTCGTATCTTCCTTATACTGTGGTGCCGCAAACTGCCCCAATATTCCAGGTGAGGTCCTGTTGGAACAGCTCTGCATCACCAGTCACACTGACTAGCAACTCCCAGTCCCTCCAGTAAACTGGGATTTTTACAGTGAAGAAATAGCAATAACCTGAGAACGTGTTATTAGGGGTTTCTCTGGGACTGGAGCACACGCAGCTCAAGAAAAGATTCTCATCCATCGATTCTGCTGTACTGAAAAAGAGGAGCAGCGATGCCCCCTTGTGTTCCAAGGAAATTAATGATAAATCCATTGCAATTCCTTGCACTTCTCCTAAATCAGGGACTAATGTGTATTCAAAGATCTTATTCTTCCAATCCCACCTTGTGAAGAGGCTCTCAATGGCCTCACTGCCAGGATTGCAAATTGTTGCACACACACAAGGGAACACTTGGACAATGCTCCCAAAGGTAAACCAATCCTTTTATCATCAAAATTCACAATCCATCTAAAATTAGATAACTCATTTTGTTAAATTTATCACAGCAATTAGGCACAAAACCTGAACAAAAGCTCCTGATAATTCCTCCCTGATTTCTGTATCTCAGCTATTCATTCAAGTGTAGAGCTTATAAATCCTCTTTTCAACAGGAACATTCTTTTTAAAGCACTCTAACAAATGAATTTGGGATGTCCTCTGTAATTGTTCAAACACAAACTGAAAAGTGCTGAGCTTAACAGAAGCTAAAACCAGATTCCAAGTTGGAAATAATGATGTGAACATGTCTTGCAATCAGAAAACAAAACTGACAGTGGAAAATTTATAAACTAGAATCTAAAGCTTACTTGAAACCTGAAGATGAAACTACACGTTGTAAGGCTGCAATAATGTCATTTCAAGATTTGTATGACAAGCAGGACAGCCAACCTTATTTTGCCATTAAATCCATCCTTGCAACTCCAAAACATGGACACTCAGGGCTTTGCCTCCTCTCCTGACTCCAGATTATTTTCCTTTTTTTTGGCACTTAACACCAGTTCCTATTTAAGAACTCACCTCTTAGCAAGTCCCTTGTAATCAGCTCTCTGATGGTTTCTTTGGGACTTATCTTGAGCTTAACATTAGATTCAAATGGGCTTTTTTCAAGTATTTTTTCGAACACATGGACAGGAAATAGCCAGAATTAAAGCCTTTTTCCTCAATCTGTTGTCTTTCACCATCCTGAACTCTTGTGTGGGTGGAAAATTAGTAACACAATCCTCTGGCCAAGATCAGAATTTATGACGCAAAAGTTTCACGAGGGATTTTAACAGAAGTAGAATTTCAAAGAAAAGGCAATAACTTTGTAAAGTTATATGGATGACAAACCAACTGATAGAGTTCAACAGTACTGATTAACATAGATAATTATCTATCTTAAAAAAAATAAGGAAAGAAGCCAACTCCAAGGAAAAAAAAAACCCTAAAAAAAACCTAAAAAAAGGTAATAAAACCACAATTACATGAGATTTACAACAAGGGAAAATAACTTACCAGTCTTGGTAAGTGGTGATTGCAATACTTGGAGGTGTCAGCAGAGGCAGAGTTGTCGGTCTACAGACAATGTCTCTGTCAGGTGTCCTGGCCTTCTCTGTCTGTCTCTGGGACAATGGTGGTAACTGCAAATTACCAGAGCAGCATCTTCTCCCTCTCCACAGGTCAATGCCCAGAGCGTGGGTGGAAGTGCTGTAGGACTTACTCAGCCCACACTCCAGGTAATCCAGAGAGTTCTGTAGAGACAAGAAGTCGTTGAAGTTCTGCAAAAAAATGTTTTCCTCCATGAAGATAAAACACATCCAATTTTTCTCCAATTGTTCTTCTGAAGGCTTGGCAGAGTCTGAGAGCCCTGTGTTATTTTATCAAGTTGTGAGTGCACTTGAAAATTCATTCAGAACTTGTCTCAACTAAATTCAACATTTCATTCTAATGTAATTAAACACTTTCCCTTCAGAGAAAAGCACTCTGCCCTGTGTCTGACATTGCTGGTAGAAATAGTCTCCAAAAAAGGTTTTGATCAACTGAAGCAGTTTTTCCTCTTCTAGTTTCTACAGGTTTTTATTTAAAAGCATCCCCATGATCACAGAGCTAGCTGTCAGTCTCCTCAAACACAGCCAGAAGTTGCAGCAGAACAGAGCTGCAGGAGGGTTGGTTGTCAGTTTTGGTCTCACCCAGAGAATTTAGCTACTCAAATATAGCTGTCCAATATAAACGAGGCTATTTCTGTATTCCATGTGATGAGCTATCAATAGAAGCTGGAGGGTTATTTTGATCGGTGTATATGTGTGTATATATATATATACATATATTTATATATTTATGGCCACATTTATCCTCTTTTTCTACCTCCCTCTGAATTTTGATCTCCACCCTGCTCTTTCCACCCTCTACAGACCTTTCCAAACCCACTTTACCGTCTCCCCAAATCCCTTGGTTCATTTTCCCTACAAACTGTGCTCTTCCAGCCAGCACTGGGGGACTACAGAGAAAATGAGTGAGGTTTAATTTTCCAGGAACAGCTTGTTGGACTTGATCTTGGCAGTCTTTTCCAACCTAAATGATTCTGTGGTTCTACGAACTGCAAAGGCCTCTGTTGCCTCACAGGTTCTTCCACTGCACAAAATCAGGTCAAAAACACTCCTAGGAATTCCAGAAAGAAAAGCCTTGCCTTCTGTATGAGGATCTGACTCAACCTGCCCTTATTAATAGTCGTCATAGGACTATTTAATTATTTGTTATTATTCAAGAAGTGTCCAGAAGAGTTTTTCAGCTTCCCATTAGATTTCAGATGCCTGTTTTCATTAAAGTCAGTGAGGACCGAGCAAACAGCCTCATGCTCAGGCAAACTGACTATGAGCAGTGCAACACGTGCTCTAAGAGTGCAAAATAAACACTTATTTACTGGAGGAGTGCTACAGGTTACTCTAACTCTTAGGTTCAACTCCTCCAACTGTGTTTTCCTTTACATTCCACGTGATTTCCTGGTTTTTGAGAGCCTCAGCTGTGACAAACAGGCCAATTAAGACTGTGTTTATCAGGCCATCATTACAAAGTGATACATCTCTCCAGAGAATGGGAGCTGGAGTTTAATTAATAGGGGATTACCATGACGATTAGAAAGCGTAGAGATGGAATAACACATTTATCATCACATTAAGTGTTCAGCAACTGCAGTGGGGAGAGACAGTGGAACACTCATAAGCATGTAAGTGCAGCAGATGAGCAAAGGTGGGATCCAGAACAGATATTCCGCAAGTCACACCAACATTCCCAGCTGGCTGCCCACACTACACTGACCAAAGACAGAGTATATGGTATCTGTAAGACTCCTCTAAACCTGTCATGGGGGTTGGTTTGTTCATTTTTAAATATGCTATGCTTATTTTCTGCTTATTAAATAATAATCTTCCAGGATTATCAAAGAGCACTCAAAGCAGAATCAGCTCATATTTCTGAAATAAGACAAAACCAGCTTTTTTATTGTTTTCATGAAGTACTGGGGGAAATAAAACATGTTTTCAGAAGAAACTCACCTCATCTGCAGTTACTGTCATGACACTTCTGCTTTTCTTCATTATCGAGACTGAAGTGCACCCCGTTATAAAAAGCTCGTGTTGTTAAATCCAATTTCTTCAGACGGGCAATCTGAAAGAAAAAACATATTTCTGAATAACAAACTGGCTTTGATGACAAACTAACCATCACCATCGCAGCTGATTTATAACTTGCTGCCCATTTTCACAGAATCATGGAATTGTTAAGGTTGGAAAAGACCTTTAAGATCATCAAGTCCAACCCTCAACCCAGCACCACCATGTTCATCACTAAACCATGTCCTCAAGTGCCACATCCACATGTTTTGAACACGTCCAGCAACGGTGACTCCACAGTTTCCCTGGGCATCCTGTTCCGGTGCTTTACAACCCTTTCCATGAAAAAACTTTCCTTAATATTTAATCTAAACTTCTGCTGGTGCAAGTTCAGGCTGTTTCCTCTTATCTGTCTGGTTTTCCATAAAACACAGGCAGCAGATGTTCCGCAAGTGCAGCTCTGTAACTGTGAAAGGCCAATTCAATATTTAGCAAAATCATGTTGAGAGCAACCAGCATTCCCAAGGCTCTGCAATCTAAGCCAGCCTTGAGACCAGCCCAGTAATCTGGGACCAAAGCTAACAGGTTTTTCTCTAAAATGTCTTTAATTGAGCCCTTTTCAGAGGCACAGAACAGAAGGTCTCCAAGAACAACTCAAGGTGGCTCTCACAGAAGAAATTTGCATTTGTAATGTGATTCTAAAATTCAATGACAACTCCCAAACATTATTTATTATTACACTACCACACACACTTCAGCCACTAAATCACAGCCTTCTGCAGAGGTGACACTGCAGCCACCTTGAACAAAGCAGGAATGAGAAGGGGAATAAAACTCAGCCGAGCAGCTGAAGCAGCAGGAGAAAGCAGCACATGGGAATAACCTCCCTTGGAGTGTTCCCAGGCCCTTTCTTTTTATTGCTGTGGTTTAGTGCTAAGAAAAAAGCAGCATTCAAGATTATATAGAGAGAACACAGAGTTGTGGTGTTTTCCTTTTTTCCCCGAAGAACAGGTAGAGCTGGAGTGCCACTTTTTGTGTGCTGGTATATGTTCTCTCCTGTTTGGAAGGGGAAAAACCTCTTGGAAATCTCTTATTTGAGGTTGAAGACAGATGAAGGGCCCCTGTTCATAAACATTATTGCTGAAGTCACCACAAAAAGTTGTGCAACAGTTTCAGGCTTGGTGATGTCAGATTTCTAACACGCTGTTCACTTTGAGAAATCAAGGGGTTTTGTAGAATCATGGAATGGTTTGGGCTGGGAGGGACCTTAAAGGCCATTCCATTCCAGCCCCTGCCATGGGCAGAGACACCTCCCACCAGACCAGGTCACTCAGAGATCCATCCAGCCTGACCTTGAACACTTCCAGGGATGGGGAGTCCACAACCTCCCTCTACAGAGGTTTAACTCTTTTTCTGTATTCCATTCACCTCTCCATGCAGTGCAATTTCAGGAGAGCAACAAGCAATTCAGACCTCCTGCAAAACAGGGTTGCCAGACCCTGGCCACCATCAGCCGATGAGGAGCAGACATGGCATGAACATTAGGCACTTAATCTTCTTCCCTGCCACTGCCAGCAGCCAGAGTCCTGGAAAGCAGGGAACCTGCATCACCTGCTTTTCCTATGAGGTTCAAAGCCCCGGCAGCAGGTACTGAAAGCTTCTTACACAGCAAATGCTGGTTGCACAAAACCTTCCCACCCCACAATGAACTCAGGAGTCTGAACACTCAAACATGGCAGCTTGGTTTGGCTTCCAGGACAACACAACTGTGCCACCAAGGGTACAAATTCTGCCTGTGTCCAGGGTAAACACCATCTATTTTACACCTCTACCTCTTCAAATCAAAAAAAAAGCATCAGGACAAAGCTCACTATAATTCTCAGTCACAGCCCCCAAGTACAGAGGTCTGAGGACACCGCAGTCTCAAGGAGCCAACTGCTCATCTGCTCTTCCATGTGCCACAACAAACCTGATTCCCTTGAAAGCAGAGGGGAAAAAAAAGGGAGAAAACATAGGAAACAAAAACTCAAAGGAAACTCTAACACAAAGCTCTAACACTGCTTAGCTGTCTTCCTGTAGTTCTGGCTGCAGCACAGGCACCTCCAGTTGTTTTCATTTCCTTAGGGTTCATCCATCCAACACACACATATCCCAGCCAAAGCATTCCCAGTGCTCAGATCCATGCCAGACAAAACTCACTGCCATTTCAGCAGTGCCAGCACATAGAACTGGAGGATTCAAAGGAAAAGAGCTGAGAGATTTGTCTTCTAAAGCACTCCAACAGCTTCCCTCCACAAAAGGATCAGCTTCCCTCCACAAAAAGATCCACAAAAGGGAGCAAAGGACAGGTAACAAGGACCCTGCAACACTTCTCCTCAGGGCTATCTCCCCCCAGCATCCATCCCTGACTCACCAGAGCCAGAGTTGGAAAAACAGATTTATGGTCTGACAGAGCCCACTCCTTCCAACAACAGCCTCCACACATCTCACAGAATACCATATTTGCTGAGTTGGAAAGGACCCACAAGGATCATCCAGTCCAACACTCAACCTGCACATCCCCAAGAGTCACACCAGGTGTCCCAGAGGATCATTCAAACGCTCCTGGAGCTCTGGCAGCCTTGGTGCTGTGACCACTGCCCTGGGGAGCCTGTCCAGTGCCCAAACACCCTCTGGGGGAAGAACCTTTTCCTGAGATCCAATCTAAACCCGCCCTGACACAACTTCAGGCCATTCCCTGGGGTCCTGTCCCTGGTCCCCACAGAGCAGAGATCAGTGCCTGTCCCTCCTCTTCCCCTCCCAAGGAAGCTGTAACTGCGATGAGGTCTCCTCCAGCTGAACACATCAAGTGCCCTCAGCATCTCCTCACAAGGCTTCCCCTCAGAGCCCTTCCCCATCTCCACTGCCCTCCTCTGGACACTCTCTAAGCACTCAGGGTAGGTTTAGATCTTGCAGCAGTGGAAGGGTTGTTAAAATCCTGACATGTGGCAGCACAGAGCATGGCAGTGTTACATCTCTGCAAACCTCCCATGGTTTAGATCGATAGTACAATGAGATGACCTCACAGGCATGAGAAAAGGCATGGAATTACAGAATGCCAAGTTGGATGGGACCTCAAGGATCACCTGGTCCAATCTCTTTTGGCAAAAGCATTGTCTAGACAAGATGGCCCAGCACCCTCTCCAGTTGAACCTTAAAAGTGTCCAGTGTTGGGAATTCATTGCTTCCCTGAGAAAATTATTCCAGTGGTTGATTGTTCTCATTGTGAAACATTTGCCTTCTGCCTCCAAGAGTCACTGTCCTATTAGCAGCATAAAAGTCATGCTACATCAGCAGAATAAAATTCTAGAATAAGTTTAATGATTTTATCAATCTTCAACAGCTAGGAGAAACTAAAAAGCCCTGCTATAAAAAGAATTGGGTGATACTGTCCCAGATATCGTGCAGGTAAAGATGACAATGACAGTGGTATGTATGCACAGACAACATGGCATGAATAAATACATATTCCCCTGTAATATGTGGAGAAAATTCATAGAAAGAACAAAGGCAGTTACATCAACAGCAGAATGAAGCACACAACTGATTTGTGTTTAATAAAGCACAGATTTGTGCTTAATAAAGCACGAGTTTAAGTGTTCAACTGTGCAGACACTGGGATTTCAACACAAACCAGCTCTGCCTCCTGAATAGATGTCAGTTCACAAAGTAACATCAATAAATCAATACATACATAATGAAGTGAAAAAACACACTCATAAGTATTCAAGAAAACTTCTTAGGATCACAGATTCGTTAGGGTGGGAAAAAACTTTTAAGACCATTGAGTCCAACCATCAATCCACCACCATGTTCACCACTAAACCATGTCCTCAAGTGCCACATCCACATATTCTCTGGGAAAACAAATCTGAAAGAATAAGAGTCTAAGAATGTCTCCTAAATTTTGCTGAACTTTAGTATTAGAACCAACACCAGGACGTGAGAGATGGAGAGATGGACCAGAGTGACTTGCAGATAATTTCTGTGAAAGCCTGAGTCCTCTCATACCACAACTTCCTTCCCTTTATAAATATTTATCAATTTGCCAAAGCAAATTTAACCAGAATATGAATAATTCCAAGCCATCTTTTGTTTTGTTCTGTAGATTGCACTTCTGAAGAGCCCACCAAGAAAATTGAACACTTCCTTTAGTCATGACTAAGTTACTATTAAAATCTGACTCACTCTTTCTTGTGCCTTTACATAAAAGATCTGACACCTGGGACAAGTATTTAGGGGGAAAATAAACCAAATAAAAACACTCCAGAGAGCCTTACTCGGAGTTGTTTTTCTCCTGTACATTTTGTAATTCATGTAATCTTTCATGACAAACAGAGTTGCTCTCCACCACCCAAATCCTCCAAAAATAAACTGTATCCCAGTGGCTGGTTATACGTGGGTAACAGGGAATGCTGAGAAGCAGCAAAGCTTTGAATTTGTTAATAAATTGCAAAGAAAAATATTCTTTCGGTGCTGCACTTGAGTCTAATCCATTTTGCTGGAATATAGGCAGGGTATGAGGTTTCTTCTTACACCAAGTTCTTCCACCTCAAGTTTTTTGTGTTCTATGACTGTGTGTTTCAAAACTGCTGGTAAATACTCCAGCAGTTCCAGAGTGATAAAGCCTGATAGTCAAGGTATGAATTAACAGGGTTATAAATGGGCAGTGGACAGGGGTGAGGATAAAGACACAGAGATGCATGGCACAGAGCTTGCTTTTCCTACACACTGGTTAAAAAACAGCTATTTAGCTCATCCAGTGTGAAATCCACTATTTAAAGAAATTCCTAAAAGGCATCTTAATGTGCAAGTTCTGGTATGGTTTGGAATGGGAGACACACATTTCACCACGTCACTGTTTTCCCACACATTTGGGCTTCTGCATGGGCAGGTTTAAAGCCACAGGGTGGTACAAGGAGCTGATTGACCCTCTCACCCCTAGAGATCCTCCTCTCCCATGAAACACAGGCAAGGCACGGCCAGGTTTACATTTTGCTGCTCCTGTGGTGCCGGGTCTTCAGATTAACAGAAGGTTTTGGCAAGCAGAGCTGTTTATCTGTCTCCTTTCAGACTCCAAATTCATTTCCTCCCACTTTTCAAGAAGGCAAGGCACAAAGATTGAAAGATAGTGAAAAACAAAACAAACCCCAGTGAAATTCAGATGACACAGCACTTCCTGCAGTCCCACACCTGCTTCTTCCTCACTGCCAGGGCCACAACACACATTCTTGGGGCAGGACTTTTTTCCTACCAACAAAATGCTGATTCTTACAGGTTCTGCAGAACCTGAGGATGATCAGAAATAAACCCAGACACCTGAATGGTGAAAGATCAGAGAAGCTTTGCTAAGGGAAGGGCTGGGATGAAGGAGATTATCTGATCACACAGAGAATTACATAATTTGTGAGCTGGGATTCAAACAACTGGATTCTCCTTAAAGGTCATCAAAACTTCACAGGGTCAAGCACATACTCAGACAGGGTGACAGTCATCAAAAAAAATTACAATCTCAGGTTAGCTCTCCCAGACAAACATATGGGCTCCTACTTAACACAGAAACATGGAATGGTCTGGTTGGAAGGGACCTTAAAGCTCATCCAGTCCCACCCCCTGCCATGGACAGGGACACCTTCCACTATCCCATGTTGCTCCCAGCCCTGTCCAGCCTGGTCTTGAACGTTTCCAGGGACTGGGCAGCCACAGCTTCCCTGGGCAACAAGAAAGGAAGGAAAAGCTTGGAAATTTCATATAGTTCCTTGAAAGAAAAATAAACCCTACATGGATTTGACACTTGGTCAAAGGCAAGTCGAGGTATAAAGAGCAACTGGTACCTGAACAGTTTGTATTTTACCTTAAACAAAACCAGCAAATACAAAATAGGAATGGAGGTCATGGCCAGTGTGGCATGGGCACAGCAGGGACAGACAGGCAGCACCTTCACAAGCTGCACATCCAACAAATAAAACTTCAAAGAAATCCCAGGCAAATGTTCCTGCAGAAGTTACATCCCCCTGAAAAACTAGTTCTAGGAATTTCACCCTATTCTTTTTGCACCACAGGCACACACATCTTAAGCCACAGAAGAATTATCTGCATCTTTTTTCCTTTCACCAATTTTGTTATTAAGCCCTAAATGTTTAGCTCTGTGACCACAGAACTACAGAATCATGGTTTGAAGAGACCTCCAAGACCATCCAGTCCAACCATCAACCCAGCATCACCATAATCATCCCTGAACCACGTCCCCAAGGGTCAAATCCAGATGTCCCCTGAATGCTTCCAGAGATGGTGACTCCACCACCTCCCTGGGCAACTTATTTAAAAGCCTGACCACTCTTGCAGTGAAATTGTTTTTTGAATTATCTAAACCTCCCCTGGTACAGCTTGACATCCTGTCCCTTGTTCCCTGGGAGCAGAGCCCAACCCTCACCTGGCTCTACCCTCCTGTCAGGGAGTTGCAGAGAGTGAGAAGGTCCCTCTTGAGCCTCCTTTTCTCCAGAAGGAGCCCCCCCACCTGCTCAAACACCCTTATTCTGTCCAATTTCTTGGACACAGCCTCCCAAAAATACATACCTAAGAATTTCTTAAACAGTCTCTTTTTACTACTTATTTCATGAAGAAAAAGTTGGGTTTTTTTCAGTGACCTTTCCCCATTTCTTGTGAACAGGAACAACTAAACTGGTCTGCAGAGCTTATGGCAGCTCCGAGAAAATCACTCCTCCTCAGCAAACCCAATCTGTTCTAATTTTCATAAAAAGCTGAGAAGAATTCACAGCACTACGCAAAACAAAAGCAAGGGCATCTATTAGCACAAGTGCTTGTAACCCAGGAAAACTGACTCAGAAAATAAGGATTTCATAGAATCATGGAATGCTCTGGGTTGGGAGGGACCCTTCCACCCCCTGCCATGGGCAGGGACACCTTCCACTATCCCAGGTTGCTCCAAGCCCTGTCCAACCTGGCCGTGGACACTTCCAGGGATGGGGCAGCCACAGCTTCTCTGGGCAACCTGTGCCAGGGCCTCAACACCATCACAGCCAAGAATTCCTTCCCAATATCCCATCTAACCCTGTCCTCTGGCAGTGGGAAGCCATTCTCCTTGTTCTGTCACTCTAGGCCCTTGGAAATAGTCTCTCTCCATCTTCAGGCTCTCTTCAGGTACTGGAAGGCCATAATTAGGTAACCCCAAAGCTTCTCTTCCCCAGGTTGACCAATCCCAATTCTCTCAGCCTTTCCTCGCAGCAGAGGGGCTCCAACCCTTTGAACATCTTGGTGCCTCCCCTGGACTCACTCCAACAGTTCCATGTCTTTCCTGTGCTGGGACCAGAGCTGGAGGCAGATTTGCCCTGAGAGGTGTAATGAGCTTTATTTCTTATCACTGCAATTCTCCTATAAAAAAACTTTGCTAACTCAGACCTACCAACATTATCCAGCTGGAGAACTGATTCCTCCAATATGTCTTCTTCCAAGGCTGTTCTGAGCTTTGTCCTAATTGCCAACCTGTGAATTACAGGCTGACCATGCAAACCAAGTCTCAATTAGTTTGCTGGTTTAAGCCATCAGGCATCTGTGCCATGGGATAAAGTTGCAAATTTACCTACAATATTAAATTAAACCAATTCTTTTATTATAAAGGTGAATGTAATAGGCAGGAGACTCTTTGTAGATACTTCACAAAGCTCTGTCAAAGTTGTGCAGGACCAAAAAAAATCACCTTTAAAACTCCAATGTTACCACTGGGTAAATTATCCTTATTAAAACAGTGCCTTAACTTTCATTAGGAGGTTCCTTACCGAGATATCACCAAGGTTAAGAGGATTGCAAAGACTCATCTTTTCTCTGGCAACCTAATCAGTAAAGCTGAGAATAACTAAGTCAATCTGTTCCAGAAATTGCAGTAACTCTTCGATTTCCAGTAAAGGGTTATCCAGGTTGTCATTGCTCTTCATTTATTTCAGTTACAAGAGGAAAATCAATATTTTGCTTTTGTTAGGCCTCTGCAGAACCCACGTGAGATACAAGCAGTATTTTTCCCTGGAAAATATGATCATATTTTTTTAGGAAGCTTCTAGGCAAATATTAATAGAAGAAAGGATTTCAGGAAACATTATTCTGATTTCCTGACTATATTAGTAATTTTTAAATTTTATATATCTAAAACAGTTCTACTACTGTGGTCAAATGAAATTAAACTAAAAATCAGTTCTGACAGCACCAAAGGGCTCATTTAATAGTGTTACCTATCACAGAAGGATTTTCAAGGTAATTACTGAGAAAAGTGAAGCAGACTATTAAAGGATGCAATTTATATCTTCCTTGTTCCCTGTGCAAACGACTGGCAGAGCCTCCCACTCCTCGGAAAGCAGCTGAACAGCACTCAGAGAGCAAAGAACAATTATTATGATGCTTAAAAAAAAAAATCAGTTTAAAAATAAATCCCCAGAAAATGCACGCCAGGCAAATTTTCCCCCTTTAGATTTTTAAGCTGATTTTTTAAAAAATAGACTTCATGTTCCCTCTGTGTTTTTATTGGGAAAGGAGTATAATGTACTAAGCCTTGCTGGGCTACACAGATAAGGGAAATGCTACAGGTCCCTTGGGATTAGCTGGATCAACAGTGTGGGGAAACTTAGCGTGCCACCACCAGCTAATGCAGTCCTCGATTTACTTGATTTCCTGCCCCTTATTTACTTCTTCCCTTCCTAAACTCACCCAGAGGTTGCTCTGCTCTAAGAGGAAATGTTCTCAGATCCTCAGATCTCTCTTTCCCCTGTGGTTTTTATGGGAAGAGGAAAGTTCAAATAGGCAGCAAGAAGGATTCTTTTCCTTTAATTTTTCTTTCTAATATTAGAGCCGTGCAGCGAAAACACATAATGACCCCAAGCTCAGAAGAGCAGAATCAAGCCTACAAATAGAGAGCATCCTTGGAAGAACACATCCTCCAGAAGCCTTATAACACAGGAATATTCCCAACCTTGCCTTTGATTTTGAAAAAACACTAAAGAATAGTGGGGAAAGATGAAATGAAGAATCAGGACAGCAAGAGGTCCCTGGAGAACCAAATTAAAGCTGAGATCTGCAAAAGAGTGACCTGGTCTAGTGGAAGTTGTCCCTGCCCATGGCAGGGGGTGGAGCGAGATGGGCTTTAAGGTCCCTTCCAAACCATTCCATGATTTCCAGACGACTTATAAAACGGGATATGAGGGGCTGAACAAGCAGGACACAGCAGCATCTTCAAACAGCACCTGGGAAAGGAGCTCTCCATGAAGCAGCCCCATGGTTTTCTGTCCAAGACAGTGATGCCCAGGTAGGTCCTGCATGTCCTCAGAAACACAGCCCTGTGGGCCAGGAAACATCACCCAACAAACAATTTCATTGCCAGGGGCCAAACCTATCCCACGGCCAATTAGAGTAAATGCTTTCACAGAGACCAGGTAACCAGCTCTTCTGACCACAGGCACACACGAAAACCAAATAAATGGGAAAAATGGGGCTCTGTGCCAGGGCAAACAGGTGCTGGTGGTTTTCACCTGCCCCCATGTCCCCCTTTCCCCAGGAATGAGGATTCTGCAGCTGATAAACTGCATTTCCATAAATCCTTCATCCTAGGTTGCTCATAAAAGACAGCCCTCTAAGGAGTCCAAGGAAGGGGAAATTGGAATCAGGGAGAGACCTCTGTGTGCTGCTAAATGAGGACAAAATGAGGTTACTTGTAGAGCAACAGCATCCAGCCACACACAATTTATTGTTTCTAACACTGCCTGTCTGCAGCATCATTTTTCTTAATGAAATACAAAGGATTTCTTTTCTTAGATCACAGATTTTGTGCAGCAATAGCTCTGTTATTAAGTACAGGAATAATCATTCCCTGCTCTGGTGCATTGGCTCAAAAATTTTATAAATTTTATAAAATACCCTGGAACATGCACATCATCCCTTTACAGAAAGTTCCCTTTTCCTCCAGGAGCAGAGAATAATTCCAATTCAACTCCACATCTCACCTGCAAAGGCAAAGCCATTGGGAGTATTAAAGGCATGATGATCAACTACAAACTTGATTTATCCTGGGTTTTTTTCCATGCTTGCAATTTCCAGAATGAAATTTCCGTCTGCCCATCCAATAAAAAAAAGAAAATGAAGACTAAAAGGAAAAAAGCATTTGGTCTTCTGCAAACACACACATTTTCTACCAGCCACTGGCTAAGACCACATCTGTTACAATATATCACTTCATATATTTTAAGAGGCATCTATGACAACACTAATTTATAACAGGAGGTTTACGGAAAAAAATTGATTTAGAGGAATATTTAAGCTTTCTTATTCCAGGATTTTACTTGTAGCCAAAGCAGATGTTACTGTTTCCTTACATTACTGCTGTTTTCTTTTCTTCAGTATCTGATATTTTGCTTGTTGGGAAAATATTTGCATTATCTTAGATTCCAGGCTGAAATTATCAGCATTTTTTTTAAGAAATGAAAAAATACTTCAGCTCACTCTGCAATTTGCTCCAAAATCAAGTGCTGTTAACTGAGGTCAAAGTGAACATTTGCTTCAAACTTCTCATTGTAATTTTTCCCTGGTTATTAAAAACTCTTCAAACCTTTAATTATGGGGGGCTGATACTTCCAGCACCCAGTGTCTGCCTCTTGCTGAACACTTTAGAAAGTTTTTATCCAATTCAATCACTTCAAAGACTGCAATTAATGAAGAGAGCCCTGTTCAGTAACCCCTTCTTGCAGTATCTCAGTGCTCTGGAGCAAGGAATTATCATTTCACAGGGATGAGCTCCATGTCTCAGTCCTTTTGTGTGCCCCCACAAAAAGTCTGGCTCTTTTTTTTTTTTTCCCAAATTATTGTCAAAATTCAAATATATGTCCAAATTATTCAATGGTAAAGGTGCAAAGGGAACTGCAGAACTGGAAAGTCCAAAATACAGGGATGTATGACAGTCCCAGGTTGTTCGAAGCGTGGTCAGAGGAATCTCAACCTGGTCACATCCAGGAAATTCCTATTTCTCTGCAAGCAGGGGGCAATTTTCAGCAATTACAGCAACTGAAAAGGGAGTCTTGATGTCAAAATTACTTTAAGCTGAAAGAGGATAGATTTGGATTGAATATTGGGAAGGAATCCTTGGCTGTGAGGGTGGTGAGGCCCTGGCACAGGTTGCCCAGAGAAGCTGTGGCTGCCCCATCCCTGGAAGTGTCCAAGGCCAGGTTGGATGGGGCTTGGAGTAACCTGGGATAGTGGAAGGTGTCCCTGCCCATGGTAGGGGGTGGAACTAGATGGGCTTTAGGGTCCCTTCCAACCCAAACCATGATTCTGTGCAAAGTCAACACTGGTATCTGTAGATGCAATAATTGTCTTTGGCCTATAAAGCAAGAGAGGCTCAACTACTGCTGAAGAGGAGGCTGGAAACTCCAATTAATATTCCTCTTCTAAAAAGATTTGAAAATTTGGTGGTAAAAGGTAGTTCCTCACCTCTACTGCCACAAAGTAAAAGAATGTATTTGAATTATTTCAGTTCTTTTCAAAACAGGCAATTCTCTTGGCCATAGATGCTCATGTATTCCCTCATGTATCTTCTTTCCAGAAATAAAATACTTGGGTATTATCAGTACATTATTTTTTTTAAAGTAGCCTTTGTTTAGAGTAGAAAAATATGATAGTTTAACCTGTTCCAGTGTAAAACAACAGCATGATGTGGACATGAAACGATCTTTTTATGTCACAAGACAAACAATGTACAAAATTATACAATCTCAGACTGGTTTGGGATGGAAATGACCTTAATGCCCATCTGGTTCCACCACCTGCCCTGGGTAGAGACACCTTCCACTAGACCAGGTTTACAGCAGGGATTATTCTCTCTACCAAATTTAAAGCAAAATATCATCATCTTTCTTACAGTTGGAGAATATAATTATTAAGGGAAAAAAAAAGTATCAGCTTTTCACCTTGGCCTTGTCACTCCTGTGAGGAGCAGATCAAAAAATATCATACAAGGAACAAGAGTATTTTTTTGAACTCTTTACTACAACCAAATACTCACCTGCAATTTTGGCACAGTTAAATATATATGCATTTATCTTGTATGAATACAGAATCATAGAATGGTTTGGGCAGGAAGGGACCTTAAGATAATCCAGTGATAACAGACCTTTCTATTGAGTAAATGGAACCTGATTACTTTTCATCTTAATTGCTAGTAGATAAAACGTTAAGTTTGGATCAAAATTAAGTAGCTGGACATCCTTAAATTTCACCAGAAATGAACATCTACCTACAGCACATAAATCCTACATAAACCTGAAGTAACTGAAGCTGAGAAATCAGACCAAACACATACAGAGAAATCTCCACAGGTTGTTCAACAGTCAGCTTCTTACCTCTGTATTTTTTTTTTAATAACTCTAAATTCTTACCCTTTTTAATATTAATTTTTAACTGAACAGATGCAATAAACCACTAGTCATTCCCTAATGATTTTCAGATCAACATAGAGCATAACGTTAGCAAATTACTTCCAGCTTTAGAGATGCCATTAGGCAATTAATTGCTCAACAAAACCTTGGTTGTTCCTAAGGCAGAGGCTACACACAATCATGAAAATTATAAAAAGACAAGCCTTTGCTATTGCAAAGGTTTATTATTAATTCTGGATGCAGAACTAAATATTGAGAACCAGATATACTGGGAAAAGCAGAATCACGGAATGGTTTGAGATGGTCCTTAAAGATCATCTCCTCCCAAGCCCCATGGGCTGGGGGAGACATCTTACACTAGAGACATCTTCCCACCAAGCTAAAATAAACATCCCAGATTTCTGTACTGCTCTCCATTCACCCACGTCATTCCCTGACATAAACACCTGGAGGGAAGCAGGTAAATGTTTACGAACTATTGGGGAAGCAGCTGCATCCTGAGAAAACACGGGTTGCAAATAATGAAAATACACAGATACACAAATAAAATCAACCCTTTCCCATATTCTACATGAGCAGTTTTTAATAAGGTCAACCAAATCAACGTACTTTTTTGTGTAAGGTCCCACATAAATTATAGGGAATACATTCAGTAGATATCCTCCTTCCAAGGGATCTCCAGAAATGAGGTGGTGCTACTCTGCAGGACACAAGAACCCACAGATTCCTTATTCCCCACTAGGAAGAGCCTCTTGGAAAGACCTGCTCCCACTATCACTTCTTTTGGGTGAGTTTTGCCAACTTTCTTCAAGGATCACCAGAGAGGCAGATAAACAAGAGGTATAGGGTGCAGCAGGGAGAATAAGCTTGTCTTAAGGGTTTGGGAAGAACATTGACCATGCAAGGTGCCTCCACAGGAGCTTCCTGGGGCATGGACAGAGAGGAGCCCCAGGAAAGGGAAGCTGCCAGCTCTGTGTGGGCTTTCAGATCCCTTCCCCCACAGCTGAGTCACTCAGATCATACATTTTCAACCTTAGCTCCCCAGTTACTATAACAACTTAATGGATTTCTTCTCTTATTAATTACATTCAGTTTAATCTGTTCATACAGGACTTGGGGGAAGGCTCTATATCACTGCTTCTCTTCTCCTTTCCAAAGGCTCTTTCATTCCTAACCAGCTCCAACATTCAGGTGCTCCCCTCATAAATCTGCTTCCACTGAGATAAGGAAATGCTCATATTCCTTCCTTTGAGAACTCAGAATAGAAGGAAATGGGTTTTTTTCCTCAAAACAAACAAGATGCCCTAAATAAAACTGCGAAATATGTCCCCTCAGCTGTTTTCCTACAGTAAACACAGAGCACAGAACAGCTCAGAACCTGGCTGGGAGCAGCATTTCTAACACATCCCATAAGAGACTGAGCCCTTTGCAAGCAAAGCCACTGAGAGCCTGAGCAAAGGAGAATCAGAATCTAATTTATTAGGTCTGCATTTCACAGCCTCAGGGTATGACCAGACCTCTGCAGCAGGAAAATGCAAGGAACTCAAGGATAATCCCAAGGTCCTGAGGTGTTGCAGCAAGTAGAACGAGCCCCTTTCATTTTCTGTTGTATTGGCTTTGGAGCTGGAGATCACAAGTGCCACCTCTACCCAAGAGAGGAGAAAAGAAGAGACTTCACTTCCCCTGGGGGCACCGTGGGATGGGGAGGATGGAAAAGCTTCCTCAGCCTGGATGACAGGGAAGGAGGGTACTTGCCTGTTCCATTCACACAGGGATTAAACAGCACTGGTCTCACAGAATTCCAGAATACTTTGGGTAGGAAGGGGCCTTAAAGCTTATCTCATCCCCATGGGCAGGGACACCTTTCACTATCCCAGGTTGCTCCAAGCCCCATCCAACCCGGCCTTGGACACTTCCAGGGATGGGGCAGCCACAGCTTCTCTGGGCAACCTGAATTTTACCCTCATAGTAAGGAATTTCTCCCAAATTTATTGCTGTATGTCCATCCAGGAGCAGGTATTAGGTGTGGGCTATTTTCCTTCCTCCACAGTTTGAGGCAAGAGGAGCCAACACATCTTTTCCCTCTCACAGGCTTGAAAGACAGTCTGTGAATCCTTACAAATGACTGCAGGTCTCTGACAGAAGTTTTGGCAGATACCCAGAGAGTCAATAAATGAAAATTACAATATCACTTTAAACACTTATTTTTAGAAACTGTCTCCTGCTCACTGAAAGAAAAAAGTCCCATTTCAAAGGGCCAGACCGTAAGTATGAAGACAACAGGGTGCAACGGAGAACCTGAACTTCCTACAGCTTGAACCACTCAGGAATGAAACATTCCTGCTGCTTTCTCCATTTAGATTTCCCAATTTTAGGTGTGGATTGCAGAACTGAGCTCATCTGCAGAACCATCACCACACAGCACTCGGGATAATTTTAACCCCCCAGACATATGGAGAACACTCCTTTCACCCTCCTCTGCAGAAAAAGGAGAGATGATCAGAGCCCACAGACTTCCAACAGGGAAAGAAATCTTCTCCAGCTATTTTATATAAAAAAAAAAATCGTGGAAATTATAACTTTGATTATATTTACAGTGTAAAAACATGCCCTGTGCTTTAGTCACCAAGGATGCACAGATAAATACAAGAACACAGGGGGAACGATTTTATGCTGCCTGCATTTTTTTAATCTCAAATGACTAATTTTTATGAATTTAATTACTCTGATTAAGAAGTGCAGTTGTTAGACACCTACAAGTACCCTTTAAGAACCAATCATTGTAACCACACTTACAAAAAATTCATATGTCTGATGTCAAAACCAGTATAAAGTAGCTGTGGGTGCCACAGGACTGCATTTCACTTAATCCAGGTACAACTTGTTCACTCCCAAAGGCACAACATCAATAATGAAACTCAAAATAGGCTTTGTTTCCTGAAAAGTATAAGATTTCTCAAAGAAAATCTGGTTTATGTAACCACAAAGTAGCTGGAACTAATGTAGAGAGAGACTGAATGCGCTCTGGATTAAAAGTGATGGGAATAATCAATAAAACATGGATGTATTTATCCTGAAGTATTAGAGATGGGAGTGCCATGGATCTGGGATGGGGCAGGTAGAGCTAAGATGGTTTTATAATGGAATCATAGACCTTAAGATGGTTTTATGATAGAGTCCCAGACTGGTTTGGGTTGGAAGGGCCCTTAAAGACCATCTCATTCCATCCCCTGCCATGAGCAGGGAACCTTCCACTAGAGATTCTAATTATCACTAGTTTTATAACTATCACTTGTGTTTTCCCAAACCCACAGCCAATCTGCAGACCAGGAAAATCCCCTGCACTGTGTCAGTACCAAACACCAGCTCGGCAGAGCTACAGCATTGAAAACCCAAATTCAAAGCTTTGCCCAGCCTAACCCATGCAAAAAAAGCTGAGCCCAGACTCAAGAGCTGAACTCTGACCCAAACACTCCCATTTCAGTTCACTTACTGGTTTTACAGTGCTAACTGGGAAGCAAGTGCTGGTGTCCACCAACACCAGCAGGTCTTGGATCCATTAAACAGTCGCAAGACCTATCAAATAAAGAAATGATTACAGATCTCTGTAGAGTAAAATGGAAAAAGCAAGAGCAAAAATTACTCCAGGGGTTGCATCTCATTGCAGCCTAAATATAGAGTGAATTATAGGAAGGAAGAAGGGAATTTGTTGGGGGGGCTGACTGCAAATGCCTTTTCTAATGTATCAATCCCAGCATGGAAAATTAGTTTCCTTAAGGATAAGAAGGTACCTCATCTTTATGAGGCATCATTTCCACTGCCCTAAGGTGAAGCAGAAGAGGAACATCTGCTTCCTTCTGGTAAAGAGAGAGGTGGAAGCATGAGCCATTCCATGGGAGGAGTTTGGAAGGTGTCTCCTGCTTGGTCCTTGTTTTATAAATAACCCATGATGCTCACAGTCAGCATCAATTCCTCCTGATAGTGAGAGAAACAAGCAAAATCCAGCATAGGAACACCTCAGGGCATGAAAGAACAGCAATATTTAATTTAGGAAAATTCACCAGTATATTCTATTGATGTGCACAAAGTCAGTAAGAGTCTACTCAGAGCTAAGTTACTATTTTTTAATCATAAAGCTTCTCTATTTTATATGAGTATAAACAAATACCTTATCTTTTGCTTACCAAATTCTTCCTAAATTTTATTACACATAACTGAACTGAGGAATTAATTTCATTCCAACTATTCCATGACAGGAGTCCCACACCAGGACAGTATAAAATAGTTCTACACTAATAGTGGATGATTAAGAAACAAGGAAAGATGCTAAAGAATGTGTCTTTTTACTTCCTTCTAGCCATTTTTCCTTTTTTAAAAATATCTGGTTTTCTGTGAATATGCCAATTGGCTCCAGAAGGAAACCAAGCATTAAGTAAACAATGATTTATTTTTACAGTTCTTGTGCCTGACTTTATTTGAACACTGCCTTGTTCTTGCCTTTCTGAGAAAAGGCAGTTAAAATCTTCCATTTAGAATTTAATTGATTCATCAGTGACCCACAAGCAGCTTGAAAAAAACCACAATGGTCCCGTGGCTCTGCCAGAAATAAGAAAAATGGAAAAAATACACGGGCACAATTCACCTACAGAACAGGGGGAACACTGGACACACACAAATAACACCTCAAACTCTACCAATAGCAGCAGGGGATTTCAGGATCCCAAAATATCCTGTATATGCTGAAAGCAAAGGACAAGCTCAGAATGAGAAAATAGGAGCTATAGAAGTGCCAGGCTTCTAATCATCCTGCTTTTCCGAGTATTTCCCTTTAGTAAATGCTTTTCACCCAAAGGTCTGTAAGTTCCATACATACATAATTCATTAGGAAGGTGCAGAGAAGAGGTCTTAGAATAGAAATTCTGGGATGAATTCCAGAAAGGGAATGCAGAACTGAGGCAGACAAAGGAATGAAGGGAAGAAGAAAAGTGACACAAAACCAGCTGAGGCACATTGACTTCTCCCAGCCCGGCCCACCTGGGAAGAACCAGTGGGGAAGGGAATCCTAACAACTATTATATTCATTGTAATGATAGCAATAAATCCTTGGTCTAGAGCTTCCTATGATGTACCTGGTTTGGAGTTACCTCAGCTAAGAACCTGCCATGAAATCTTCAGGATCAGCAGCCAAGGACGAGATCCCCCAGCTCTGCTCTTCTTACTTGGCACCTCATCATTAAGGCTCCTGGAGAAGCTGCTAAAACTATCAAGGATGACAACCTGGGATAAGTTTCCTGCTCTCCTTTGAGAATCCCAAAAGATGTAACGAGAGAGTTTTCCTCAGTGGGAAGATGAGAACTTCTGGAAGAATTACAGAATCCCAGAATATGCTGAGGTGGGAGGGACCCATAAGGATCATCCAGTCCAACACTCAGCCCTGCACAGGACCATCCCCAAGAGTCACACCATGTACCCCAGAGGATCATCCAAACACTCCTGGAGCTCTGGCAGCCTTGGTGCTGTGACCACTGCTCTGGGGAGCCTGTTCAGTGCCCAACCACCCTCTGGGGGAAGAACCTTTTCCTGAGATCCAACTTAAACCTGCCCTGACACAATTCCAGGCCATTCCCTGGGGTCCTGTCCCTGTTCCCCACAGAGCAGAGATCAGTGCCTGTCCCTTCTCTTCCCCTCCCAAGGAAGTTGTAACTGCAACGAGGTCTCCCCTCAGTCTGCTCTTCTCCAGCTGAACACACTAAGTGCCCTCAGCTGCTCCAAATGACACTTAACATCCCCCTTCCAAATGTGCTTTACTCCTGCCCAAGCACAGCTGGTGAACTCAGATCATGACCACCTATTCCCAGATGAAAAATGGGAGAATCCTGTACTATTTCAGTGACAATTTTCCAAGCTGATGCAAGGGAAGTTGAAGCTGAAGCTGATTCCAAAGGATTAAAAATGTTCTCCATGGACACCTTTTCTTCCAGTGGCATGACCAAAATAGGCAGCAATGAGTTCAGCTCCTGCACCGCACTCAGGCACTGGGAGATTTGTGATTAGTATTCCTGAGCACAGTGTGCATCCTGAGAATATGATTTGCTTTGAACAGAATCCCATCAAACAGAGCAGCTTCACCCTGAAGGTTTCCATATGTCTTATACTTATTTTCTTCTCAAGAGCTCTTGTGCTGTTGGATTATTTTCTGCTTCTTATTTGGGCTTGGAGTTTCAGCAGTGGTTACTCCCGAGGATTAATCATTTTGGATTCCTCTCCTCCTGAAGTTCCTGTTCTCACTATTTATAAGCACTCTTGAAAGTATCCCCCTTGCAAGGAGCTCCACTCCAGATTTATCTTTCACATTTAACAAGTGCTCTGGCAATTTCAGAAGATTTTTTGGTGCTGTTTATTCAAGTGGGATGTAGCCTATTGCTTCCTTGAGCAATTACTGAATTACAAAATCATGAATGAAACAAAAATCAATTGCAAGAATTTATTTTCTGAGCTGAGCATGGTACTAATCCTTCCCCCAATGCTCAGGAGTAATTTGTTCCTGAGTGCCCATCTTACAGGCAGAAAACATTCAATCCAGATCAATCTGTGTGCCTCAGAGGGTGAGCTTTGTTTAGCAACAAGAAGGTTCCTCCATCAAGGGAAATTTCTCCTCATTTTTCTTGACGTGCCATAGTATAGGTACCAAACCTGATTTTTGCCCATCAGTGAGAAAACACCACAGCTCCCAACAACTCCCAGATTTCTTCTGTGCTGCAGGCAGCCACTTTATTTGACTTGGTTCCCAGGAAAAACACTGTTGGTTGTATGTGTCAGTGGCACCTGAGTTCACCAGGACTCCAGGGAAAAATCAAAACTGAAAATATGATGGTTATCTATTCTAGGAAAGGAAAGGGTCAGCTTCTTGTTTACAAGTTTAGAAACACTGTAATGAAAGAAAAGCATCTGAAAGAATACTGAGGAGAAAATCCTCTGTGAGCTCTCTGTGGCTGCCTTGTGCACCTGCCCTGAGGTACCTTTGTCAAAAACACACAACTACCTCATTAATATTGTCTCTACAACAGGTTAAGCTTAGTCCTGGGTTTAGGAGAGCAGAGCTGACTTCTCTTGTAGACATGACTTACAAACCAATGCCATGGCATCACCTTATGTGCTGCTCCCAATTTTGCTGTTTTGCCTGGCTCTGTGTAGGCCTCCAGACCATATCATTTCCTTGGATTTATTTTATTTGACCTTTCTTTCCCCTTTTCTCTATTCCTACTTCTTCACTTGTAGAACAGGGTGTTGTTTCACAAGCTCCACATTTAATACCTTGTGAAAACCATTCTTTCATTGCAAACATCACACGAACAATCCCTGTCCTAGTTCTTGAGAGCTGAAAATTATTTGATAAAGCAGGTATTAGTACCTGCTGTGTGGTTACTCTTCTGGTCAGCCTTTTATTACCTGTTCTGTGTCATTCTAGTCCTGTGCTGCTCCCCAACCCTGTGGCAAAGATCGTGCCACAAACAGCCACCACTCCCTGCAAAATCTGCTGCTTAAATCAGGTCAAACATAGGGTATTATCAGAGAGCAAATTAATTAGAGAGCAAATGGGTACATATTAACCATTTAGCAGCTGGAGCAGGTCAGCTGAACGTTCTCAACAGGCAGCTGTTGGCAAATGAGGTGCATTGCAGCAAACAACATTCAAAGTATTCCTCAAAAATGTCATCTCACGTCCTCGTGCTCCCATTGGAACATGGCCCAGACCTTCCACAGAAGGTTTTCCATCCTCTTCCAGGCAACACTCCTGACATTCCGAGGAACAAAGAGGACACCAGTTACCTCAACTTCTCCGATGCAAAAGATCCTGGTGACCTCCACTGCTTTTCTGCTACCAGAAACTAATGTAATATATGAGAGAGTACATTATACACTGGAATACTGGCACTTCATCCAATCACCTGAAGCCCACAGGAAAACAGAAATGCTACAAGATTTCTTGGTCAAGCCACAGTGAAATCTCAGAGGCTTTAAGCACCTGAGAAGGAAAATTCCTTTGAGTTAACTGGTGTTTCAATCATAAAAAGAAACTTCAAAAACCTCAGTCAGCTTAGTACTTTCATTTTCAGAGCATGGAATGCAAACAGTGAGGAAAATACCTCAGAAGGGCAATAATAAGGATTTAGAGCCTTCAGCGATACAAAAATTCAAGCCTGCAGCTCTTTTTGATCAAGTTCATCTTTCCTGTAAGCACCCAGACAGGATATTCCTTGGGCTCTGGCTACCCCAGGATGGCCTCCACAGCTTGGTTTGAAGGAATTTCTGGAGTAGGGCACTAAAGGGGCTGACACACAATTATTACAAAAGGTAACACCAGAAAGACAAGGGACAAATGGCTCAGTTTACTGTCAAGAAAGGGTCAGTATGGGATGGAATCTTTCCTGGAATGAAGGCTCTTAAAACCTTTCGTGCTGGCAGGAAAGCAGCCTCTACCTCACTGCTCACAAAGGTGAGTGTCTAGCGGGGAATCACAGAACCATAGCAAGTTTTAAAGGAAACCTGGATCTTAACTCCAGCTCAGCAAGGCTGCTCATCCTCAGAGCCCATCAAAAGGCATTTTGCCTGCTTGGTTTCAGCCACAGTTTAAAGACCATAACTCAGCCCACTTCTGGTGTGATTGGTGCTCTCATTTCCAAATCCATGCTGAGAAACTCAGCCTGAGTGGGTTGTGGCTTTAACTACCATCTAGTCAAGACTTCTCCTTCAAGGCACTCCCCTGTTAGTATCAGCCCTTACCGGTGTTACAGAAATGAACAGTCATCAACCCATAGCTTGCCAGCCCTAATTTTAGCCACACTACTACATGTAGCACTTCCACACATGGGGAGAAACACCTAAACTTGTGACAGATCCCATCCCTTTCCCAGTGGCTTTTTATGCCATATTGCACCTCTGAGCTCCTTCCACCCCACCAGAACCTACTGTAACTTCACAGGAGTCAAAGGTAACTCTGTATCACCCACTCACATCCTCCTGAGCTCCAACACCAAACCCAACCCAGCCTCACCCACTATCCCACAGCCCATCACAAGCCATTTGTTTGTGCTGGCACAACTTTTACCCGTCTCTCAACTCTTTAACAACTTAACAGTAAAGATGTTCAGCCCATAAGGTACCAAGTTTTATAATTCTACCCCAAATAAGCTACTTTTTTACTACATAACTCACTCTAAACAATACCTTTGCTCTACACTGTCCCAATTCCCAACCTACATTTTCAGTACCACCAAAACTGTCCTTACTTCTTCCAGGCCTTGGTTCCTCATTGGTAAAAATATCCATAACCTTCTTTGCTTGGCCTCCAAAGAGGAGAGAACTTTCAGGAAAGAGATGGATGGAGGGGAGTAAAAAAATCCCTCAATCCACACACACAAAACCTCCACATGGACAGAAAAAAAAAAAGGGGAGAACAAAGACAGCTGTAGGGGGATTTTCTGGCTCTTTCTCCCCTGATTTATGAATAAACAAAGTGTACCCTTAAGTGGCCAAACACGAGGAAGTGCCAAACTCAGAGTGCACATGTGCACTTCCAGAATTACACTCTGTAAGCACCTGAAGAGGCACAGATCTAATCCCTCCCCATCCACTCATCTATTCCCTCATCACTCACACTAACACCAGATGCTGCAACACAAAGTGCAAGAAATCCCACTGTAGGCAGACATGGAATAATCTGCTCTCCCAGAAAGTTTCGTCCAAGTCTTATTTCTCAGACAGTGGCTTAAGCTATGAGGGATTAGCAGTTATATCTTTTTTATTATTATTATTGTTCTCCAAAATTTTCTTTTTAATATTTGCAAAGTTTCTCAGACTTCTGGACACCTCTGTGATTCACAGTAATTATTTTGGATTTAAGTTCTGCGCTTGAAGAGCTCTCTGGGAAGTACTCCCTTGGTCTAATTGGACATCTAATGCAAAATTAAATTAAATTAAGTTAAAAAATTAAATTAAAAGTCTTGAATGCTGCATGCCTACTTGTTTTTCTATTGCATGATCAGGGAAAAGGTTCTTAACTTACTTTCTCTGTATCATTCATGATATTCTCTCTAACTTGTTAACCTGAATAAGGGCTATATCCTTAAACTATGTGGGATGTACTGGCATGAAGGCCTCCTAGATTAATGGAACCAATTGCATTTTTCACTCAGAGAACTAAGAGGAAAGAGAAACTGGCCTTTCCTGGATGTTTTTAGCAAGGAACATGATCCTATCAATTTGTTCTTCTCTTGTAAAAACAAGCTTTTCAAGCTGAAAGCTGTTTTCATAATTAAAGAAATCCAGCTAAAATGTTTTACCTACACCACTTAAACCATTCCTCTGCATTGCCTGAAACCAAAACATTGCAGCAGCAAGAAGCTCAGAGTGAAGCTGACAAATTATTTTAATTCTCTCAACTAAGGGAAATACAGGGGCAAAAAGAACATCCAGAGCATGAGTAATAACAGCAGATTAATATCCCTTTGCTTTAGAAGTAATATTTAAAGTAGACATACATCTGTCATCAAGTTTATGGGAGTGCTTTCCCATCATTATTTGCCCTACACCTTTCTAATACTTTTTTTTCCACCTACTAAGGTTGGATTTATCCTACTGCCCTAATTATACTATTTTATTTACTGATGGAACCAGTGTAAAGTCTTACATGCTTTATTTGCATAAGAGGCATTTAATATAAACGACTAAAGGTACTTCTAAGCATTGTTTTCTCACCGTTTTCCTCACTTTGTAAGGACTTCCCACATCTATACAAGGGCAGATCACCCCAAGGAAGGGGTGTTTGGGTAAAAAAAAAAAAACTTATCAGCACTTAAAATCGCCATTTTAGGAAGGATTTCACAAATCTATCCATGGTTATTCATTTCAAATATGGGAATTCAAGAGAGTTGATTGTAATGACTTTTTAAACGAGACTGGTGTTCCCAGAGACGATTAGTCAGCTAATCTGGTCTAAGCTTCCTGCTGGATAAGTCAGGCTCTGGAGCAAGGATTTGAATGCTGAATAAGGAGAGGTTTCCATGTGACGTGAAAAGAGCTGGGGAGTAAATACAGGGTTGGTTGAGGAAAAACCTGAACATGATTTTGGAAGAAGCAGCAAACAAGGCTGAATCTGACATTTTACTTCAGGTTCCCATTAAAGCATTACATTGAAAATTATTTACTGGAATCTAAAATGTCTAAAGATGAGGATAAAGGGTGATGTAGCTGTACGTGGAGTACCTGAGCAGGCACATGGAAAATTATTAAAACAGATTAGATGACAAGAGAAACATAATTACAATTAATAATTTGCTATATTCAGCCTAAAAAGTGCACTAGAAAAGCACTCGTATGAAAGAGCTTTAGATTCCAGATGATTTATGTATCACAGATTTACTTATAACCCGGCCACCCTCTCTGCATCAGTGAGGGACACAGCAAAGGAACATCTCTCTCAAATTGGTCTAAAAAGTTCTGTGTTTCATTGGCTTTACAACACGCAAATGCAATTATTCACCTTATTGGCTGCTGACATCAGAATTTCAGAAGAAAAAGATTAAAAGCATTGTATGAATTCTGCTAAAAATGTATAAATCTCTCAGGAATTCTCTCCTCAGTGTAGGTGATCTCTTGGGACGTTTCCTATTGCAACACATGCTGAGCACCACACAAAGCAACCCAACACCTTCACGGCTACATGGTACCCCGAGAGATCTACAGTGAATAGCTTGTTGCACATCAGAACTGATTTATCACTCCTCAACCTCCACCCCAAGGGGGGAAAGGAGCAGCTCTCCTTGCTCCATGGGCTTGCAGGCAGCTGCTGCCGCGGAGCTGATGTGGAGTTACACCAAGGAAACACTCAACTTCCACATCCTCCCTAAACTCACAACTCCCACCAGGCACCGAACTGAGAAAAGGAGAAGCAGAAAAAACAAACTGACTCAAAGCACATGTCAGAGAACATGATGCAGAGCTGGAGAGCCTGGGAGGGGAAATGTCTCCGGGAGATGAACATCGGGAGGGCTGATCCCACCAGGATTCAGGAGGACCCAAGGCTGCAGATCGTTCGGGAGCTTTGGGCGAGGGCTGACCTGTTTTGGAGGTGGAACGTGGCCATGGCAGCCCCCAGCCCATGTGCTGGAGGACACAAATCCTGGGCACACGATTCAATGGACCTTAACAGGTTCAGGATAAAATGAGCAATTCCAACAGAAATTTGGAATAGAAAGCTTATAGAAAGGAACAGAAGGAATACAGATATACAGATAGAATATCCATAAAATGTAGAAAGACTAGAAATAAAATAATTTAAAATCAACAAATAAGTACATCTTCGCTCTCTGGAAAACCACAAGCCCCCACCCCCGGCCCCCCTTTTTTCTCCCCCTCAAACTATCAGTTCTTAACGCCATGTGATTCTATAGGACCAAACTTACTGGAATCACCCAAACACCCCACAAGTGACTCAGTCCTTTTCCTCCATCGGCCCCGCACCGGGCGCGCTCCCCAACCCCGGGCACGTAACAGGTACCGGGACCCGCGGGACCCCCGGGCAGGGCCGGGCAGGGCCCCCCAGCCCCGGCAGCGCTTACCTCGGCCCGGCGGCGTGTCCGTGGCTCGGCCGCAGGTTCTGCAGCCCCTCAGCGCTCCATGGTGCGGGAATGGCAGCGGAGCGGCGGCTCCAAGGCGCGATCGGGGCCGGCACCGCGGGGCTGCGCCGGCGGCTCGGTTGAGCCACGATCCGCTCCTTCTCGCACCGCTCTGCTCCTTCCCTTCCCTCCTCGCTCCTTTCCTTTCCTTCCCGCTCCTTCCTTCCCTGCTCCGCTCTGTCCGTCCCTCCCTGCACCGCTCCGTCTCTCGCGGCTCCGCTCCTCCCCGCTCTGCTCCTTCTCTTCCCTTCCCGCTCCTTCCCTCGCTGCTCCTCTCCTTCCCACCCCACACCGCTCCTTCCCTTCCCTCCCCGCTCTCTCCGTCCCTCCCCCGCCGCAGCCTCTGGCCCTGCCCCGGGTGGGGTCCAGCCCCGGCCCCGCCCGCCCCGTGTCCTCCCCTCAGCCCAGGGACCCCCTTCCGGCCGCCGGCCGAGTTTGGCCCGCAGCCCGCTGGGCCGAGGTGAGTTCTGTCACACGGGCTGCAGCAAATCCAGCACAATTCCGGACTGGATGGCGCTTGGAGCAACCTGGTCTAGTGGGTGGCATCGCTGCCCGTGGCAGAGGGGGAACGACGTCCACATTAAGGTCCCTTCCAAACTAAATCAGTCTGTGGTGCTATGGAATCGCTCAGGAATAAAGCACAAATTTATCAGTGTATGTGCATCCGTAGGGGCAGAGCAGGGGAGGGAGCAGCTCTGAGGGCTCTCCTTAGGCAACACTCAAAGGCAGGGACAGAGGACACCCCACACACAGAGGGACCACCAGCCCCCTGCAAGGTACAAATGACAGGACACTCGTGATGGCACAGCTGGGCCAGGCTGGCAAACAAGAGCTGCTTCTACCTTAAAGATGCAATGGCAGAGTGTGTCATGTCTGTATGTGATGGTCACACCACCCCCAAACACCCCTGATGTGGGAGATAAGGAGAACTCATATGGTTTCGTTATGGCAGGAACTCCTGTTTGATCCTCACTGTCATGCGAGATCTTTGGGTGTTTGATGTCTTCATCAAAGGGCAAGTTTCTGGAGTAATAATGTAAAGAACTTGGTTCACATGTTAAAAGAGGAAGTTTCCAGTCTTCGTGGCTGAGGAGCAGCATTTAAAAGGCTTAAAGAACCCACCCCAGCTCCCAAAACCTCAGAGTCCAGAACAGAAAAATAAAATCCATTCATTATAAAACCTTTTAAATTAAGAGTTAAACTGGTTATTTGTGGATGACACACAGCCCCTTGATTTTTTCCAGGGATTAATGACTGCAGGCTCTGAAAACTGAACAGAAGGGCTGCTGTGTTGTAATTCCTGCTCAAGTACCATCCTATGGCCTTGTATCCCACAGACCCACAGTCCAGACCATACCAGACCCTGATAAACCAGTCTTTATGCAGTAAAAAGACAATATTGAATGAAAGTTTTGTATAACATAATCACAAAGAGGAGAAAAGATTGTCTGTCCTGCTGTCCAGCTCAATAAAACTAACAGCTAATAACTGCTTGATAGATCTCTATAATATACAGGAGTTTCTTTTTGCACACACAAAATATAAAAGTAATTATCAATCAAATTTCAATTCCCCCTCCCAAAGGCAAATTTATTTCTGTACATGTGTAAAAAAATGTGTAAGACTGCCTACAATTCTAATTCAAATGATTATTTCAGGTATATACTGAATTTCTTTTATTACTTCATATTACAAACGAGGGTACAGAAGAAGGACAACCTCCATGAGCACACGATGCTGAAGTGCTGGAATCTTTACAGCCATGAAAAGTATTTCTCCTGAATGTTTTGCATCATTATAACTTAATCACCTCATCCTTTCCTTTGCCAATAAAATATTACTCCCAACATTTCCCTCCATTTGTAGCATTTCAGTGACTTGAAGGAGCAGCGGTGATATTTTCCCCTGTTCTGTTTGCTGCCTTGGACAGAGTCAGGTGTGAGAAATGTGGTTGAGAGTCTGGTGTGCAACAGTGTCAAACTTTGTGAAACTCCATAGAGAAGTCGGTTCAGCAATCATTCCCTAGATTCCAGGTTTAACCTTTGGGGTTTAGATTCAGGCAGGTCCTTGGTTGTTGGGTATGGAATATTTAGGAGAGTTGTCTCTTAACTGTAAGCACCAAACAATACAAGTTATGGGACAGAATTTTCAAATGGTTAAAAGAAATTCTTCCAGACTACAAAGCCAGGAAAATGAAAAGCTTGCTTTTCATCCTGCACAGCCTCCAGGTAGCACATCCCAGATTTTAACTCCCTGGACAGAGACATCAGTAATCCTGGTTTAGACAACGATTTATGGTCATGGATGAAATTCCAAAGCCTGAGAACAGACAGCAGAGCTTCACCCTGGTGGGGAGGACCTGCTTGTTACTGCTGCCTGTGAGCTGGCAGCAGCAGCCCCGAGTGTTCCTCCTCTCTTTCCAGCCCTCTGGCTGCCTGACATCCTCTTGGAAACTTGGTAGCGAGGGCTGATACCAGGAGGATGAAATTAAAAAACTCCTCAGAGCTCATGCTGTGATTGTATCACAGGCTCGTGTTATTCTTATATCCCTCCACTGATCTGCCAAGTCAACTCCAAGAAGTCATCCCTGGCATTAAGACATTCCAGAGGCCCTGAGCACTCATAATCCACACTAGAACTGAACACTGAAATCTGCAGCGCTCACAGTTCTGACACTGCTGTGCTACAATTATCAAATGCCACTCAGGAGCACAAATTTTTCATTGTCAAGAAGCTCTAAACATTCTAAAGGACTTAATGCCCATAAATCTGCCTGAGATCCTGCCAGCCTTGGGAAAAGGTCACTTCTCAGTGCCTTACACTGACCGATGCTGTGCAATCAGTGCCTTTGTCATTCCCCATAGACATCTACTGAGCTCTCAAACACACAATAGTCAGGCAAATGGTCTTTAAGATCATGGTTTAGATGAGCTTTAAGATCCCTTTCAACCCAAACCATTCTTTAAGTGCCAACACCATAGAGGTGATGCCCAAGGGGTAACTCGGGAGTATTTTTGGATGCACTGTTGATGTGGAGTTCTCACTTACCAACCCAAGTGGTGCTTTTCATCATTTCCAGGTTACCATTTCCATCATTACCATTTCTGCCCCGTTATTGTGCAGGATTCTCAATCTTCTGTGTTGCAACCCAAAAAGCTGCCCAGTAGGATGAAGAATATTGGTGATACCTTCCTTCCTACTCCTCAGTGGAGGGATAGTACAGCTTTGTGTCCAGAAAGTAGAACTACCTCTGGACCAAACCAGAGGATGTAGAGTGAGCCAAGAAGTAAATATTAGTAATAACTGTGTCACCAATTATTGCTCCGTGGGAAGTGTACATCCCTTGGGCTTTGCTTTCTCTGTTATAAAAAAATAAAGAAATGCATATGTAAAAGAGGACGGGGTAAAAGTCCAACTTACTAAAATAGGACACTATTGCATTCATTTTATTTTCTTCCTGAGGAGACTGAGAGAAAAAAAATAACCTGGCAGATGTCTGTCATTTTGCTTAATGCACTGAGATCCTTTGGAGAAATATGTGGTAGGAGAGCTTGTACAGAATAGAATAAATGGCTTCAGTGAGGCCCTGTCAAAACAGTACAAAGATACATTTGCCATTAAAATAGAAAGGAAGCAAAAGCAAATGTGTTTGGAATGATAATGGCTGATTTTAGGCAGAAGGAAGTTCCTGTACCCTCCACCACCACCCTCCCCCCAACAGGCAGTGCAACCCCAGAACCTCCACTGACACCATTTTGTGGTTTTTTGCAAAATTTTCTGGCTTTTCTCTTCAATTGGTGTCCTCCTCTCTCCAAAATCCCTCTTTTCAGAGAGGATCAGGAGATTTCTTGGTGCTGCCAACACCAAGCAAAGACAGCAAATACTCCCCCCAACTTCCCTCTGTGTCCTCAGTTCAGCAAACCCAATTGGTTTTGTCATTTTCTCTCCTCTTCTGTTAAAGTTTTGGTACCAGAAAAGGGGATTCAGGTGAAAACTGGTGGGAGGCTGCAGAGTGTTAAGGGATTAATAGGACAGTATGGAAATGGAGAAAGGAAACAAAGACCTTGGATACTGTAAGAGATCAATGAATTAATTCATTGGGCAGAATTAAGGAATGTTTGTGCTCCCCTCTCTGTCCTTCCACTGCAGCCGAAGTGGCTGAAGAAGCTCACATATATCAAATAGAAGAGAATTGAATTAAAATAATTTTATTAAATTAATAACAGATGCTGTGATCAGGCAAGGAGATTTACCCTCCACATTTCATACCAGAAGTAGAAGAATTGTTGCTTCTGCTTTCAAGAGAGAGAGAAGAGCTGAGCAAGGAGGGATGAGGTGCAGGGCAGGCACTCCAGCCCTCCTTAGCTTCCTGAAGCATTATTAGGGACTTATTTGGGAGAAATGCATGGAGCAGCCAGCTGTGCTGGGAAGGATGCACTTCCTACCCTTTCAAAAGTTCATTTGGGAGGCTGCTAATAAGGCTGTTCACTCTCACCTCTCCTCAGGATGAGGAGGTTGCTGTGGATTCCCAAATCATGCATGTAAATGGATAAATACAGCAATCCAGGCAGCCTCCAGACTGGCTTCCCTAACAAAGACCAACCAGCTTTCCCTGGGAAAAGGGAAAGCTTAGGAAACCACTGAAGCTCAATTTATTAATTTTAATATCTTCTAAAATGCTGTGCAGCTTTTAAATACAGGCACTCCCCTGCAGCCCTAAAGTAATGCCAAGGACAGGATGCAACCACCAGAATTCCTCATTCCTAAACCAGCACGGAGGTGCAGCTTGCAGCTGTCAGGATGACCGGAGATGGGAAGCAGTGGTGGCATGAAAGGTTTTATCATAGTCCCAAACCAATAAGGATAACTACATGGATGACTAGTCCTTCTGAAATAAGTTTGGAAGCCAGAATATTTTGGTTAAAGACAACCGTGCAGAAATACAGCACTTCTTGAGATCTCAGATTCCCAGTTTTCTCTACAGGCTGGGTTCTAAGAGGGAGGAAGGGCATTAGGAGAATCCTTAGCCATGGGCATCATCACGGACATAGCTGGGAAGTGCTGGATGTCCTGGAAAATACATGCAACAGAGCAGAAAAAATACCACCAGGAAGGTGGATTGTTTTGTGCCCTACTCTGGAAAAGGTGGATGTTCCACCCTGATTCAGCTCAGGATTCCACAGCTTTCACGGCAGGCCCAAAAGTTGCCCAGAAAGGATCAGGTGTTGATTTTATCATGGAAGACAAGATAAGTGGGTTTTTCCAGGCAAAGAATTGAGGAAGGAAAAAGCTTATGTCAATTTGCAGCTTCCCCACAGCCTTGGATCAGTACATGCACTTCACTCCTCTTCCTCCTCCTCAGCCACAAGACTGGCAGACACTGAGCTGATTCATTCCCCTGAGCTCTTTGGGAGGATCCCAATCCCTGAGAGGATTAAGGTGGTGCTGGGGGTCCCAGCTGACACTTGCAGAGGGAGCTGCTGGTGAATATTCTCCTGCTGGCAGTGAGGACTCTCTGGCTGCCAGCCCGGAACTCGAGTGTTGTACCCAGCCCAGTTTATAAAACCGTAGGAGGGTCTGTGTCTAGATGTTGATGAATTCTGTGAAAAAACAGCCACTAACAATATTTTCCAGTTCTTGTCTTGCATAACAGCAAAGGTCCTGGTATTTTATGAAGGAATCAGCCGAAGTTTCATCTAATAAAGTGACCTAAACTCAAGTAATACACGTAACAGACAAAAGGAATTGAGTCATGACATTAAAGCTTGAATTCTGCATGGAATAGAATCCCGGAATGGTTTGGGCTGTCTGGGATCTTAAAGCTCATCATGTTCCACCCCCTCCTAATTCAATGTCTATTTTCATATCCAGCTGATGAGGAAAAGAGAATAAAGGACCCACAGTTACAACATTACAGATCATGGAATCATTAAGCTCAGAAAAACCCTCTGAGACCATCGAGTCCAACCATTTCCAAGCACTGCCAAGGCCACCATTAAACTATGTCCCCAAGAGACACATCCACATAGTTTTTAAATCCCTCCAGGGATGGGGACTCTCTGCCCTGGGTGGCTGTGCTAGGGCTGGACAACACTTTATGGGAAGGAATTTTCCCAATATCCAACCTGAACCTCCCCTGGTATGACTTGAGGCAGTTTCCCCTTGTCCCTTGTTCCCTGGGAGCAGAGCCCGCCCCCCACTTGGCTTCACCCTCCTGTCAAGGAGTTGTAGAGAGCCAGAAGGTGCCCCCTGAGCCTCCTTTTCTCCAGACTGAGCTCCCCCAGCTCCCTCAGCCACTCTTGGTGCCCCAGAATCTTCCCCAGCACCATTACAAGACAAAGCAGCAAATAAAACATTGTCCGTACTTTCAGAGTGCATTTCAAAATCCTGTGGATTGAAAATAAAAAGAAACCCAACAAAGAAACCCAAGGAAGACCCAAAAAGAAACCCAACAGGAAGAGCTGTTGGAAGAAACCTCTCTGCAGCTATCTCTGCCCCTGCTCCAGGCCAGAAAGAATTTCCAGGGTATGTGGGAAGGTACCTGGTGCAGAAACAGGGATCAGGGCTGAGCCCCCACAGGTCCCTCAGGGTCCCGGTGCTGAGGAGTAGGTTGGTCCCCACTGAGGCAGCAGCCCCTCAGCTGGTGTTTTCATGCCCACCCAGCTGGAGCAGAGGGATGACAAGCTGTTCATGCAAACAGCAGCAGGTCTCTTTTGACATTAGGCAGCCACAAGACTAAATAATCCTTTCAGTGCCAGGCTCTTCCAGCCCAGCTCTTTAGTCATCAGCTGAAGCTTGAAATAAGTCTCTGAGTGCTTTCTTACAGTCTGCACTGGGTCTCCTGCCCACCTGTGTATGTGCCTTGCCAGCTTGGATTTGAGAGAACTAACAGGGACTCTAGTCCTTGGTTTTCCAACCCTGTCCATTCATTGGATTATAGAATCCCAGACTGGTTTGGGTTGGAAAAGACCTTAAAGCCCATCAGTTCCACCCCCGTTCCCTGGGCAGGGACACCTTCCACCAGCCCAGGTCGCTCCTTCTCCTTTGCCAAGTGACACAGCTGGTGCCATATGGAAATTAGTTTCTCTGCTGAGAAACAGCTTTGTAGAAGTAGCACAAGGCAGTTCTGTGCTTGTTACCTGTTCTTAATGCTCCTCTCAGCTTTGAAGGCACAAATGGATGCTTTTGAAGTAATTTTCAGTGATAGCAAATGAGCTTCATTTGCATCCAGAAAGGGCCCATCCAGGACTCTGGAAAGAGGGGGGCTGCACTTCACTGGCGGTGAGAAAGGCCAGACAAGACCCTCTAATTAGGTCTGAACTGCAGAGGTGGGCACTGTCATGACCTTTATCACACACAGGCCCCACACAGCCCAGAGACCTCGCTGGCCACGTCTTTCCATCCACATTCAAAGCCCCCCCAGGATCTCCTTTCCTCCATCTCTCTTCATCATTTGTTTTTCCATTCATTCCCTCCCAGCAGGATGCTGCATTATTTCAGAAGCCATCAAGACTGATTTTCAGCTCTCCTAGGGAGAGTCTCTCAGTGCCTGGCCCTGCTTTGCTGATGACAGCTCTTGCATAAGCAGCTCCTGATGGGTAGTAATTAATTAGAGTCTCACACAGACAATTCCCTTTTCTTTTGTTTGGGATCATTAGTGAACAGAATGGCACCTGCCAAAACCTCCCAGTTTTCCATCCACAAGGATTCTGTGTCTTTCCAGTTTGGCTCTTCTTGAAAGGCAGCTATTTTTTGGTCCTTTTGGTGTTGCTAGGGCTGGGTGCCAGCACTGCAGAGCTCTGCTGTGAGAGCCACAGCACTGCCACCATGTCCTTGTCAACTGCAGCATCTGGGCACTGGGTCAGCACTGAAATCCCAGAGTTTGATTGCGGCATGTTGGAAAAATCTGGATGCACACCACGGCCTATGGACTTAATTCAAACCTTGATAAAAGTAATTCCTATTGCTTTCCCAGCAGAAGGAGGACTGGAAGAATGGGATCCTTCCTCTTGCAGAAATTCCCACCAGAAATCTGCATTTTAATTATCTTTTCTGCAACAGAGAACACATAATGTGGAACATCCACAGCAAAATCACAGGGTAATGACTTGAAGGATGTATCACTCACTTCCATGCTTTAAAATTATGGAATCCTGGGTTGGAAGGGACCTTAAAGGTCATCTAGTTCCAACTCCCTGACATAAAAGCAGTTTTGTGTTATTATCATAAAACCCTGACTGAGGGGGCACACTGAGAGTTAATGGAGAGCAACAGCAAGTGAGTCCCTGTGTCCCAGAGAGAAGCAGGGATAACTTGTTAGTGGTAGTGGTGGTTCACTGCAGTAAAATTATAATAAAGTGGGATAATAAAAGCAACTGTTTTGTATATTATATTATTACTTAAATAATAGTATTTGAGTATCATAATATTTGCATATATGTATTCAAATAACTATAGAAACTCCCTCCAGAAGTGCATCATACTGAAGTATTTATTACAGACAACCTTAGCAGTTTCCAAAAATTAATACTCTTCCCCCAGCACATTAATTTCTGAGTTTGATCAGGGTTTTTTTATAGAAGGACACCCAAAAGGAGTGTGTCCTGTTCCTGCCTCCCCATCTCCAGCTATCCATTGGCTTCCCAGTTCCAAGCAGGTTCCTCAGGAGCTGGTCAGGGTGAGCCCAGCAGTGGGTGATGCAGAGGGGGAGGCAGGTGAGGATTTCAGGCCTTGCTCATAGAGGTGTCATGGAGATGGTGGCTATAAAAAAAATATCTAAAGTGGTAATTTTCTTACTTCTGTGTTTATTTAAACACCAAAAAAACCCCCACCAGCCCACACCAACCCACCTGGGTATTCCTTGGAAAAAACCTCAACTTCCCATGTGTTCACTGCTCACCTCCATTGATCTCTCTCCCCATCCAGTGTCCAGCTGCAAAGCCCACTTGCATCACAGGACTTTTCCTCATGTGTCCCAAAATAAGTGATCCATTGATCCTTCACACTTCCCAGGGCAGAGGTGGCCATGCCTGGCCTGTCCCCCAGGCTCTGCAGTGCCTAGAGGGATGATCAAAGTGCGGGGACATGGGGGGTCCTTCCCCAGGAGCAGGGAAGGGGAGGTGGGGACAACCCATCCCGTGGGACTTGATGGCTTTCCAGGGCACTCAAAGGCTTTGTGTTGCCATTTCAGTCCCTGAACTGTGACTGTGGGCAGCAGGAGCTGCTCACAGCGATGCCTCAGCTCACTCCGAATAACAGGGAGACCTTGCAGAGTCTCAGCACAGGAGTATCCCACTCAAATCCAGGAGGGAAATGCCAAGCCCGGAGCCGACTCCATGTGGTTCGTGCTGTGCCAGCAGCACCAATGGAGGAGGATTTGGGCAGGAAATCTGCTCTTCCATCAGTTACTGCTGCACCTGCACACATGGACACAGCAGGACCAGGTGTGTGTGCAACAAATGAGCCAGATCAGAGAATTCCAGAGTCATTTCAGTTAGAAAAGACCCTTAAGATCATCCAGCCAAGCAAAAGCAGAGACACCTGCCCCTGATCCTCTGAGCTCTCCCTGTGCCCAGTTGCACAGTGTGGGGCACTGCAGGACAACAGGATCTCACACTTCCAGAGCCAGCTGAGAAAAATGTGTATCAGGCAGCAGCTCTGGGCTCCTCGGATCCAGCCCTATAAAGTATAACTCTAAGGGTTTTCCCAAATTAAAAAAAAAAAAACATGTCGATGAGCGAGTTTTCCAGTGGGAAACCCTGGGGCAGGACCGGCTCCCACACCAGGTGATGGCTCACTGTGACAGGCAAACACCTGCTCACCAGTGACAGCCACTGACAGAGGAGACCCCTTCAGACCAGGGGTGAAGATGAAGGGCATCAGCTGAAACTCATTTTGTCCCCAGCAACCCTGTTCCTCCTATGCAGATCCCAGCATGACCCTGTTCCCTACTTTCTCCCTGTTTCTTGGCAGGGACTTCCCAGGTCTCCTGCCAAGAGAGGCACTGAGCACTAACTCTCAGCTCTGTTCCACTCCAGTTTCAAGGACAGCTCCTGCTACAGAGTTCCTTTCAGCTCCTTCCTCTGTCCCTTGGGCCCCATGGACAGTTGTTTTGAAATGAGTGAGAGCTTCTATTCTGACTATAACAAAAATCACCTTACCTTCCAAAACCACCTTTGCCCAGGCACTGCACCTTCCCATCTCCATCTCTCCCACGATATTTTGCTCCTGCCTCAAACACATGTAGTGGCTGCATCGTGGCAGAAGGAGCTGGCTGGAAACATGGAATAAACTGCTGTGATCTGCCACAGCACGGGAAGGACTCAGCTGTGTTAGACAAATAAACTGACCTGAAGTTGAGGGGAAAAAATAATGGTGGAAAATAACAAGATAACTTGTCCCAGCTCCTAATTTCCTCTCCCAAAGGCAGCTGCTGCCTGCAGGAGCGGCCGGAGCTGAAGCTGTAACTGGAGCCAGGGCAAGGCAGACGCAGCAGATGGTGGGTTCAGAATATGCAGATTTTGGCTTTATATGTGAGCAGAGAGAGGTGAAGAGAGGGATCGAATGCCCGTTTGATCCGGATGAAAATGCCAGACTGAGAAGCAGTTTCAGGAATTATTTATGGGATAAACTGGTACAGCTGTGGCCTCAGCTGTGGGTCAGGACCTGGGTTCACCTGCATGACCAGGAACCCCAGGAAGGGATTCTGTCACTTGGTTCTACACTAATTACACTGAAAATCTCTTTTTGCTGAAGCAGAAGAGACCAGCTCACATTTGCTGTATTTCTGACATCCACAGCAGGATTTCTGTAGAGCAGATGAATTTGTTTTCTTAAGGAGCAACACTTGGTCTGGCTATTTGGAAAAAATGTGGGATAGCAGTGGGAGGACAGGCTGGACTCCCAAAAGTGCTGATACCACCATCCATCGAGAGAAGACCCCGTGCACTTCTCCTAACAGAGCAATTCCTGAGCACAGCTGGAGGCACAGTCCTGCATGACAGGGACAGACGATTAACTCCTGCATCTTCCCACATTCCCAGGAAAGCCTTCCCTGGTTCCCCCAGCTGATCCTTCCCATGGTTAATGCTACTCCTGTCCTTACAGAGTTACTGGGTAAGGACTGAGTGCGCTAAAATCAACGTGAGCTTTTCATATCTTAAGAAAGATGATCTTCAAACACAACTAAATTATTTTTCTGGACACTCACCTCCCACATCTTCACACTCCAGGGGATGTTGGATCTGGTGGACAAACCCCCTGGAGAGGCAGAATCCAACAGCTGAGCCCATTCCAGGACCCTGGAGTTGTGCCACATCAAGTTCCCATGCCGGCAGGAGGGAATTCCTTCTCTCACATAAATCCTAAGTCAGCATTCCCCTCAGTGCTTGTCACAGCTTTACCCCTGGAATGCTGCAGGAACCTGCAGGTTTGTCCCACAGCCTCCAATCACAGTGAAAGCGAGTTTTGAGGTCCTCAACAGAAAACATCTTTTAATCCCTCACCACACACAATATTTTTGAAAGCAGAACATCAGATCTGCATCACAGTCAACATCAGAAACAAAGCAGCCCACAAGAGCCAGGTCAGCAGCTCGTCCAAAAAAAACAGCAGTTGGGTTTTGTGTTAAGCTGGTCTTAAATTCACACTCGCTTTGGTTTTTACTATTGTCGCTGGGTTTTGCCTTTTTGGTTTTGCCTCTGTTGAGTTTTACAGAGATTTAGCTTTGGAATACACAATAAATTCATCCTTCTTAGCTCCTTGAAATAGTTCTCTGAAAAGGCACATGTACAAAAATATTTACCAACTATGAAGTAAAAAAACCCAAAAACAACAGATTTGGCTTGCAAATAGGTATGGGCTTTTTTACCTGGTTATCCCAGAAAAGACAGCCAGAATGCAAGACCTGATTTTCTTCCCACCTGGAGCTTTCCCACTGAGTGGAGAAGGGCTGTGGAGGCGAACTGACTTGGCTCCAAGACCTGATTTTTCTCCCACCTGGAGATTTCTGGCTGAGTGAAGCAGGGTTGTGGAGGCAAACTGACTTCTCCGAGTCCATACAGACAGGTTAGCTCACACAAGATCAAAAATACAGGGTCCTTGGATCAAATTCCTGTCTTTTCTACTGCAGAATCTTAGGAAAGTGGTTGGGAGAGATGTCAGTTTATGGTAGTACCATTTGCACTGGAATCTTGTGTTCAACAACGAAACTGTGGATGTTTAACTTCCAAACATCAGTTTATCCAGCTAACACCCACAATTAATGGAAACTTAAGAATTTTTATTCTCTTCCTCTTCTTGAGGCTTCCCTGAGCCTTTCACTGCTTGACCCCTTCCTTCCAACCACATCCAGCTCAACTTGGTGTCACAAGTCATTCCCAGTGAAATGACACATTCAAGCTTTCTCCCCCCAAAACCACCTCCCATATAAATATTTCAGTCTACATATTAGGTCACTCCTTGCTCCCTCATCCTTGGGGTCCCCAGGTGAACCCTAAAACCAGAACAAGCTCTTTGAATGCAGTTTGAGGAGACCCTTCACTCCTAAACAGAGAGAAGATGTGTGCATGGGTCTGTGCTGCCAATACATGTGCTCTCCCCAGAGGAAAACTGTTGGACAACAAGAAATGGAGAGAAGCCCAAGGCTACAGAACTGGATGGAATCCACACCAGGACAAAAGGACAGTCAGTGACTGTACAAGAAAGGCACTGGGTTCATTTGGTGGATGGTGTTGAATCCTTCTGAGCCCCTGAGGAGTGTTTGGGAATCTCCCAAAGCCTCTCACCTCAATGTCTACAGCACCCAATCTGATTTCAAGTCCAATTCTTCACTGGAGTTGTCAGATGTAACACCTCTAACAGGCACTAGCAATAGGTAACATGGTACCTGAGGTAACTTGGACAATCAGATCTCTAAAGGAAGGCCTCACATTTGAAAATTAGGTCAAGGAATGGAATTTTTTCCTACTTAAATCCTGGCACTTAAATACAGAACCCAGCTCCAAGAGAGAAGAGCTCCTGGAGGAAGTCAGGAGAGGGAAAAACAGGGGAGTGCATCAACACCTAAAAAACCACTAGCAGTCTCAAATTATGGTGTGATGACAGCAGAGTTTTTCTCTGTGGCCTCCTTTCCCTTGGCAGCAGCCATCCCAAACTGTGGCACATATGGCACCATGGCTTTGGGCTTGAGGCTACTTTGGATAAACCCATGGACATCCGTCGGTGTGTGCTGAAGAACTCCCGTGTCTGTGAGCAGATTCCTGGTATGGAACTGACACAGCATCTCAGAACTTTCTGTTAGAAAAATACCATTTTCTCTTTTTTCCAATGGTGTTATCCCAAGGTAACACAGGCTCCGCTCAAGACTGTCCGTGAAAGCATCGTCGTGGTCGAAAGGCTCTGAAAATCCCTCTGAAGAGATAAGGGACAGGGTCTTGCTGGGCTGCCTGCCCGGTGAGCCAGGGAACACCAGAAACACTCCACTTCCCACCTCCCAGGTGCTACTGGAGAAGGCACCTGAAACCGCGGAATCTTCTGCTAAGAAGCATCGATCAAAACAACTCCTTGGATTCATTTTCCGCTCACAAATCCCATCGGATCGGGAGTTGCCAACAACAGTTGCATATTTGAGGTCGATTCCTCCACTGCCCTGCACCTCCTGGGAGCTCTGGGAGGAGCTGCTGCTGTTGAAGTGGCTGCTCGAGCAAGCAGAGTCACGTTCAGAGTCTTGGAGGTTTGGAAATGTGGAAGCAATTCCTAAAAAATCTTGTGTGTCTTCTTTTTCCGAGGCTTTGGTGACACTGATGTCTTCCAGCACTATCTCTGCATCTAGGAGAGGTTCAAACGAGGTGGCTTCAGGGTGCTTGGTAAAAAGATGCTCAAAAGTTTCAGGCTGGAAGAAAAGACATATTTTAATGCTCATCTCTTGCTTAAAAGTTTTATTGCAGTATCAAGGTACTGATTCTATGGATCACAAATCCAAACACCTGAGTGCATTCCCAGGGCACTCTCAGGACTCTGGAGTTTTGCCACATCAAGTTCCCACATTGTTTTTCAAGAGCATACAGTTGAAAATCCTCTACAATATATTTCCTCAACAGATTTAATAATTTATATGGCAGCTGAAGTAACTTTCCCTGCTAGGATTGTATTATTCAGGGTCAAATTCAGCCTGTCCATAGTATTTTTGGAACATCGCCATCTAAGCAGCTCTGTGTTTTGGGTGAAGAGAAATACCTTTACTTCAGAGAAATATAGGATTTACTACTACCTAATACAGGTGTGTGTACAGCAGGATGAACTGATTACAACACCAGCACTCCAAGAGCTACAAAGGAAAACTCACTTGAAAAATATATATTTCCTAATGAATTCAGGACAAAACAGACTAAACCAGGTTTTATGTATATCAACAAACCATGTTTTACAGCAGGGAAGCTGCCAAAACAATGAGGAACATGTCAAAATACTCAGAGGAGTGTGCAATTATAGCAAAGAGTGTACAACTCATGTATCTTGGGCTTCCAGTCACTCCAAACTCGCTATCAGTGTTGCCTCGGCCCTCGCATGACAGGACTGATTTCTTGTGACTTCAGTACTTGTCCCACACAAGTCCATCACCAAAATTAACAGGAAGCTTTTGAACAAACAAAAAACCTTGTGTCCCCCTCATACACCTGCTCGCCTAAGGCAGGTGGGTTATCCTGAACACAGATGTTTATATCCCTTCCCTCATCCCAGCCCCCGGGATCTGCTCTCTGGGCACCACAGCAAACACAGATAGAACTGCCCACAGAGATTAAACCCACCACATCCAAGGACCAGGGGTGTCATGTGGCAAAGGCCACCATCTGTCAGCTCTGACACATCACTCATTAAAGCCTGCCAGATATTTATCAAATACAATGCATAATCCAGTGTCTTGGGAAATGGAATCCTCTGGAGTATCAGCCAGGACACAGCTGGATTTCCCGATGCATGTATGGTGTGAGCTAGGTGCAAACTGCATTAAACAACAGGCAAAGGAGCTCCATAAAACTCAGGAGAAAAGTCAGCCTCAGGTCACCAGCTCCCAGACTTTGCTGACCAGATGGAACTAGATCCAAACCCACAGGGAAGCTCAAGCATGGCCCTAAGACGCTCTTTTGCAATTACCAGACGTAAATTTGGATTATTGTCTTGGTGATGATACTCTGGGACCAGGAGAAACTTTGTTTGCTGATACAAACTAAGGTGCATAAATGTTACACCCACGGGATTCTACAACTGATTCACTAATTGCTGTAAAATTTAAACATTCAGAAGAGGTCTTGGGGTCTGGTCCTGGCACTTTTCCAGCTCTCAGCTCTCTGTATTGCTGACTCCAGAGGCTCCAAGTTCTTCCTTCAGTAGTTAGGCAGGGTCTGGCCTAACCCACAGGTAGAGCCCAGCCCTGAACTCACAGCAGCCAGAATCCCTGGGCTGGGGGAAGCAGCATCACCAGGGAAATACACACCTGCTGAAAATTAACTCCTTGTGCCCACGAGCAATTCTTGGGGTTTGGAACATCCTCCCAAAGCAGCTTCTTCATTCTGAAATGTCAGGTAAATGCTGGAGTTGGTACGTCATAGGGGCTGTACTGTACAGAAAAGGAATCTCTGCAATTTTATTTATCCAGAGCACTATGACCATGAAACATTCATTTTAGATATTATAGATGGCTGAAATTTAATGCAAATATAAAGAAATAAAGAAGTGACATACCAGGTGGCAGTTTTGCAAATTATCAAAGGCACAGACAGTCTGTGCTGGATGACCCCAACCCACCAATGCCTGAAGGGGCTCCAAGAGAGCTGGAGAGAGACTTTGGGCAAAGGCCTGGAGGGACAGGACAAGGGGGAATGGCTTCCCACTGCCACAGGGCAGGGTTAGATGGGATAGTGGGAAGGAATCTCACCTGTGAGGGAGTGAGGCCCTGGCACAAGCTGCCCAGAGAAGCTGTGGCTGCCCCATCCCTGGAAGTGTCTAAGGCCAGGTTGGATGGGGCTTGGAGCAACCTGGGATAGTGGAAGGTGTCCCTGCCCATGGCAGGGGGTGGAACTGGATGAGCTTTAATGTTCCTCCCAACCCAAACCAGTCTGGGATTCTGTGAAACCAGTTCAGCAGACTGGGACCAGTGAAGCTGCACCACCTGGGACTTTTAGATGACAACAAAAAACATACCTTTGGTGTGAAACCAGCAACACTCCCAGCAACAAAACAGAGGTTGAAATAACTATTGGCAGAACCACGGAGAGGCTGCCATTATTCTCATTTTCAAATCCACCTGGAAATAAAGGAGTTCAGATAATAATGCAGAAAAATAATTTGTCTGTGAACAAATAGTTTGCAATAGGGAAATAATACACAATAGAAACAACTGCTTAAATGGAAAAAAGCCTTGATAAACAGTGTCACTGCAAATCAACAAACCTTTCCCTTGAGAATAAATAGACAAAAAGGAAGGAATCATTTTAAATAGGAATTTAGTCTCTCACTGAACTCATCCCACAGAGTTTTCAAATTAAAGCTACTGAAGTCTGTTTGTAGTTACATTACAATTGCTCCATTACTGATATTTTTTTTCTGGTAAGACAGAGACTTTTGCATTTAAAGGTCACTTTTACAAACTCCTATTTCATAATAGACAAGGACAAAGATCCTGTCAGTCACCTTTGCTAAACTGATCTGTTGCTCTGGCTCTGCCAACTCCTCCAGCAAACACAGGGTACAGGCTGAACTGGTACTTCTCAATCAAAATAAAGTAATCTGGAAAGAGGAAATCAGACATTTGAATCCAAAATAGTATCCAACTTTTAGACAATTCCCTCCACAGAGGCTCTGGTCACAGTTCAGAGTTCAGATCAACCCAGAGAAGGCAATAAGGGAAATAATCCTTTATAGATCCCTACTTTAATATCACAAGATTAAAACTATTAATCCATCCTGGATAATCCAGCATTATTCTGTCATGGAATTAACATCTTCATGGAGCTACTGTAAAAACTTTTAAGGTTAAAGCCAAAATGCAAATGAAAAGCACATACTAAACTAATTAGCTTCTGTACTCAATATTCCAGAACTAATTTTATTGTATTGCCACAAAATGAACACGCTCCTGAGCCTCACTCTGTTAACCTGATTATTAAAACAGTCAATCCTCTAATGATCATCAAAAATTTGTCTATTGGTCCTCACCATGAAAGACATCAGAAATAAAAATAGGACTCCAAAAGCTCAGCAAAATAACATACCATGCGTTATATTTTCAAGTGCACACTCACCATAAATGTAATATTTACTCATATTTGGAGGAACTCGCACCCATTTTGTCTCCTCTTCTCTGTTAAGGTTCTTCCACTCAATAACAAAGAATGTTATCATATAGATTTGGGGTGAGAGAGTCCAGACCACAATGACACAGGTGCTGTTCACGGGGTAGGCACTCAGCGACCGCACGGCATCCACTGAGGAACAGGGGGAACAGCCACGATCAACATCCCAGAAACTATACAGGACTGCTAAATTTCAGCACTTGAACACTTGTTTAGTTATCTCCTACCTAATAAAGCCTGATCTTCAGTTGACATCAGCAGAGATGTTTCTCTCTAAGCTCAGTTTACACCAACCAGTCCCAAATGCTAAACAGATCAAGTTTCTTAGACATCAAATATGACGATTCTCATGTGCACCTCCTTATTTATCCTTAACCAAAAAATTATCAGCAAATACTGAACTGTCAGGAATAAACACAGCAGAGTGTAGCCAAATCTATGAATTGCTACTCAGGAAGTCAAGCCAAACCTCTGAGAACTCTGCACCCTGGCAGCCCGTCAGGTGAGCAGCCAGAAACGCAACCACATTTCATTTTGGAAACAACAAAACATTCCCCAGCAGGAATGTTGGGTGTTCCCAAGACAAAGTAGATGAAAGATTAGTTCTACAGCAGGATTTCATTTTTCTTTGACTAATTACTTTACATTCTGTTAGGAGGGAAGTCAGCCCAGTGACAGACAACTCTTTTCCCAACCCAAAGATCATTAGGATTTTCATACAATGGAAATTTCAGTTTTCACATAGCTCTCGTGGTGCTGAATGTATCCCCATAAAACATTTCTTATTCGAACAGAGGGAATTTTATTACAAAGAAAGAGCATCACAAGGATTCCTTGTGATTCCCAGAATGGCTGTTCATCATTGTTCTTACCTGTGCTCATTTGCTGTGAGAGAGTTAAATTAAAATTAACTGAAGAAATTCCAATAGAATTCATGGCTAAAACTGTGATGGTGTGAGTGTGCTCCGTCCATGGAAAAGACCAGGTGGTGCCATGATCAACATATTCCACCCAGGAGGTGTTCCCTGGTGTCTGGTGCTTTATGATGTATCGGCTCACGCTGCACAACGAGTGGTTCTTCATCAGTGGCTGTCGCAAAAATGGGCATTAATTCATTCCCCTGGCTCTGATTTCCAAAGCAAATGTTATTTGGGCAGTGCCAATTTTAAGAAAATATGACCCAATATACATATATTCTGTAGCCTGGCTCTTGTCCTTTTAGCCAAGGCACTGGAGTCCATGTAAAGACTTAATTCCTTCTGTGCCTCTCAGAGAGCTGACACTTATTCCCTCTCTTCCCAGAACAAGGAAAGACAGACTTTTAGATTCCTACAGTAATTCACTGTTTCACACATTTTTTAGGGCTCAAAACCCAGAGCAGCCAACTGCACACAACATGGGCATACAGGAGTGAACAGGCACTGAGGGACTTTGTCCTGTCTCAGCCTTTAAAAGCCAAGAAGGAAAAACCATCTCCAACTGCATCCCAGTAGTATAACCAGTATTCACCAGGATTAGCCAAGCAAGAGGCAGATCCCAAGTCCCATAAGTAATGACTGCCTGAGTTTGCCTCACAGGGAAGCATGTGGTTGTCAGACTCCCTTTTTGGCATTTCTTGCCATTTTTTGCATCAAAATTAAAGACTGAAATGTGGCTGCTCTCACCTTCCACACGAGTGTAACGTTCTTCTGCCTCCTTGCTGGATCTTCGGTAACGAATCTCCAAAATTCAGGGCCTTGCAAGGGAGCTGCAAAATGACAGTTTGGAAGAATAGTGTCACTCCTCAGTCTGGAAAACACTGGCCCAGATCTCAAAGTGCCCCTGGAAGGACACAGACCTCTGATGTCCTGTACAAGTGTTTGGGCGGGTCTGCTCCAGTCGCTCCAGTACCCGGATCCATCCAGCTCCCTGCACCGCACCTGGACAACGTACTCCACACAGAGCTGCTCAACTTCTATCACAGCTGAGCTGCTTGGGGTGTTTGAGACTTCACAGAGCTGTGACAGAAGGTTAAAAAAATGTAAAATAAGAGCAAAAGTCTATTTAGGCAGCTCTTGGAGTCAAAATCCCTGAAAATTAATCCAATGAGAAAGCGGGATAATCAGTAATATTCCTCTGCTAGATACTGCAAATGCTTATGCCTGTGATTTCTTCCATGCCAAATATTCCACAAAAAGCAGCTACACACCAAATGACAACACTGCAGTGATTCCTGCTCCAATTCAGACTAAAAAAGACAGTACCTCCCATGGAATCTCTTCCCTGTTCACTGCGTACCGGATCTGGAATTTCAGATCACTGTTTGTAAACACAGGGTTTGTCCAGCTCACGTTCAGCAGCCCCACATTCCTGGTGAGTTCTGCTCTGATATTGGAAGGGGGAAGCGGCTTCACTGGAAAATTGGAAGAGAAAAAAAATGGCTGTAATATCTGCACTGACATTCCTCATTAAATCCAATCATCATGGATTACTTTTTCCTCATCCTGGGGGTAGCAGGTAACACGTTGTGGCCTCTGCAATTCCAAGGAAAGCAGGACTGTGCTGCAAACACACAATCCATGGGCACGTTTCCTTGTGTTTCATTTTAATTTAAGGCACAACAGGTTATTTTGGTGCTGGCATTCAGTACCTGCCCTGGGACAAACAGCTAAAGATGTTCACATCTGTGTCTAAAAAATACCCAGTGAATGCTCTGAGTCACAGAACAGATTATAAACCGTGATTTGCACATTTTTGAGTTTTTGAAAACACTCAAACACTGCTCCTGCCTCTTGATTTATACAAATTTAAGTGCTGTGTGTGTCACAAAAGAAACTTTGTGTAAGTATGAAAGAGCATGAAAAGTCCCCATGATCTTAAATAAATATATAACCATGTAAATAATACATATAGTGCCCTACTTATCAAAATAGAAACTAATTGAAGGCATAGGAGGTATGAAAAGTTAGATAACCAAGAATTACCTAATTAAAAACCGAGCTGCCTTTTTCAATATAACATTTGTATTTTGTGTAGGGAAAATAAACATGCAAAACTGGATGTTTAATTTTACAGGTATTAGGTGCACTTACAATCTGCTCCTGTGCCAAGCAAAATGTATGGAAATAACATGTAATCCAAGACAATATCAAAGTTTTTATGTTCTTTAAGTTATTTTAAACGCTGTGGAAAACTTTAACTACACCATCTAAGGACTGAAATCCAAAGTCACAAGTGAAGAGAGATGTGCATGAACCTCAGCCTACCCACATCTGCTGGAATGACACAGGCTGGGGAGGATTCAAGTGTTCCTAGGAAGTGCTTGAACTCTATCCACAGAGTATATCCAGATAAAAGGAAAATAGGCTGAAATGTGCACTCGTAGGAATGATTCTTCTGCAAATGGCATTCTTTCACCTCTGATTCTGGAGATGGGCTTGGAAAGTCAGAACAATAAATCTGGCTCCTTAAAAGAGAAAGAAAAACCACATTCAGTTGATACATTGCAATTCTAAGCTGCTCATGGCAACAACAAAACAGAAGTCTGGAGGTAATTAAAACAAATAGTGTCACTGAAACCATCCTGGGGGTTTTGATGATTATTTGGGCAGATCTTGAATCTGCACTAAATGGCTAAATAGCACTGCAGTGTCACTCCTCAAAGCTTTGGCTCTTTGCCTGGAAAAAGCAGGATATGAAGGCTCTCCCCAGTGCAAAATGTTTTGATAGGAGACTAACGACAAGAAGAAACAGGTACAGCAAGAGCAGCTCCATAAACTCATCAATCATGTGATTTGAGGTGTTAGCAATAAACACAGCAAGGCAGATCTCCTGCCAAGAATTCACTCCAGTCAGGAATGACTTCCAAAATACCAACTGGAAATCAGGGGAAAGCTGCCACACAGACCAGTCAGACATGTACAGTGAGGTCTCCAGGAGATGGAAATCCCATAAAATATCAGTTCTGGAGGCTGATTTTAAAATACAATTATCACATCTGGCAACAGAAGAGAGGAGACTGGCTTCTGGATAAAATGGCCCTGGATAACTTATTGGAAATGGAAAGTTTTCAAGTTTCTCCTAAGCTTGTGCACAGCTCAGAGGGTGTGGTGAGAGGGGCCAGAGAGGGTATTAGTTACTCAACTGAACCACAAGAGTTACACTTGGTTGAATCTCTCCTCTTCCTGTCCAGTTTAATACTGATTAAAGCAGTGCCTTGTGCTTTGGAGGTTTAGCTTGGCATTCCCTGTTCTCCCAGAATGATCCTTTCGGAGCTGTTTCTGTTGGCAGCACTGACTGTAGAGGAAGATGTAGTAACAACCCAAGCAAAACAAAACCCCAGCAGCCAAACCATCACACACATCACTGCAGGGCTGTATTTCAGCTGCAAAATCTAACAGCAGCAGTAACTCAGAAGATTTTTTTTTTTTTCCTCCTCTTTCAGATCTTACTATGAGCAAACAACAACAACAAAAAAAGAACAAAAAGAAGGATCACAGTAAGCACCAGCATTTGGGAAGGATTTGCAAGCAGTCTTAAAGTCACTCTTTGATCTAGCAGGAACACTAACAAATGTACAGATTATCACCTCCTACTAGAAAATAACATTTTTAGCTAGACCTGAACAGTGAAAAGGTGGGAATAAAAAACATGGCAAGAGCAGCATGGGTTTTCTTCCAAGCTCCCTGCCCAGCAGTACACTCATTATATTCATAGTTGTGAAGACAGTTTAAACAAAACCTACCTTAGCAGTCAGCCAGTCACTAATCCTACCTGAAAAGCCTTCACTTGAAATTTCAAGCATTCTAGTTATTTCTTTAGTCCAGAAAACCCTGTGAAATATTCACCTTGGTACAGGATACTTCAAAATTTCAGCCTATCTCCAACAGAGAAGACAGTTTGGCTTTCCAAAGGATTAGGCCCTCAGCAATTTGCCAAAATTTCTGCATATCCAGTCCAACAGAGCAGTAAGACTGGAGATTTTTTTTCTCAGGAAGGGTTGTCTGTCTGTCTGTCTTGTTTATATAAAGACTAAAGTGGTTCTAGGAAACTCTCAAGCTCAATATATCAGTAACTCAAAGGGATTCTTTAGTTTCATGGTAAAACATTACTACCGGGAGAAACATTTGTGCAGATGAATGAAGATAAGGGTGATGGTACCACTGATTTCATAATCAGGTTTGTATTTTGCAAACAATAATGTGTTTGCTGCACACAACATCCCAGTTCTCCTGCTCTGTCTAAAAGACAGACAAAATTAAACTATCTGAAAACAAAAGATCAGGAAAACTGAGAACTCCCCATCCCTGAAAGTGTTCAAGGCCAGGTTGGACAGGGCTTGGAGCAACTTGACCTAGAGGAAGGTGTCCCTGCCCATGGCAGGGGGTTGGAATGAGACAAGTTTTGAGGTCCCTTCCAACCCAAACCATTCTGAGATTCTAGGATTCTATGAACTGCTGTAGTCAAAGATGAAATATCCACTTCATGAACTAAGATTTGATTCTCTAAGCAAGATTTTTTTCCATCTGAAATGAATTTATTTCATCTTATATTTTTATCTGTCTGCATATAGAAAAAAAGATAACAGAATTATAGAAAAATCAAAGATTATATGGAGACCTCAAGAGGTCCCAGGTCCTACATCCAACTCAGAGCAGGGTTAAATTCAAAGACAGATGGAGTTGCCCAGGGTCCCATCCAGTCCAGAGAGTCTCCAGGGACAGAGATTCTACAGCCCCCCAGGCCATTGCTCCAGCGCTCAGACACTCTGTGAATGGGCTTTTTTCTTATTTCTTTACAATTTGTTAATATGAGCAACCAGAATAATTTTTATAACTGATCCAAGCAAACTACTTGAAGAGAGCCGGCTCCCAAAGTGCATCTACAGTTTTTAAAATGCTGAAAAACGTAAATAGATGTATGTTACATACTCAGGTATCTATGGTTCCCTTCTGCACACACACAGTTATACCTTTGCAGTTCCAGTTGGAAGAAATCCAGCTTACAGAAACTGGAATTTTCTAATTGCATGTATTCAGAATTCTTCGCTGGCATAATATTTTGAGCAATGCTTTCCTATCATAAAGAGAGAACTAAAAGCTCTACATACCTGTAGTATCTTAACTGCAAGGAACTCCCAGGGAGTAACATGTTTGGGTTTGCAGACCAACTGCAAGTCATTTTAGTCAAGTATCCATCTGTTTCACAGGTGATATTAATATTCATATCTAATTAAAACACATTGGAAGCTTATTAATAAAGATACAATGGTTTATACAAAAAACAATGCTCAGTAAAAGCTATTGGAGTTCAAATGGAAATATTCTGACCTTACTATTAAAATGCACCAAAAGGAGAATTTAAAATCCAGCTGGAATCTTACCTACTACATATAATTCAGCGTATCTAGGATGACATTCCCTACTTTGGTGACAACAGTACAATGTGTCATAGAAGAAACTTCCTCTAGGTTTGGTTGCTTTCAAGTTGAAAAGAGTAACTTTGCTTACGCGATCGCTCACAAGGGTATAAAGACTGGCTGGGATTTCTTCTGCTAAATTCAGCCACCAAACAACCTCCTGGGGCTCTACAATCTTGCTTTTGTTTTTATAGATGCAGTGAAATGAAACATTAGAACCAGCACTGGTCAGGATCTGAGGAGGGAAGTACAGGACTTCAGCTGCAGAAAAGGGAAGAAAGGGGAAAAAAAGCTGTTAAGATTAGAAACTGAACAAAAAGAAAACATAAAAGCTAGAAAATAGTAATTACAATTATTATTATTATCACCATTATTATTATTATTATCATTATCATCATCATCCAGTTGTACTTCTAACTTCTTAATCACTGTTAGCAACTACAGCGCAGAGGAGCAGAAATTACCCTTGGACTGTCTCTCTCCATAAATGATGTTTGTAAATTCTGATAAAAATAAACTTTAATATCCCCAGGCAAACATGAGTGAAATGAGCAGAAAATCACTGAAGGGTACAGTGGAAGCAACACACAGCAGCACAAGGGAAACATAAGAAAATTAACCAATCTTTCCAGGAGTTGCTGCTCCTGCTCCTACTGAAGTCAGCAGATTAAAGTCTCAAAAACTTGTTTTACAATCTCAGCAGTGTAATTAATACCAAATGGTGGCAGCAGTACAAAAATTCACCCAGGCATAAAGACACTGAATTTCCCAAGGATGTAAAGATGCATAATCTGAGCCTCCATCAGTCAGGGACTCAGGGGAGGTACAGGTGTTGAACACCTGCTGGAATGGAGCAGTTTGCCAAAGATCATCCCAAAGCCAGCATGAAAATCCTTAAAAGGTCAGGTTTATTTTCCACAGCTGAGGAACCACTTCAGAGATTTGTAGAATTTCCCCAAAATACAGGCCTGCTCAGAAAGCAGAGCACACTTAGGATATTGTCACTGTCAAGGATTTTCATGTTAAATATAAATCAGAACATGAGGCTGGTCAGTTGTAAAAAACCAGAACTCCCTGCATGAAGAAATTAACCCCTCTCTGCTGCCATCAGGTTGTCACATTGGGATTGTTCTGCTGATGAGATGTATTTTTAATAGAATTACATATCTCATAAATAGGATTAATAAAAAATAATCTAACAGTAACTACTGTACCTCTTTTAAATCTGTATTTCTCAATACACTCATAAACCTCTGAAAATTATCAGTATATACATATGTGAGAGAGAGAAAATGTGTATTCACCCCTAAAAAATTCTCACAGTTATATAGTTTTATACATACACTTTTTTTTTTTAATTTATATGTCTATATAAATGTAAATCCAAAACATTAAGGGCCAGTTAGGCCTCTAGACCTATAATCAGGCATCCTGTGTATCATGTTTATTTGCCTTAAGGGTCTGTGTATTTTCAGTTTTCCTGGGAAAAAGCTCCATTTCAAAAGTCTAATTCTTTCCTTAGTACTTGGTTTAAGCACACACATGACATGTTTAGCCACAGTAAGAGATGTCCATGTAAAGGCTCAGGTAAAGCATTAGTTCTGGCACAGAATGGTTCAGAGGATTCTTGTGACAGCACAGGCCAAAACATCTCCAGTTAATCCTAAGGAAAGCATGGAAAAATCCAACAAAAAAAATCAGAAAGTCAGTTTATGCATAGCATTACACAGCTAAATGGGTTGTTAAACGTACATTGAGCTCTGTTCTGGGTGTTCAGTTCAGCTACAAAGTGAGAGAAAGCATTAGAAGAAAAATCTTGTAGTGAGTAGAGATTCAGCACTGCCAACTGTCTTTTGGAATGGAAAAACTCTTGGAAAAACCTTTTCCTGGGTCCGAACAGGTGCTGGGTGAGCAAGGCACAGACATGGAGGTGTCACGAGCTGCCACTGCAGTCTGCACATGTTATCCAGAACTCCTAATGCAAGTCTGGCACAGAGAAAAGAGCTGAGCCTCAGGCAAAGCCAGGCAAAAGAGGAGCAGAAGGAGAAAGTGCTTCCACAGGATTTTTCAGCCCATAACACCCTCAAACTCATTCCACAAAACAAACAAACTGGGACATCTGTTCTGTTCCAAAAGACTACTCACTGCACGTGACCTACCTCCCAAACTGAGATCATATGGTGTGCTCCAGTCACTCCAGAACCCCAGACCCTGGTGATTCCTGCACCTCACTTGAACCAAGTAAGAGGAATCAAGTAGGGTATTGTCAATGGCCAGTGAGGCTTCCAGAGCAACTTGAACCATCTGTTGGATTATCACAAGCCATTATTTTTGTATAATGAAACAGGAAAAGAGAAAGACACAGAGGGAACCAAAATAATTAGTCTAGAGAATAGTTTTTAGGTAGCAAGTTGGGTAAAAAAGCTTTCTTCTTTAAATTTACTGTGAATTTGATTCTGGTAGAAGTTGCATAACTCTGTGGAAAACAAGTTATTTCATTATGGATTGCTAATTAACGGCTGCTTTTTATTCCAGAGCCAGTTGTGTGGCAGAAAAAGCAACTCACTAATAAAATCTATAAATATTAAACATACACACATGTATCATAGAATTTGGGGGTTGCTGAAAGTAAAAGCCTTTGCCTTCAGACTTCACAGAATCTAGGATTTCATCCAAACAGAAAGATGAAAGTTTGTTGTAAGACCCAACAGGAAATGGGCCTTTCATTCCTGTGTAATGGCTCTTTACAGATGTAAAGTCCAGCTTTCCCAGCTGAGGGAAAGGCAATGTCCCACACCCAGCTCCACCAGACCTGCCATGTTCCTCAACCCACCAGAGTTTCTGCCCAAAGACAAGGAGGGTTGAGAGAAATCCTGGGCTCTGGGAGAGCCCCCTGATCTGCGCTGCCTCATGGGAAAACCCTGGGAAATCCAAGAGCACGGAGCTGCCTCACCTGCCAAGTGCTGTGCCCTGGCTTTGCAGAGATCCTCACTTGGTACTGCAGAGGGTATGGCAGCAGTGCAGGCTCAGACCAGCACATCTTCACCTGACCTCCCTCTGTCATTTCCAGATGCAGGTTCAAAGGAGGTTCAGGCTTTACTGCAGACAAATTCATTGATAAGTTCAGCTCCAACCTCATTGCCTGTGACTGCTGGGTTTTACTGAGCCAAAACTCCCTCTCACACCTTCTCTTTAAACTCAGTTTTCACAAGCTGCTCTACAGCTGCTACGTGACACTGCTGTTGTGTAGTATCACTGGAAAAGCGTGCCCTGGCACTGTTATATAGCTGGTGATCACAAAATGCTGTTTCACTTAGCATTTGCCTTAAATCTACATGAATTCCTTGCCTTGGGCCATGACTCTTCCCAGCAACCAAGCACTAACCTGCCTGGCTGAAAAGAGGGGATGGGTAAGAGAGGGATGGGAGAGCTGAGCAAATCAATCTGCTCCTCTGAAGACAGGAGATAATGTCCTCATACGAAGACAGGAGATAATGTCCTCATACAAAGACTGTATACAAGGACTTTCTAAATATTCCCATCCTTCCACAGTGATTATGGTTCTGAAAGAAGGTCTGTAGGAGAGCTACCTTAAGGCAAAGTAAAATGGAGGGTCTGGAAATGGAGAGAACTCTCTGGAGAGGGGTATGGATGGGCAATTGAGAATGATCACTAGAATTGTAGTCCTACTTCCTCAGATAAAGGCAAGGACCCCAAATCCTACTTCTATCTGTCTCTCAGACCTTTACAGATCACCAGTCTTTTGGTTGGCCTTGTCCTCATTCACAGTTTCGCTCTTACAAAGTGTTGCAGGGTGAGCAGCAAGTGCAAAACCGAAGAGAATACATTTCCAAAACATTCCCATTGGGCAGTGGGGATGTGCTCCCTTCCAGTTCCATCTGCACTGGGTTTCCAGCTCTCTAGAGTGTCTCATATAAGCAGTATTACTGGAATCTCACTCAGTTATACCACTAACCTGTTCTTATTTTCAGTATAAATTCCCTCCACTAAGTCAGATCTTATTTAATTATTACTTATAAACCATCTCAAAGCAATTAAATTCATGAAGCCCAGCAGGGAGTGATTTGGGAGGAGGCAGAGCTTTGAAAACCAAAGTCAGAGGCTTTTACATCACACTCTTACGAATCAGATCACACTTTCTGAACACAGATAATGATTTCTATTCTGCTGATGCCACTGCTCTACTATAAGTAAATAAAATACACATTACACAAGCATTCATAGTTTTACATTCAAAATAATTTTAATTGAGCTGAATCTTGGCAGAACATATACTAATATTATGCATTTTTAAAACATACTTCACTAAGCAGAACTAACTAATTATGTCATTTTAAATACTGGCAGACTCAAGTTTGAATTTTTAATTTTTTCCTGTAGCATAATTTAAAAGCAGCAGATGAAAAACACAACCTCTCCTCTTCAAAACTAGCTTACCCAGAGACTTTGTACTGATCCTGTCTGCAAAGCACATCAGTTGGGAAGAAGCTTATAAAACCCGTAAGTTTTTAAATTAATAAGAAGTTTATAAAACTTCAGTTTTTCCTCCCCACAGCTGACAGACTCCTTGCCTTTATGGAATTCACCCAAATCTGCAGTAACTGGGCATATTGGACAGCAACACATATCAAATTCATACTGTCAGTATAGTTTAACTTGATCAAACATAGAGGAATGTTTTCCAACTTGGACAATGATGGTGTTGAATGTGTAAGGAAGGGAAGCAGCAGGACAACAAAGCTGCTTGTGAAAAGAGGTGGGTTTATTTGTTAAGCAACTTTTGGAGCAGCTTTTTTCTCCCCTCAGTTTTTAAGTCCTCAGCTACATGGACAGAAAAGCTCCATCACAGCCCCACAACGAGACACAGAGAGGCCCTGATTAGAAAGGAAAGAATTAGAAATAACAAGTACATTGACTGCCTGGCCTCTGCTCACTTTGGTTTGTACTGGAGCCCAGACAGGCATTAGGAGCTGAGAAATCCCAGGAAGCCTTTTCCTGTCCTGTCTGTGCCCTTCTTTTCCAGGAGGGACATCCTGCTGCTGTTGCCCATTAAGAACAATTGAAAATATAGGTCATACTCACCTATGTCAATGGGCTTGACTGACATCAAAGGTGACCACAGAGGTGTCACACCAACCAGCATCTTCAGCCACATGATGTAGGTGTGGTTGAGCCTCAGAGAGGGCACAAGACACTCACATGTGTCATCCCCAGTGCACTCACACTGAGCAATCCTCACAGTCCCCTGGAGAGAGCTCGTGGACACATTTCCCAGGGACAGCTCCGAGCTACAAAGGGGAAAACAAACCATGAACCAAAACAGACCACGAATCAAAACAAACCAGTATTTTTTCTATATCTCAAGAGGTTTGTCCATCTGGATAAGGTTTATTTATAAAAATTAATATTAATTGATGAAAAAAGTAAAAAAGTAAAAATTCTAACTAATGGCTTTGACTTTCCTGCTTCTCCCTTTTGAAATGGTTTCCAAATAAAGGAGTTAACATGATTTCATTAAAAGTATTCCTAAGGCTTGGCTTTAAAGCAAACGTGTTACAACACTAGATGATACCTGTGGTTTAGTCAGACTAGCTCCTGATTCCTGAAGGTCTCATTCCTAGATCCTTCTCAAGCACACAAAGTTAGTTTACTTTCCAGTGGACTAATTGGCAGCTCCCTGCACCCTCTTCTCCCTCAAGATTATGTTCTAATTCCTCTTCATGAGGCACTGAAATAATATTGAAACAATTTCATATTCCTTCCAGCTTCTGCTACAATTAAGCATTACAAGTAATAAAATAATCGTGGAATGGTTTGGGTGGGAAGGACCTCAAAGCCCACCCAGTTCCACCCCCTGCCATGAGCAGGGACATCTTTCACTAGACCAGGTTGCTCCAACCTGGCCTTGGACACTTCCAGGGATGGGGCAGCCACAGCTTCTCTGGGCAACCTGTGCCAGGGCCTCCCCACCCTCACAGTCAGGAATTCCTTCCCAATATCCCATCTAAACCTACTCTCCTTGGAACCAGAAGTTCCCAAAGTATTCTTTGTTCTCATTTCTAATCCACACATATTCTTCAGTTTCTTCCAAACACAGCTCCATGTTTATGGAGTCCTGCAGGTATTCAGTGGCACAGGCCTCCCTAAGGTAGGGAATTTAAGAGTGTGAATAGTTTGTGGCCAAACTTCTCACAGCAGCAAAGCCAAGACAAATCCCGACAGTTAAACCACTTTGGATTCTTTCCTGCTTTTGACTTTTCATCCTTAAAAAAAAAAAAAAAAAAAAAAAAAGCAGCAAGCTTCTGTTTTGAATTGTTCCAAAGTAATTTTGGAATAATTTCTGTACAGTAAGAGTTTTGTTTTACTAATTCACAGAAAGAAATTGAAGTTCAGAGAAAAGAACCTTTCTGTACATTTTTAAAATAGTTTTATAGCTGGCATGACTCATTGGAACACTTGAATTCAGGGAGGGCAGAGAACTAAAAGAAAGGACAAGATTTTCTGTGCTTTTTTTGGTTTTAGTCAATTTGCTATCTAGTACTTTTATTTGAGTGTAAAGCACAGGGGACTGGGCATGATTCACTGCTTCTCTTACCATTCTCTGCCCTACTTAAAAAAGAAAAGGTCAAAACAGAAGAATTATGGATTATGGGAAGAGCACATGCAAAGCCCAGACTGGGCCTGCAGGAACCCCACCAGGGTCACTCCTGGCTCATCTTGAGTCAGGGCCTCATCCCCCCATCCTGCACTGATCAGCACACACACAGTGCATCCCCCTTGGGTTTAGGACATTCTAAGGCTGGGAGCAAGGATTTTTAGCACCACTCTGCCCTCATAGCTCTGTGCTCTGCAGTAACCACCCCAGAAGTTATGCAAGTTCCTACGAAGATGTAGTTTATGTTTATTAATGCTCCAGCCAGCCAATACTGACATTCCCAAAATCATTTTCAGCAGAGCTCACAGACTTTAGGACACAAGAATTATGTTGATGGCATCTGGCAGACATAGAGCTTTTAAATTACTTGGAATTATTTTGTTTTTATAGTTGTGGCTCCGCTTTTTGCTCCTGAATTTTCTTACAAAGACTTTGCAGAATTTTCTTTTAAGTTTCCCTGCTTTCTACTGTTTCTCACTGATTTTATTAGTCTCAAAAAAGCCACGATCAATTCATAAGAATGCAGTCTTTTCATCAAACCATGTCTTTGATCTGATCTATCTGGAAACTGGTTACCACCACCCCACCCCTAATCTTTTCTAATCATTATTTCAATTTTTAACCATCAAAATGAACTTACTTGCACCCAAAAAGTGGTGTATAGGAGGAAAAACAGTGAAGAGTTTTTTTCCTTGTTGTGCCAGAGTCAGTGCTACTGACTCATCAACCCTCATAAGTTCAGGAGAGGTCAGTGCCCTCACACAGTAGAACGAGAGGAGAAATTTGGGGCAGATTTCAAACAAGTGAAAGGCAGCATGATTTTCAGCTGGAAACATGGGATTAAAGTATAAGAAGGAGGAAAAAAAATGAAATACTGTATGCCCTGAACCACAGAAATAATTAATACTGCAGCAAGGGCACGTGCCCAAGGCTTGCTTTCCTCTTCCACTCCAAACCCTGTCACAGATTTAGTCACCACCTTAACACCTCCTAAATATTTTATATTTTGGTGCACTATTCAACCCTACTTCAGAAGGTGATGTTACTTATGCCACATTAATCTGTGGCCCCCTGGTAAACTTTTAGACTTTAAATGTCTTGAGTGAATTTCAATCATATTCTTGCAATTGGAAAAATGAACTGAAAATAAAAAGTCAAAACTATTTTAGGAAGAAATACGTGAACTTCTACAGTCCCTCTAATTTCATGAAAGGTACATCCCATGCAGGTAGCTATGAAATAAAGGTACTATTGTAATTCTGCTCTCAGTATTTCTATATACTGTTTGTGCAAGCACCACCTTTAATAGGAATCAGTGGAGCTGTCCAAGGTTCAAGGACTTTCCATAAAAATATTCCAGTGTATTTGATACATAACAGCTCTAGCAAAATCCTTCTTTGAAGAAGCTGCCCTGCTAAACTGCAGAACATCTGATGGCTGTTGAGCTCATGGAAGGATAAATCTGTAATGAAAGGTTGATATTCTCTGCCTGAAGAAGGCTCGGTGTATGACTGATGCACTCAACTAAGACACCAGTCTTGGGGCTAATTGGATGGTTTATCCTTCAAAAATATGGGAGTCTAGTCCCAGAACTAAAGGAGAGCCCCACAGGTACTTCAAATAAGTCAGAAATATGAATGCATTCTATAGACCACCATCTGGTGAAAGGGCAAGTGATAATCAGTGCTCCAAATGAACATTCATCTGTGTCAGTCCAAAAGGATCCCTAAGGCTAAGGCATTTCAGCTCATGGAATTAACCGCTGGGGTTTACAACGTTCCTAGAAAGATCAATCACTTTTGGTAGACAATTAATCTAAATTATCTAATTTGGAATAATCTTTCCTCTCCCAAAGCCAAGCCAAGTGGAAGGTAAAGCTCCATCATCACCTTTGCTTGAGCCTCTCCCAGAACACGACACTGGTTTGGGCAGAACAAAATATTTCTATTCCAATGATACCATTCACAAGCAGGAAAACTGAGGATGTGCAAAATAAGAGGGTATTTCTTTAATGCTGAAAAAGATAAAAGCTGGGAAGGACTCAAGCTTTTTTGTTGTGGATTCTTCTAGGTCATTATTTTTGTGCACTGCCTGTCCTGTATGTGAGAATTCTGGCTTGGTCTCCTGACTCCCAGGGAGAAACACATGCCAGGAATGCATATTTTTAAAACTGGGCATGTTTTCAAGGTATTTTGGCTCATGTGAATAAAATGTTAAGGTATCAGCAAGCCAACAGGGAAAGCTGTCACCTTACCAAAGTCTGAAATGCTTTACTAGCTGCTCTCCCAGTACATAGGGATCCTAAAGGAAAAATATAAATACAGAATCTGGGGAGTGAAACAAGTTCTCCAATGTCAGGGACTGCTCTGTATCTCACCTTTGCAGCAAAGAGGAATCAAACAGAGAAATGCCAGGAGGACTCTGGTGAGTCCTTAGGGCCTGCTCTCCTAAATTGCATGGCACTTACTGAATTCCCTTCATAACACAAAGAACCTCTTCATCCCAGCTGGGACTCCAATCTGTTGTTCCATGGATGTTTGGCACACCAAAAAAATTCAATACGAGATTACTGCCCTGGGATCACTGGCAAAGATTATCCTATTGCAGTTGGGACTGGATGGAACAGAGGCAAAGTCAGATTTACTCCCATAAACACCCGTGTAATGGTATTTCAGAAATCAAAGTAATGAAGAACCAACTTAATCAAAATTTGATTTCAGCTTTAGAGTATTCTGTCAGCTAAACAACCATATTTATTCCTAGTTAATACATTTGCTTTCTACCCTGATTACAGGGATGATTTGTGGCAAGACATTTGTGGCAAGACACTGTTTCGTTAAGTAAAAGATATCACCTGTAAATTCAACTAAATCAACTATTTAAGTTTATCCTGCTTCCTAAAGAAATTAAGTGTCTGTGTTTATGCCATTCTTTCCAACCCATCAGTAATTCAGAAAAAAATGTGTGGTTTCATGGAATCACACAGATCTTTTTATAACCAAATCAGGCAGGTCATATGCACAAGACCTGCCCACCCACAGCCAGGATGATTCCATCTATCACCATTCCAGGGAATATTTACCACAGTGACAGTTGCACAGGTGAGTGTCTCTCAGAGGTATTGTTGGGATTAGAGCAGCATTTGGCACTGTATTACATGTTAAGCACCATAATTACTTCAAGAGAGACAATATTATGGTCAAAGGCAAATAGAAGGCAGAACCAAGAGGGCAGCCTTAAAAGTAAGCAACTGTAGCAGCAAAGAAACTTTAACAAGTCAACACTGATTTCACTAAAGCATTTTAAGAAACACAGAAAACACAAAGGAGGAAGACTCTTCATTCCAACCATTTCTCATTTAAAGAAACCTAAATTTTCCATATTGTCTAAGATTACTTTTAGACAAGACAAAGGTACATAACATAATCTGCTTTCTAAACTCAGGCTACCACTGTGCTACAACCTGGAATGCTGATATTTTAGAAAATGCTTTCAGATTTCCAATGTCAATAGTGCTAAATTTAACAGAGTCTGTACTTACCCAGCATAAAAAAGATTAACCTTCAAGTCCTCTCTCAAGTACAATCTCAAAACCCGCAGGTTACAAACTAACAGGTCCAGCTTGCCTTTAATCCAACATTCCATGTTCCAGTTTGAATCTAAACAAAAGAAAGGGATTACCCATTCCTGACCTATATTAAAACAAAATAAAACCACAACTGAAGAGCCAGGATAAAATTCACTCACAAAGAGAGGACGAGTAACAGATATGCATGAAGGTGAGGTCGCACCACAAATGTGCAAATGTTTATGAATAATCTGTATTGAATTAGATGCCCTTTGACACTTGCAAGGCTCCCAGTCTGCAGTACTGCTGCACTGGCATTATTAAAGAAGGACTGGTTTCTACCTGGCTTTATGGACAAGGCTGCAGGGTGGAGAAAAATGAAGCTGCTGCTGCTGGTTGCTGTGAAGGGGCACAGCTCTCTGTGGCTGTGCTGTGGGTTTGTGCACACACAACTGCAACACGTGGAACACACTTTAACAGAGAGTCTTTTGTTCCATGGGGAAGTTCTTGGAAAATGAAATTCTACTCTACTGAGCTCAATGAGATTCCTGCAGGCCAGTATGTTCCTCAGAGACTGGGGTTTACAGGAGAAAAACAGTCTTGGAAAAAATAATTCTAATCCATGTACAGATATTTACTAATGCATCACAGTTCATGCAGAAATTATGCCATTCACTCTCCATCTCCCCCACCTCCTAAAGGAGTTTAAAGCCCATATCCATAAAAAAATATATAAGATATTTCTCATAGTGTGTAAACTCCTTTGAAGTTCTGGGCTTACATCCTCATATGCAGTGCTACATATCTTATTCAGAACTCCCCTAGAAAGGCAGCTAACTTTTTTTCCCCCTTGAAACTGTGCTCTACAATTTCCTTCATCTTCCACTACAGACTCTGTGACGAAGGATTTTACCACACTGTGTTGTGTGCCCGGGATAAAAATGAATCCCCACTAATACAACCCACCCCTCTCCTCCTAAACAACAAAAAAACCCAACCTGTTTTTGAAGAAGTAACTTCTGCCCTTGAATGCTAAACCCACCTATTTCTTGAGAAGCAGAGATATTTATTTCTGAAGGAATAAACTTCCTTGTCTGCAGGCTTGCTCTGTACAAAGAACAATCAATGCTGTTGTCACCCCAGAGGCAACACAGAAAACTTTCTTCATTCGTTAGAGGCTTGATTTCAGATGTCCTACGATGGTCTCTCCTCAAACCAAACCAACTCTCAACTCTGGCAGAGAAAGGGTTCAAAGATGTCTCATTCAGCAGCACACAGGGTAATGTAAAGTTCCTGGGAGGAATTGGATGGACCATACAATGGGCAACTGCCATTTGAAGGAAGTCTGCAAATATAAAGGCAAAGATATTGGAAACAAATGAAAAAGTTGATCTTGTCAGTGAAAAGGGACCGGTTGATGTTATACAGAAACACACTCACAACATAAAAATCAGGCTGTTTCCAGGGGCTATTCTATGAGTTGCAGACACAATTACTAAAAACATCCCCTCTGAACTGGTGCCACAGCTGACAGATGTCAGCCTTTCTGCTTAAAACTCACAACACCTAAACTCTGGATTTCTCAGCCTCTTGAAATAAGGCCAAGATTGTAGGGGAAGAACCTCTTTGGGTTAAAATGGCTTATATTAATCCAAAACACGGTGAATCCTACATCCAAGTTCACACATTTTTACAGGTGTGAGTCTCATCTCCCCTGCAGTGCTGGAACACATTCACTCCAGCTCCTATAACACAGCTCCATTTCTGTAGGAAAAAAAAAAATCCTGTTGTAAATATAAGACATAATCACACTGGAACTGTTAAATATCAGAGGATAGTGTTACAAGGATGTATGACTGGGAGCATTATCTGGGAAATGAGATGCAGAAAAAAGAAAAATTTTTTCCATCAGATCCTTCAAAATGAAATTGCTGCTCTGACCACATTTGCAGCTCTTGTTGGTAAGTCAGAACTTGAATTCCACTCCCAAGGATTTTGAGAATGATGAGAGTGTGGGTTTTGGAAACAGCTTACTGTAAAACACTATGATTTCAAAGATTAAACCATAGTTACAGAAAAGCATGTGGGTCATTTGTGCACTTTGCACTTAGCTGTTTGCTCAGTAAGGGCATAAATATTTTAAGCAGTTCATTAGATAGAAATTAATTGATGCTCTATGCTTGCAAGGGCAAAAATAAGAAAAGAACAGAATTTCTCTAGCACTGTTTGATTAATAGCACAGAAACATGAGCTAAACAATATAAAAGTACAAAAGTTTTAAAAAATAGTAGATGCAGTATGTCATCATGCAGAGTGTTAAAGTGTTTAGTTTTCTCTCTCCACAGATTTTGTGCTGCCACACTCTTGGAGGGTCCTGCTCTTTCCTCCTCTCTCAGTTAACAGAGTTTGTGCCTCTGTAAATACAAGCTTCAACATGCCTCCTGGCTGCATGGGGAGGATGCAGTAGAGCAAACAGACTCTTAGACCCTAATACATGATTAAAAAAGGACAAACAAGTGACAGGAAGCAGGACAGACAACCAGCGCACCACCCAATCCACAGCCCGTCAGCTCCCCTTCTAAGGAACAGCTTCCCCCTCACATATCACACCCCAAGGGATTAATTAAATCTTATCAAGTCAAAACGTGTGCAGCTCCTTCCCACTTCTTTAGAAATGTAAAAAATAAAGTTCAAATGACCCAGAGGAAGCCCAGAACAGCAGCATATCTGAGTTAACAGGGCTAAAGATGCCAGCTGTGGTTATCTGCTTATGGCCAACCCATGGATACACGGATTTTCAGCCATTACAGGCCATCAGAGAGTAACAAACTGCTTGGAAGCCTCAGGAAAACTCCCTGAGGCATCCAAGTTTGTCAATTAAAGGTACACAACATGTTCAGATCACGTAAAGTATTTAAAAGAATGTCAACAATGCAATATTTGATACTGAGTGGATAAAAGTATATATATAGCAAGATAAAAAAGATGTATATATATATAAAAAATATGTATATAGAAAAGATACAGAAATCTAATGATTTATTCATCTTTTATAAGGATATAAGATGACATAAATTTTGAGATTAACTTCACTGGATTAAAGTCTTCTTTCTCCCTGAGCATGATCATCAAAAGTCTTTAAAAAGTTCTTATTTTAATTAAAAAATGAGAGGCAAATACCAGCTGTCCCTGAACAGCATCTGCCAATATTGTTACAGAAATTTCCCGATTAGAAAACTAGTTTATTAAATCCAACATTCACAGTTAGTTGAGCACCCTTTAACAGCCCTGTGCCCATGGAAGCAGGAACGTCAGCCTCCTAAAAAGGCAGAGCTCAGACTCAGTGACACCTCGGCTACACTGAAACTTTGCAGTTCTGGTGGAAAAGGGATCTTTCCTTATGCTTTTGGACCTATTTGGGTAACAAAACAAATCACCCACAAATTTCTCTCTTATCAAATTCTGACTGGGACATTTATCTGAACGTCTCTTGACTTCCACATACTGATGTTTCCTGAGCTTAAAAGTCAGTTAACTGCTTTTTTGGGGTAAGACATAGGCACAGCCCTGAGAGGGTCAACATTTCAATCCCACACAATGACAACATCAGGTTCTTTGTACATTCTAGATGCATGTTGTGATAAGATACTAATCCAGTAGCATGACTTGAGACACCACTGTGAAACAGAAACGTGATTCTCTTTATTCTACACAACTTCCAACAGACCGATTCTTTTAGTAACTTACCCAACAGCACAAGAATGGTCAGAATGATTTGCCAATACATCTTGTTTTGTAGAGCTGATCTGAAAAACACACAGAAAATTAACTGAGAGCTGACAATTATCAGTCTATTATTCCATTAGGGTTTCATTTTGGTGCACTTCAGTTAATTTGACACTCACACCTTTGTAAACAGAATCGCAGAATTCCAGAATGGTTTGGGTTGGAAGGGATCTTGAAGATCATCTCATTCCACCCCCTGCCATGGGCAGGGACACCTTCCACTGGACCGGGGAAAGGAAGAACAGGCCAGAAAGTCATTTGAGGAAAAAACTTTGCTTAGAATATCAATTAAATACCAACACAGCTCTTTCACCATTAGGGCCCTCACCCCTCCAGGCTTTTGCTGATTATTGTTCACCTTCTGGGTTTGGTCTGAAAGGCACTACAAACCCAAATAACCAAAATGACCAAGGGATACCTAATTTTCCAAGTGCAGCACAGACAAAAGCACTTGGGCACCCATTCCAACAGTGAAGACTTCACTAAATTTTACAGTACTGTTTCAATATTGTTCTTTCATTTCAGGTACTTTGTTCTTTTTCATTTTCATCCAATAGCTATATAAATTCTGTTAAAATCTAAATATAAGCATTTTTATGCTTAAAGTTCCATAGAAGATATCAGAATAAAACAGAGTTTGGCTGCTGCTGTATTTAACCAGAACTGAGTGATGAGTAAAATCTACAGCTCAAGTCAGACAGCAAATGCCAGAGCAAGAAATTATATTGAGGGAATCCCTCCAAAGTATTCCATTCCTTAAATATTTCTGAGAACAGTTTCCTTGAGAACATCAATGTAGCCAAAAGAGTCAGTGCCAAGGTTATGTAATCCACTGGCCTTCCAGTTTCGGGCTGCATGTACTGTTATATATATATATAAATATTATATATATATATATATGCAGACAACTGACCAGTGAAGTGACAACATTCCAGGATTCTTGTCTCCCCCTTGAAAATTCAGCTGGAGCCAGAGCTGAGCCATTTCTCCAGCACAGACCATCTGCACTGTGGTCTGCAAGATGACTCAGTCCCATCCACTTTTCTTCCCACTCACCAGGTTATAATCAGGGTACATTTAAGCTACATTTTCAGCAATTAAAGAGGAAAGCTCAAAATTTCCCAACCCCTACTTCAGAGGACAATTTGCCTCTGAGCACAGCTGTCACTTTCTTCCTGGAAAGGGTGGTCAAGCCTTGGAAGGGGCTGCCCAGGGAGGTGGTGGAGTCCTCATCCCTGGAGGTGTCCAAGGAACAACTGGACGTGGCACTCAGTGCTCTGGGCTGGGTGACAAGGTGGGGATCAGCCACAGGCTGGACTCGATGGGCTGGGAGGGCTTTTCCAACCTCAAGGATTCTGCCATAAAAATGACCAGATAGAGTAATCAAAGAGAGTCTGATGTCAGCACTAATTCAACCATAATTAACAATATTTGGACCAGGAAGTAAAAATAGAGTTCAGACCAGCTTGGACATCTTCTCTTCCTACTTCTGTCACATCGATTTTTACAAAGAAGTTATTTTCCTATCCTGGCTCCAGCAACATCCATGAACCAGTGCTGTACATGATCAAAAAGCTGCACATCCCCAGCATTTTTTCTGTTCAATCTTCCTTGTGTAAACTTTACTGGGGAATTGGGTAAAAAGAGATATCTACAGATAAATCCCAGGGCAGAATAAAGGACCACAGAGGGCTTCCCAAAATCTTTTCCGGTGAGAATATTGAACTGGTCAGAATTTCTAACTTCACTCTAAAAAAGAATACAAGTTTTACAAGAACAGTTACAGGGAACAGGGTGCTAAATAAGGAGACTTATTAAAACTTGTAACTATAGCTTTATCCCAGAGAGAGTAAGTTAACACAGCAAGGACAAACCATTTTATGCATAAGTGGGAAAGTGTTCATAAAAAGGAAGGAATCAGAGTCTGTTTTAACACATATATCTTAAAATACTGTGTTCCAGAACCACTGACTTTGTTGCTGTGTATAAGAAATTTTCCAATTTCTTACGTAAATAGTGTGTTCTTCTCTGTGCCAACCACTGCACAAAACATTTCAGCAAGTAGAGTCCCTGCCTTGACAAAAACACTGGATTAAAACCAAAAACTAGGCAAGGAGAACAGCAACAAAATAAGATCATTTTTCTTCACAGGTCAAGTGAGAAGTCATAGAATCCACTGTCATTTCAACATGGGAAACATTTTCAGCATAGCCTGAAACAAGCAGGACCCACAAACACCTGCACTGGGCAGGGAAAATATACTGAAAGTTTTCCTTTTCCTTCTGGAGCTGCCTTTTTCTTCAGGTTCTTGTCTCAACAACTCACTTTTCTGCACGTCTCCTTTCTGAACCTCAGGAAGAGGGTTGAGGTGAGGAGGGTATTGCAGAACGAGGCAGGTCTACCTGTCCAGTTGAACTGAGGGTGGCACTGGTGGATCCCTACAACCCATCCCAGACACAGTAGAGCAGCACAGCCCCAACACCATTGAACTCAGCTGTAAAATCCTCACCAACTTTTACAGGGACAGAGACCACATGAGAAGTGTTGCAATGAGCCAATGAGGAATTTCAAAGCCTACAGAAATATATAGAAACCTAATTTCCAGGATCTCCTATTTTCCCCCAACTAATATAACATACACACACAGGGTCTAGAGCTCTCTTTTTCTCATTCCCACCCTCCCAAAAACCAATAGCTAACTGCTAATGGGAAACAGGAACATAATACTGCCGTCATACAAACTGTTTTTGCAAGCACTGCACCACAGTTGTTTTTAAATATTTTAAAAATCTCTATAAAGCATAAAAATATTTTAGTAATAATGCCTCGGCACAGCATCTTCTGACCTGCTCTTTAAGGGTGCTGAGGGCTTCCCACTCCTGTTGATTTGGGCAAGATCCTCCTGGGCATGGAATTTCATTGCACTTGTCTGCCATTGAGTACATTAGATATCATTATTAATAAAGAGTTTGGAGTAAGTGGAACATACAAGGTAGAAATGTGTATGACTTGCACAGAAAAATTTTGCTTTCTAATACCAAAACTTTAACCAAGGCAATCCAAGCTGGGCAAAAGTACAGCTGCAAAATCAGGCCCCAAGAGTGCTGGTGGAGCCTCTCCCCTGAGACTCAATAGTAAAATATCCCAAACTACAAAGAGTTTCTCCAGATTGTACAATTTCTCTTGTTTGTACCAAAAATACCCTCTCATCCACAGATACTCATGCTGTTCACAGGCAGGTTCCCATCACCAGCCCAAGATCCAGCAGCATTTTCTCCCACATCTTCACTCCACAGCACTGAAGTTTGCGCAGTCACAACACACAGTCTGAGAGACTTCAGTTTCATAAACACTCCTGATTTTAAACTGGCAATAGAGAAAAGTATTTTTAATAAAAACTTGCCCTCGTGGTTTTTCACATGTATCTATCTGTCTTTTCTTATGCACTGCTGTAAGCAGAGCTCCTCACTTACCTGGCACTTTGGGGTTATACCACGTTACAGCCATGCTTGGTAGCTAAGGGCTCTCATTATAAACTCTGCTTATAAATGCTGTATCACTAATTAAGTTTCCAAAGTGCTCTTCTATCAGAGCGGGCTATCACAGCTCCTGAAGCATCAGGAATTCACAGCCCACATCCACTGAGATTTTTCTTTTGCTTCAGAATTGAACCTTGGGGAATAGACGCAGGGAAAGGGCCGGTTTGGGTACACCGTGCCTGCCCCTAAAATCTGCATTCTGCCAGAGGAAAGCAACGCTCCCCCACCGGCTGCGATCAGGGGTAATCTCAGGGGGATGTTTCTGGAAACGAGAGGGAAAAAAAGTAAATTCACCGACCTGCTTCTCTTCGCTCCCAGAGTCCCGACCGACCGACCGACAGCCGAAGTGACGCCGCCACCGCTCCGCTGCCCAGCCCCGGCCGGGCGCTCCCCTCAGCCCCGATCCCTCAGCCCCGGCTCCCTCGGCCTCCCCCGGCTCCCTTCAGCTTCTCCCTGCTCCCCTCAGCCCAGCTCCCTCAACCTCTCCCAGCCCCGCTCCCTTCAGCCGCCCCGCCTCGCCCGGACGCCCCGCCCGCCCCGCTCCCCCTCACGGCTCCTCACACACACACGGGGTGCCGGGGGAAGGAGCGTCGGCGCTGGGGAAGGGTCTGGAGCACCAGGAGCGGCTGAGGGAGCTGGGGGGGCTCAGCCTGGAGAAAAGGAGGCTCAGGGGGGACCTTCTGGGTCTCTGCAACTTCCTGACAGGAGGGTGGAGCCAGGTGGGGGTCGGGCTCTGCTCCCAGGGAACGAGGGACAGGATGAAAGGAAATGGCCTCAAGGTGTGCCCAGGGGAGGTTCAGGTTGGAGGAAATGGCCCTCAAGGTGTGCCCAGGGGAGGTTCAGGTTGGATGTTGCGAAAATCACTGCCCAGGGCAGTGGTGGAGTCCCCGCCGTCTTGATGTGGCCTTGGCAGTACTGGGGGAACGGTTGGACTTGGTCTTGGAGCACTTTTCCAACTTAAAACCATTCTGTGATTCCCTGAACACCTGTCCCCTTCAGAACACAGCACTTCACTGAAGAAAATAAAGTTCCAGCCTTCAAAGAGCTGCCAGGCACTGGGACATGCATTTTGGCCCTTCTGTACTTCAGTGTTTGTCCTGATGAATAAAGGGTTGATACATGTGAAGCAATACCACGTATTTAACAGGAACTTGCAATTAAAAAACAACACCCAGAAGTTATTTCAAGGAACTTAAAGTTGAGGACTGAGCGCTGCTAGAAAAGACGGACTCAATGATCTTGGAGGTCTTTTCTAACCTTAATGATTCAATGTGCTTTTAATCTTTCTTGTGCTCATCCTTTTGGAAAAGACAGCAAGAGTTTAGAACTAGCAAAGCAGAGACTGATAAGTCCCAGATGGGTGCAGCTGAGGGGGGTTTTTAACTTTTTTTTTCTTTTCAGCAATATTATTTTAAAAGAAATGCAAAACCAGTATCTCTGCTTCATAAGGTATGGAGAAAAAATATTTATATTTACCTACTGCAAGCTCTTCTCAAGCAACCAGACTAACTATTTTTTGAATGGTGTAAACAGTTCTTGGAACAAAACCACTGCTTGGCTTTAATTTATTTATTGACTTTCTGTAATTCATGATCCATTTCCTCAAAGCAGCATCAGCCAATTTCGCTCCTTATTAAAATGACCACCATCTCTTAATTAATAAATTCTATTTTTAAAATGTTTCTGTGTTCTAATACTTCAGTTTGGGAAATCTGACCACATACAACTTGTGCCTGAGGTTAGGAAACCACTGAAGTTTTTGTGTCCCAGACTTGCACAGCATAAGCAAAAGCTGTCAAAAGCTACCACTAGAAAACCCCTTTTTATTTAGGTTAGAACATCTTAAGACAAACATTTCACAGAGCAAGGTTTTTTTCACTTCCCTGTGTACCACTGGCGTTCAGTGAACCAGAAAAAAACCCCCCACGCAGCCTCCACTCATGCATATTTATTTATTTTTAAAGGGTTTTTTCCTCCCTTAATATCTAAACTAAATCTTCCTGAAGCTTAATCCTCTTACTTTTTCATAGACATAGGAAGACAGGTATTTCCTCGTTTCAGAATTCTTTCATGTGTCTTACATTGTTGTCTCATACCAATCATCCTTTGTGCAAACTTAAGGTCCAGTTCTTTCTGTCTTCATAGATCATCTTTTCTGGAGACCTACTAAGGCTGATCTTCTCACTCTTCTACAACTCCCTGACAGGAGGGTAGAGCCAGGTGGGGGTGTAAATCTATTCATTTAACAAAAATAATCCACCTGTCTGATTTAGAGCAGAATTAATTCCTCCCCGGTATTCAGAAGTTCTCTGTGGACTCGTTTCATGAAAGGACAAAAGGTTTAAGTGTTGCTTTGGCTGGAGAAACTCTCAGAGCACACACCTTTACCTTCCAGGACAGAATCATTCCTTGTTAGGTGTCCAAACCTTGTTGACAGTGATTCACCTTAGAGGCACAAAGGAATGAATCCCATCATTTAACAACAGAGGTGCTGCAGCAAAACAGGGATATCAATACATTGACTCATTTTCTGTTATCATCAAGAGAGATCTTTGAACAAGGTGTAATATGAGAAGATCTTCTCCTTTTTCTGCCCTTGGGGTTAAATTTAATATTAATGAAAAACCTGCCTCATATTGTAGAACTGTATTAACCTTAAACCATTTCTCCAGTGAACTTCTTGGTTTAGATACTTTCCAAATTTGCTATAAGGGGACGTTCCCTCTCCCAAAAAGCATGCAGGGACCATAGAATCACGGAATGGCTTGGGTAGGAAGGACCTTAAAGCCCAGCCTGTTCCACCCCTGGCCATGGGCAGGGACACCTTCCACTAGCCCAGGTTGCTCCAAGCCCCATCCAACCTGGCCTTGGACATTTCCAGGGATGGGGCAGCCACAGCTGCTCTGGGCAACCTGTGCCAGGGCCTCACCACCCTCACAGCCAAATTCTTTCCCAATATCTCATCTAAACCTACTTTCTTCCAGTGTGAAGCAATTCCCCCTCATCCTGTCACTCCAGGCCCTTGTCAAAATTACTCATCTTTTAAGTAACCAACACAAGTTTATGCCACAGCAAGCCCAGGGAAGTTTTCCAAATGGAAAGGATGAGCACAAAAAGCATAAAACCTTGATATTCATAAGATATGACTCTTCATTTATGCAGATCTGTAATTACTTTATAATCAAAGTATAATTTGAGAAGGCAGAACTGCCACCCCAGGGAACAGCACTGGACTGGGAGCTCCACAGCAGCTGCTCATGGAGTGGGAGGAAGGAAGAAAGGGAAAAAAAACTTAGTGGCACTAAACACCCTTGGCTTTCCAAGTGTTCCAAGGGACACTTCTCTCCCATTCAGCTGCACCAGTGGAATAGGCAGAAGGAATCTAATATTTTGCAGCATATTCCTAATTCTTTTTATGGTTAGATAGCTCTAGCTGCTAGAAACAAGCTTTCCAAGGAGGCAGAAGGGAATGATCTACAGAAAATTCATTACAAGGGATTTTCATCCCTTTTTAAGCCTTCTCATGGCTGCAGGAGAGGTCCCAGGTAATTAGTGCTGTCACCATTAGTGAGGTCTATTTCCCAAAGGCTGAAGTGTAATTTGGCAAGAAGAAGATGCTGAGTGCATTCAAGGGGGAAATTGCAGCAAAAATACAAGACGGACAAAAAAAAGTGGTCCTTCAAGTAGCAGGCTCTGTAGTTTAACTTCCATTTTGACATATCTATTTACTGGGCTTTTAAATAAAAACACCAGTTACTATAGTAACATTTACATCAGAGGTTGTACTTCTGCTGCTCTGAGGTACAGAAAACCCATCTGCTCCGTTCACCTTTGTACTTCACTCCTGCAATATTTTAAATGACAATCCTGTTTTCTAATAAACTTTTTTTTCCTAAATATTTTCCTTCTCAGCTTAGAAATTAAAGTACATTTGATCTAGTTTTCTTTTAAATGACTAAGCCCTGTGTGTGGGAACATGACTCCTGGTTCCAGGGAGAACAGGATGTAAAAAGAACAGTGGAAGTGTCCTAGGCCAGACTGGTTGGGGCTTGGAGCGACCTGCTCTAGTGGAAGGTGTCCCTGCCCATGGCAGTGGGTGGAGCTGGATGGGCTTTAATGTTCCTTCCAACCCAAACCATTCTGCAAGTCTAGGAAATAAGACAAATTTTGCTTTTCTAGTCCTGCTGTAATTTAGTTTTCTCCTGTAGGAATCATGGTAAAATGACAGATTATTATTACTTCCCTGGACAAACAGTCCCCTCCACACCTTTTATTTTAGCCTGTTAGAATGGCAAAGCATCACAGCTCATTCCAAGTTCTCCTCTGCTGCCTTTTCCATTTTTATTCCAGCCTCTTATCAGTAGATTTGTTATGAAATGCTTCTGTATCTCTGCTTTATTTCTACTCTTTTTTTTACTTTATGAACACTACAGTGAGTAAACAAGACAGAGCTCCTAATGCTCCTGAGCTTGCAGAGCCCTGGTTTAGTGCTGGAAGACCTACCACACTTTCCATGAGGTTAAACTCTGTTCTTACTCTAAAGAAGGAAGGTATTTACATAGCAAAACGTGACCCTTTAGGGCAGATGGAGAAATGAAAACATCCAGGGTTCTCAATTCCACTAAACTGAGATCATGCCTGGACCTCACAGGAATTACAGCTGGAAAATACAGGGAGCAGAAGATAACAAAGAGTGAAGGTAACTCAGACACCTCTCCAGTGGGTTGACTTGCTTTTTCCTTGCTTTTTATATTTTTCCTCCTGATGAACACACGCTTAAATCAGATTGTAGTGGAAACCTGCATGGATGGGACTGTGGCTTTTCCAAAGAAAAGCATTGTTTAGTCTGTTATCCCCACAATCCCTACCAGGATGAGAGCACCACTCAGACACATCTCAGTGAGCAGAAAGTAAATATCACTACTTTTTCCCCAAGGGGTCATGATGGAAATCTATTTGCAGAAGCACTTTCTAAAACCTGGCACCAATCTGAGTTTCTCAAGTGTGTCACGAGCCCAGAGGAGATGAATTCACAGAACAGAACTGGCAAGAGAGATAAATGGGGGAGAAAATGAGAAGGTATTTTGAATAAATGCCTTCAAGAAAAAAAAACCTAGGCCTTTTAGCAACTTAGATGTTTCTAAACCTAGCAGAAGTTCAGCTTGAGACATTCATGCACTCAGAGAAAAAAACACCCAATAAAATGGTGTAATTCAAGCTTTTGTGCTTTTGGCTATGGAAACAGGATTTTACTTCAAGGGTTTATATATCAGTGATGAGTTTCAGTCAACACCAAATAGAAACTTTAGATACTTCATGCCCATAATATATTAAAACCATGGAATGGTTGGGGGTGGAAGAGACCTTAAAGATCATCTACTTGATGGAAAAAAGCCACCATTTTTTCATGAAAACTGGGGAACTTAAGAGAATGGGGACAAGGATCCTCATCTACCTTGTCCAACCACTCTAAAAGGGAAAAAAATCCTAAGTAAGAGAACATCACACATCTTTCATGGCTGTTTTCAGGTGCATTGTTCTTCTCTAAAATCAGATAATTTTACCTAAAAATGAAGCAAAGTCCTACCATAGTGTGCCCAGTTTTCAGCTACTACTAACCACAAGTTTAGGCACTAATTTTAGGTAATTCAGCATCAACCCTGGAGGATCTGGGTTTCAGTCTCCAAAATCTTGGCAGTATTGCATCCCTAATAAGATGCACTGTGATCAAGACCTATTAGAAAGCACATCTTACACACATCCCAAACCCAGATACACTGCAGTGATGAGACATCATGTGCAGCAGCAAAGACACTTCTGTCTCAGTAACTTCTCAGAGCCAGATCCCAATTTCAAAACATCAGGGAATATTCCAATGCAAGTGGCCAATTGTTTTGGAAGGAAATCAGAAAAATAGAGTGGGGAAAAAAGGTGAGGAATGGCTGGATCCATATGGTGAGACGTTGACATTCTGCATGACTTATTTTCTGGACAAACAGTAATGCGTGAGAAGGAACAGCACGGGGGAAAAATAAAAGGTTACAGAGTGCGTGGTGAGAAAACAGGAAAAAATGGGTTAGGAAGGGACAGATATGGGAAAAGGCAAGAACAACAAGCAAATGGACCCTGCCAGGGTGGTCCAGATAGTGCTGGCACAGAAGAAGTGTGACCAAAGGGATGATCATGGGATTCCGACAGGAGGGAAAGGGTCAACAGGGACAGAGTCCCCACGAAAGAGGGGTGAAGTCCCTGTGGAGAGGATGGTGCTGCCAGCAGGATGGGTGCCAGACCCTCTGGCTTAGGGGCTGGTGAGAGCACTTGGACACTGGATTTTGAAAATATTGCCCTCTCCTTGGCAGAAAAATGGGAGCAGTAAGGCAGGGGCACCACACTCAAGCAATGCCAGGGGGAACTGCTCCCTGTTCTAACAGCCCCAGTTTTTGGTGCCATGTGGATTAGCCTGGGAGTAGCACATGGAGAAGGTGTTCTGTATGGCTTAATTCCCACATGAATTCCTCATGGAAAACGATTCCTCAGACAATCCCACCACCCTCTGCCTCATGCTCCTGCAGAAGCAGGTGAAGGCTAAGCCAGTGCTGATGTTGGAGGAGATGAGAAGAACAAGCAGGGAAGGGATCAGCTCTGTCACTCTGGGTTCTTTGGCAAGGACACCACCAAGCAGCAGACCCTTGAAGTCTGGCTCTCAAGGGGAGCAGGCACAAATTTCAGTCCTTCCACACACACAAACGCCCTGCTGGATGCAGAACTTTCATCATAAGAGCAGAAACGATTCAGAACACACTCCAGTCTTTCACTCATATCCCAGGCCTTGCACCTTGTTTAAAATGTCAGTTTTGACCATTTACAGATACTCTCCATGTCCAAACATGAAGAGTCTCCCTTATTGATTAGGTTTTTGAGCCAAAACATCTCCACTTGAAGAGTGTCAAACACAAATCTAATTTGATTATTCTGTTCAGACAGGCTTTCCCTTCAGAAAGGTCATATTTAATCCAGTGTTATTCCATCATGGATCTGGCCACAGGATATCTGAATGGCTACCAATAATATGGCACCCATGAAAAACCCAGCTAAACATCAGTTTTTCCCCCTCCACATCCCCACTTTTTATTCCCTCAATTCCAGTTTCTTTTTATGTGGCTTAAAGGAGAAAAAATTTACTATGGAACATGATTCATAAAAGTAACTCCAAAAGGTTTCGTTTTGGGTCAGAAGTTTTGATGTCTAAATGGGAACAAGATAGACTAAATCCTGCTCCAAATAAAAATACAGCCACAAGGAATGACCTATTACTGCAATTTAAAAGGTAACTGTCATCAACTTAACATGGTTACTTAAAGTACTACAGGAAAACAGGCACTGACTGACCCTCAAAACAAGTTTACCCACAAAATTCCTCATTACCTGCCCACTGCAGACCAGAAAATGCAATTAACTCCAGTAACTTGTACCACCTCACACAAAGCTGAGAAGAGCTGGGTACAATAACATCAGGCACTGCAATATCAGACAAACAGGTTGAAGAATGATGGTTTTACCCTTTGATTTACTCACACAAAGCCTTCTGCAAAGAATCGTAAAGTTCAGGATCTGTTTGTAAATGATCCCCCAAAATTGGCTTTATTTCTGTTTTAGGTGTAATTATTCTCATCACTAAAGGAAAAGGAGGGTGCAGAGGGATCAGTGCTGTCATTAACTGTGACTTCCATCACTTGTCAGAATCAATCACTGTATAAACAAAAGATGAAACTAAAATTCAATTAACTGGGCCATTTTCCAAGGTACACAAATTTTGAGAAACTGCTTTTGCACAAACCCTTCTAGAGCACTTACTTTCAAGAATTAATAAGCAGACTTATAACTAATAACAATTGTTCTACCCTGTACAGAGTTTAAGACACAACTAAGAGTTTCTATTTAAAACAGAACATTAAAAACCACCCAAATATGCCAAATCAGAGCTAGGGGAAAAGTTTAAAACTCTTTTAAAAATTAACAGAGCCTTTAAGATTTAGCACAAGGAACTCACTGTGTAGTTCAGGATTGACTGATTTATTGATGCTGGAGTCCTCTCACTAATCATGATCAATCTACCACTATCAGTTAGTCCAATTCAACCCTCAAACAACTGACTTCCAAGAGCAAAGTTTTTCTGTAAGATATTCTGGTTTTTCAGTCTTTTAGGTGACTTGCTGCAGGAAAACAGAATTTTCTGTTTAATGCAGACATGATGATTTTTAGTCAGATATTTTGTTGCATGTTCACATCTGAGCAGGATCTCAGACAGAATTCACTGAAACCACCAGGAGGCTTTTTGCTGATTTTTAGGGGATTTGGGGTTAAGCTTTTAAGTGATGATAAATGGTGAATTTTTAACATTTTTCTCTACACAGGGGCAAATCAGGGATATAATCCTGATGCTTCTGCTGTGCCAGTTGCACTGGGAGATGAATGAGATGCATCCTGGTGTGTGATTACTGGCCTTATCTAGTAATGCTGGATTTGTATCAGAATTAATACCCAATGTCAAAAGGCACACTCCTTAAGAGCATGTGCCAATTCCTCTGGAAATAAGGACTCAATCTCAAGGCTGTCCATACACCTGTTCTCCTTAGGCTCTGGATAATCCTCACTACACCCCAAGGTGGAATGAATTTGTCCTTCCAGCCAAGCCCTCTGCTTTCACTTGTGCATTTGACAGAAACGTGGCTACAAACAACACAATTCTGCATCCAGCACCTCAACACAAACCCAAATTCAAGGTCAAGCCTCCCCCTTGGATGAGAGATTAAGTTTTAACAGTTAGGCAGTGCTGTGGTTATAAAATGCAAACTCAAATTCATCCTTAAACCAGGTTGTGTTAAAAAAAACAAAAAACAAAACCAACAAACTAACATATAAAAGAAGCACTATAGACCACAACTATAGGTTGTGGCTGTCCCTTCCCTGGAAGTGTCCAAGGCCAGGTTGGAACAACCTGGTCTAGTGGAAGGTGTCCCTGCCCATGGCAGGGGGTGGAATGAGATGAGCTTCAAGGTCCCTGCCAACCCAAACCATTCCAGGATTCTAGGATACAAAAAAAGTCCTGATTTTAACAGCAAAGACACCAAAAGGCAAATGAGGACATGGCAATCAAGACAAGAGTACTCCAAAGGAGGAACTGGAATTGCCCAACTCCCTGGTTAAGGAAACTCATCTCAGAGGGGTTTCTTAATGCAGCTGAGGAAGTCAGTCCTTACAGAAGAACACTGGATATTTTGAGGCTCTTTTTGTTAAAAAACAGTTTTAAGTAATTAGAAACCGGAAGTCAGAGTCATCAATTCCCATCCAGAACTAATGAGTATTTTGTGACATAGTTCTTTCTAAATTGTCACTTGCCTGCCCCCCCCCCTTCCATCTCATTAATACCATCCAGAAATCACTGTTTGTGAGTTCTGAATGCAGGGCTGGCCTTTGGCTCAGCTTCTCCTGACACCCAGAGGTAACAACAGCTCAGTCCCATCAGGGCAGGGAAGCTGGGATGGTGGAATTACTGACTGGGGGAGCTTAAAATTAACTCTCCTATTCCAGAGGACCTTGGAAGTGACAACCAGTTGCTTTGGGTTGGTTTTTGGTGGAACTAGCTAAAGGAGGAGCAGGGAGGGGACTCTTAGGCCCTACTGTAGGCCAGGGTTTGTTCAGGGATGTGAGAGTTCCAAGGGCAACCCCAAGAGTTCAGGTGAGGGCTGGAGTCAGGGCAGAGCTGCAGCTCAACACTTGGAGCTGGGACCTTCTGTGCTTCCCTTGCAGGGCTAAAACTACTAAAAGGAGATGAAGAGAACAGAGCAATGATGGGGCACAACGCTGTAAAAGAAGAGAGGGGCAAAGATACCTGTGTTGATCTTTAGGTGATCAAAGGGAGTTGAATAATCCCAATCCTGAGGATATCTGCTGAATCCTAATTAACTTTGCACATTCATCACTTCTGAGACTCCCAAAGGCTGTGCATTTTGAAATTATTTCTAATGATTTCCTGTCCAGCTATTACGAGATCCTTGAAAACGAAGATATTTTCTGCTGTAGATTTTAATTAAACAGCAAAATATTTGTTAGAAATACAATCTTCTTTGAAGAAATGGGGAGAAAAGAGAGCATGTTCTGGACTGGCTACAGTTTCTATTACCTGACTCAAAATGTAAAATTTACTTTCTGTATGCATGAAAAATATGCTGCATTTCTTAATATTTCAAAATGAAACTAAGAGCAGAGTTCTCTTTTGGGACTTATTCCATGGGAAATGGTTTTATCATTATGCACTTGTTTGAAACATCTTAATGTCTCCTTGCAATCACTATTTAGTGATAAAAAAACTGGCCACACAGGGTGACACTGAGTTGTGTTACTGGAAACAAGGACAAGCTGTTAAATCCTCTCCTGGGTGAAGTGTCCTGTGTTTAAGACAGGGATTTGTGTATCCAACATCCTGTGAGGCACAGCCAGGAGACACAGACCCCCAAACAAGAGGGCCAGTGTGTCCCACAGTGACTCATGAGCACACTCAGATTGTCCTCACACATTAAAGGGCTCAGCACACAACTGGATTAGGCCTTTCATCCCTCCTTCCCCACCCCAGTGATTCCAAATTCCCATCAACTTCCAAACTTGATCAGCAGCCATCGCAACAACTATTGCAGCTTTTGTTTCTGTGTGGTAGAAAGGCTTTTTTTTTCCTTTTAAAGATGGGAAACCAGTAACAAAAGCTCCTGTTATATTGGGATGCCCAATATGCCCCAGGCTTGGGCACAACAAAATGAGGAACAAAATCTCAAGCCCAGATCAAACAGTCCCAACAAAGGGTAAGCAAGACATACAAATGTCACCATCAATCCTCCTGTTCCAAGCATATGCTTTGTAAGGCACAATAAATACAGTTTAACTTGTTCCCAAATCCTCAAGCAAACAAAAACATCCAAGCAGCAGCTGTCAGTTATTCATATTGACCAAGAAAATGAAAGCACCAGTCAGTATAGTGGAAAATGAAGCTCAAAGCAGGTGATAAAATCAAAATTTACTGGCACTGAGAGCCTCAGCTGAACTCTTGAATCTACCAGACGCTAACACCCCTGCTTTTGTCTCAGCACTCCATTTAAGGATTTCAGATTAACTCTATAAAACTTGAGCATGAATATGATTTCTGGGGTTTTGTGCACGTGGTTTGTCTTTTTAACTCCACAAAAGTGAGTAGTTAATTTTATCAGCATTCTCCAGGAAGACATGTAATTGAAAATACAATATAACACAGGCAGTGAATGCCAGTTTAGCTGTCAGCAAGTAAAGAACTAAGAAGATCTCAGGGTTTCAGAGCACAACAGCTGGGAGCACTGCTGGAACTACATATTTGAAATTCCCCATTTTAACAGACAGCTCTGTTCTAAGTATTCCTCAGTAAGGTCTTTCCTATATCCAATGATCCAAAAGCAAGGCTGTTCTGTGTGTAATTTTGCACAATTATGTTCCATACACATAAATTTCTCTACTAAACAAAGCCATGGGTTGAGTATCAGTTCGAAGACAATCATCTTCCTATCCCCCAAGAATTTTCTGGGAGAAAACAGGTATGTTTTTAGAATTCCTCTCCTCTCCCCAGCAGTATCTACACTTCCAGGTGTTTAGGGCCAGTGGGAAGAGTCTCCTGCACACAGAGACAAGGAATGATCATCCTCCTGGAAGAGGAAGCAGTCCATTAGAAAGATAAGTATCCAGAGTATTTGTTACAATCTAGAACTAGTCTACAGGAAGTAAAATTTCCCCCCAAAAAGCAGAAAACCTCCTGCTGAAATACTGGTCACGGGGAATAAACAACTGTGACCCATTTTTTAATATAACCCAGAGACAGCTCAAACAAACCTCAGCATAAAGGACAAAAGCAAAACAATAAAACAAGATAAATACAAGGACAAGGTACTGGAGAAAATGTTTCTCTAAGAGTGTCCCAGCTGATCTTTAAAATTTAATCACAATTCACCAGCCAGAGCTTTCTTACCTATTTTATTGGGAGACATTTCCCTGTAAAGCCCTCCAGTACACACTGGTCATGTATTGCAGGGGCCACTTAAACAAATCAATGACTCATTAGTACCTGCTGAGCATCCAGCTTAATGAAATAGTCTGTTCATCCATTATCAGAGACCAGAAACAATCCCTGCAGAGTGAAAGATGTAGGGTCTTAAAAGTCCTGCTGTGTTAAGGATCGAGATCAGGGTTAGAGATCATTTTAGAGCTTTACATCATTGTCAGTTTAACAATACAATTTGATATGTGGTTTACCAGGACAGTTTGTTTGGGTAACTCCTGGGTATTAATGAGTTTACATTCATTTTATGGGATTGAAGTCTGTTTAAAGGGTTTAGGAAGTTACCTGAGGTCATAACAACTAGTTAGGAAGGTTACCAGCTTTCTTAGAGGAATGAAGAGCCTTCAAAACCAGTGCCAGCCTGACCAGCACCCTCTTATACAGGTTTTTTCCCCTTCAGCTAAACATGTTTTCAATAAACATCTCTGTTAAGTACAAAACCAAGCAGCTACAACAAGGGTGGGAGAGACAGGAAATAAAAGTTACACCACAAAGATAATACTCACAAATCCAGCAGCAGGTTAAATAAGGGAGCTCAGGAACTAAGCCTAGAGCCTGAAGTGACTCTCTGTGCCAAACTGAGCTGGGCAGTTCAGAACAGTATTCCCAAACATTCCTTTTCCAAACCAGGACCAATCCAGCAGCTCACTGATGCAAAAAACAATACACTCACCTTCTCCAAAGCCTGGATGCTCGAGGTACTGCTGGGAACAGAAAGCTCCAGCTACTGAGAACAGACACTCAACCTTCTCCTGATGGTGGGGACCTCAGAAACTGATGAAAAACTGAGCAGGTTCCACCTTCACAAGCTCTGGTGGGATCAAAATCACCCAATTTAATACATTCACCACCTTAATTACAGGAGAACTGACCTGGAAATGAAAGAGAGCTTTGATGCCCTCTGCATCTCTGCATACCAGTGCTGGCAGGGTCCAGACTGGAAAGTGGAAGAGGTCAAGTACTACCTTGCATCCCATCTTTTTTATGGAAGGTTTTTAAAAAACTCACAGATTTACCATGTACTAAGAGATAAGTGATGATCATTTACCTGCATATTTAAATAGAGCCTCTACAACACATCCTACAGTAATTCCACCTTCATGGCTTCTGAAATTTGTCATTTATACCATCAGGAAAGCACCACTGGATACATTTTATCTTTCTTCTCGCCTCTTGAAATTTAAGACAGACAAATACTTAAGCATCAGATATGTTTATTAGACAACTCGAAAAGTCAGTTTTATTAGACAACTCAAAAAGAAAAGTAGAATGTATTTTAATGTCCATGTTTTAATACTTCATGATCTCAAGAACGTGGCAATCACAGAAGATAAAAACAGTGTTTACAAAAGTTCCAAAAGCTGCACTGCATTCCCAGTTACAGGAAACAGGATTAGAGGACAAGGAAGCTTTACAAAATGCAGCCACAGATTTTCAGCTCATTATGAAACACAGTGATATAGCCATGTCTATGCATTCACAAAAAAATCGGCACAGTATGGAAATTAAGGCACTTTGGATACATAGTATTCACTTCCATATAGGAAAACAATTTCAGAGAAACCACAGTAAATTGCTACTGGAGGATGGTGACAGTATGCCCAGTACAGACCAGCAGAGCACCAGGGTTGGGTGAGTGAGTGAAGTTCTGGTTAAAAAAAAAAAGCAATGAAATAATTTTTTTACCCTATTTGATTCAAGCAAATTTACTTTTACAGAGGCCAAGGAAGATTTCCATGATTTAAACACTGATAAAAACAATTTTAAGAGTTAAATGTAAGAAGTCCATGTGAAAACTGCATGAAGTTCACATTAAGGATTAGTGCATGTAACTGTTTCAAAAAAAATAAAAATAAAAAGCAATGGCCTTCTGCATTCAACATTCACCTGCTGTTTCATGAGGTCCCCACCAACCTCAGCCAGACCAAGGGAATACAGTACAGCAGGATAATTTGGCAAAAAGCAATTTCTCCTCAGAGCTGCACATTCTGCTCCTCCTGTTCAGTTTAGATTGTCCCTGTTTCCTTCCTGTGTCCCCCTGTGCCACCAGCACACTGATATTTAAGACATCTACAACACATTCCACAAATAATCATTCTCTAATTGAAAGAAAAAATCATCTCAGCTGGTTTTCCCCCCCACTGTGAAAGCAAAACTTAGTAATTGAGTAGTTTTGCAGCCTTTGGTAGGTAAATGCTAAGGAGTAAAACCACTCCACAGTTCAACTCTAATCCACCAGGAGTTAAATAGAATTGTTAGCAATGGCATTGGGCATTTATAGGATCAGGCACTTAAATTGGGTATTACTGTTGCTGTTTCACTTTATTCATTTGAGTAAAAAATGCCAATTTATAGGAAAAAAAGGTAACTTCTTCAAAAATCAAAGCAGGGCTTAGACATGGAAATGATGTTTACTCCAAAGAACTTGGCTTTTAATTAGGCCAAATAATTCCCATGGGAGTAGGGTCCAGCAGATTTCATCTAGAGCCAGGAAGAAGACACTAAGATACATCTGGACAAGTATATCCTGCTCTATCTCCAATGTACCATTAACATCCAGGAGAAACTGTCCTTTCATGTTAATTCTTCTTTTACCAGAACAACAGCCTGGACACCCTTCACTATAAAACCCAGCATTCCCCAGCACTGAACTGTTCCCCTCACACACAGCTGATATTTCAATTTAAAACATGGAATTAACCTTCCTGAAACCTGATTTTCCATTCCTACTTGAGCCATATTCCAGTACTTGGACCACAGAATGATTTCTGTCCCCAGTATCTGAGTGTTCACAGAAAATCCATCCATTTTGAACCTTTGCTCTGGATTGTATCAAAATCTATTCTCACAAAACTACAGTAATAAAACTTACTTTTCTAAGTGTGATGATGTGACTCTTTATCAGCATAAAGCTATTTGAAAATATAGTGTTTTATGTAACAATCATCTTTTACAGACAAAAAAACAGTAATTGAATAAGTCTGTTTTAAAAGCAATGAGAAGAACTCCTACTCAGAACACTCAATTCCTTGCAATTCAGGCATTTCACACATAAAAATAAAGAACTGAACACAAGATTGTAATTTTAAGTGTCCTGAGAGCAGTTTCTCCTTTCGTGAACCTTCATAAGAGAAGTAATGTCAGCTCTGAGTACTAAAATATATTATTCCTCAAATATATCCCCATTTGTTAAGCTGAATAGGGACACAGAGTATCTTGGTGGGGAGAAAAGTATCTTTTAAATAAACATCATAAATGGAAAGAAGGATTTTTAACCAGGGTTATTTCCTTCTGCTTTCATTAGGTAGTAAGAGAGTTGGCATAACTTATGTTTCTTTTAATGTTATCAAGAGAAAAAAACAATAAAATTACAATCCATCAGATGAAATTAAATATTAACTCATCCCTAATCAAGGCAGAAAGATTGATCGAGTTAAACAATATCAATTAGGATAATCTTTATACTGTTCTACTTTGATTACATGGTTCAAAACCCAACAGGAATGTTGACCAATGCCACATGTATCAATGTGATATCAGTTAATACCAATTAACCCAAAAGTTAATGCACTGATAGTGAAAAAACGGGGAAAACTCCTTGTTTTGTAAACTTAGAGGACAAATTTGCGATAGTAATTCCAGATTTGACTGAATACTTTAAGCCAACTGTCACCACTGTCCCTTTGGCTGAAGTGCATCATAAAAAAGCACATTATGGACTGATAAAGCTACGTGTTTATGCACCACATGTTATAATATCTATACATATACACAGAGTATGGTAAGAAAGGCTGTAAAATAGCAAATATTACCAGCACCAGAGTGAAGTCCTACCACTGCTCCCAGCTAAAGTCATCTCCTCTCCCAAACACAAGGAAAAAGCCTAAAATAGTAAGGAAAATGACTGCATTGCCAGCCAGCACCAGGCCACAGGCTCCCCATTTGATCTGAAATGCAAGGAAATGGAACAATCAAAGCAAATCAAAGTCCAGGGCAGATATTTCTATGCATTAGAGAAACTAAAAATACTACAGGAAGGTGCTAAAAGCATACAGAAAAAGGCAAATAATAAATAATTCAATTTATGTGGCTAATTATTCAATTAGCAGCCACTCATACTGCTAATACAACACTTCAACAGGATAATGCTATGATGAAGAACAAAATAAAAATAATAAAATAATAATGAAAATAATACAGATATATAAATAATATAAATAATCTATACATAATATAAATAATATAAAAACACAAATATAATAAAGTAAAATAACTAAAATAATTTTTAAAATAATAACAAAAAACCACTTGCCATAGAGATCATTAAAACATACCTAAATCAGAGAGAAATGTTATGAAATTAGTGCTCTCCTTTAATTGCCATGCAATAAAAGATTTCCTTTCAAATAACTAACGAGCATTAAAAAAAAATGGTCTTAAAAGTAAATAGCCTTTCTTTTAACAATTTGTCCAACTGATTTTACTCAAATAAGCAACATTTAACACTAAAAGGTCCAGCTGTGAATTAGAGTTCCCTCTCGTGGTCATTCTGCTTCTATCTGGCAGCTCCTACTGCCAGATCCCCGATTTCAAAAGTGTCGGGGAAATTGGACATTAAAAATAAACTCAAACTCAGAGTACAAGTTTCAAGAAAAACTCATAGACTGAAGGGGAAAAACAACACAACAAAAAAGTCACTGGGTAGTTCGGGAGATGGGACAAAGGAATTCTTTGCCTGGCAAATAAATGTGACAAAAATCTCAACCCTGAAGAGCAGCTCAGAAAGCAAAGAGAAAAGGAGTTGAGTTTCCTCAGACTCTGAGGGCACAAAGCAAGAGCTTGGGAAATGCTTTGAAAACTAGGAAGGGCAGTTCTGGAAGTTTGGCCTTTTATCTTTTAACTGACAATGGACTCCAGTCACCAAGTTTTCAGCATCCTTAATGGAGAAAGCAGACATTCCAAGATAAAAATAAGGAAGCTGGTGCAAAGGGTCATGAGATACAAAGGCATGAGATGGAAGAGGAGATGTTATCTTGTATTAGACCAAAACAAATCCAGGGGAAAGAAAAACAGCTAAAAAATTTTCAGTCATGCAAGTCCTTCATTCAGGTCAAAAAGCAGCACTGACACAACTTCAGCAGATTGTTTTCATCTGGAGACATCAAATAATAAAATTAAAGACAGGATTTACAGGCAGCAACAGCGCGTTTAAAGATTATTCTCAGCAACTGGTGTCTAAAAATAAAAATTAGCAAGAACTTACTGCTTCAACCCGTGCAAGGATTATTGGAAATCCAAAAGCTGAGACAACAATTCCTGTGGTGAAGAAATAGGCCAGTTCTCTGCAGGCACTGCTGGCAGCATCACTGTCATCACTCACTCTTCTGGCAATGAAGTGGGGAATGGGGCAGATGAAGTAAAATATCAGCACAAACAGAGGCCAGTAGACACTGGGAAGGGGGAAAAAGGAAATGTATAATCAGTTAAATGGATGCTTCAGTCAGAAAAATTATTGCAATAGCTCTAATCCCACTTTATAGTTTGAAAAGGGGATCGCCCACAAGACTTCACCCAAAAAGTGGCAATCCCACCTCACTTTCCCTGGCACAAGAACTCACAGAGCAGAAACCACCCCTGCCACACGACCAAGTGTTAATTTGTTTTACATTTGCATCACTCTGCTGATTCAAGTCTCACCACAGAGGGAAGAGGAACGTGAGCAGGATAGGAGCAGCTTTCTCAAATTAGAGGGATAACCCAGCTGGCTGAAGGCACACCCCGGCACTCCCATCTCTGTGTCAGGGCTCTCAGGAGCCTCCTCTGCGTTTTCAAGTGTTACAGACACAGAATCACAGAATTCTAGAACAGTTTGGGCTGGAAAAGACTCAAAAGCACATCTAGTTCCAACCTTCATGGGCGGGGACATCCCAACTGGAGCCTTGTGGGAGGGTGGTTTAAAGAAACAGGAAGTTAAGGGAAAGGACTGTGCGAGGTTAAAAATCGCTGTTTAGCAACCTGGCACGGCGTTTCCAGAGACAGCACAGAGCTGTCTGCAGTAATTTTGGTTTTTTTTAATGGAAGTGCAAATATCGGCTAAGGAAGTGGCCTTTAATTACAACAAACCGCCACGTGTCAAGAGCCAGGAAGTGGCGGACTGCTGGAAGAGCCAAACAGCTCGATTAAACGAGAATAACATCGCAATTAATAGATTTGAAGCAGGAGAAACTTTGTGGGAAGTCAGCCGGCCCGCTCACCCGTAGTACTCCAGGGCGCAGCCCAGCATGAGGAACGTCAGCCCGATGGCTCCGCTGAAGGACAGGGCCACGAGAGCTGCAACGGCACAGGGCGGGCGGTGAGGCGGCGGCCGGGCATCCCCCCCCCGGGACCGGGCATCTTCCCCCCGGGGACCGGGTACCACCTCAGCGGGGACGGGCATCCCTCCCGCGGGACCGGGTACCACCTCACAGGGGACCGGGAACCGCCGCCCCGGGGGCCGGGCATCCCTTCCCGCATTCCCGGCCGCCACCTCCCGCGCTGAGGCGATGCCTGGACGCTCCCTGAGCGGGAAGCCTTGGGAAGGAGGTAGGGAAGAAACTCTCGGTACCTTTGACGCCCGCCATGTCCGGCCTCCTCAGGTGACTTCCGCCTTCTGGCCACGCCCCCGTCACGTGACCGCCCGCGTTAACAAGGCGGAGGGGCGGGGCAAGAGGTTCCCGCCCTCGCGGCAAGGGGCGGGGTCTGCTGAGGGAGCGGCCCCTGTGAGGGGGTTCGGGTGGATGCCCGTACGAATATACGTGTTTATTTTATGTATGGTGTGTAATAAATGTATATATGTACGTGATAAATGCATGTATGTGTGTGCACAGCCGCGGTCTGAATACAAAAGTCCCCGCCCTTCAGTCGCTGCCGTTTTGCAGGGTACTCCTGAAACCCCGTTTTCACCCCAAAAAATGGGCCGGGGCGCCCGTTTATCTCATGCACTGCCTTCTCAGGGTCTGCATCATCCCTTCTGCTAATCCACACCGAGAAGGGCACGCATTTTTTTTTAAAGAAATATTTTTCAAGCCTTAGATTTTTGAAATACCACTTTCGACCCCACATTTTTTACCCAAGAGCTGCCTTTTGGCCCCAGGAACGGCCTTTTTGACCCAATAAGAGCCTTTTTGTCCCAAGAGCTACCCAATCTTTGCCTCAAGACTGATCTTTTTGGCCTGAGAACAGCCGGTTTGATCCTAGAACAACATTTTTGCCCCAAGAACAGTCCTTTGATCCAAGAACAGTCTTTTTGAGGGAGATTTTGGACAGCCCTTTGGATACCCCTCCCCAGAGACCTTTTCTTCAGATACCTCCCCTCTCTCCCTCTTATTTCTTCTCGTTTCATATCTCTCTGATACAGATTTTTTTCCCATTTTTCATTATTAATTTTAAATAGTTTTGAATCAAGAAGGCTAATTAAAGCAGGCTTAAGCATCTGAATGCTTCAAGTGAAAATTTTGGGGTTGCTGACTTGCCTGACTATGGGTCTCTGAAGCACAGTAGCATAAGTACAGCAATGATAAGTTGTTTCCAAAACATCTTAAATTGGGAAAAGCACCTGGAATGCCAACCTATGGATAACCACAGGCATTAATGACCACTTACAGCAGCAATACTGCCCCTGTCCAGGGCACACCACCCCTTACACAGGAGCTATTGTAGGACTTTAACCTTTTGGGCTGGTCACAAGCACAAAACATACCCTACGTATGTTAATTTGAGCTCTTTAATGTATGTACAAATGTTTTAGACCAGTCACAATTTCATTGAGTATATACTGTATTTACAAAAATTACAATAATTGAGTCAAACAGTAAACCTGAACATTGATAACCTCTGTCACTACCAGATATGACAAGAACTTTTTTTTTAGTTAACTATTTTGATATACATACGTCCTAATACTTTCATGCATCCATAAAAACATTAGGGATGGAAGTAATCAAAGCTTAAGTGGCAGAGAGGTTTTTTTGGTAGATAAAGTTTAATGATGGATTTGTATTTCGTGAAGGGATGAGTATCCAGAGTTATGTGCCATGACAAACTCCATACAAAGCTAATGTTGTTTTCATCATTAAAAAAGTACGTTATAGTAATGAGATCCTTTTTATTATATAGGCATAGGTCACAATATCTACAAATGTGAATGAGAAACAGTAAACCAACAAATCACAGGAACATGATTCACATTCCAGTTATCTCTTTAAATAAGACAAGCACATACTGGATCAAAACATTAATAAATAACATCCAGTTTGTTACTATTATCTTAAGGTCTTTTATATAAAAGGAGACCTATGTGTTGGTTTCACATTTTCAGTTAATGGTAGTAAATAATGGACCAATACAACAAAAGGATGAGTTTTATACAGAAAGCAATGTACTTTGACACACTGTCTTTGCAGTAATAGCTTTGCCACTTGAAAATATAAGTGCAACAAGTAGTGGATTGTCTTGAAAACCCACCAACTTTAAAGACTCACATCAGATGGCAACCTGTTCCTGAAGCAGTAAATACAATTTCCTGCCCATCTGCTGAATATCCCTCAAATACAGATACAACATGTTGGTAAATAAACTGCTAACTTTAGTAACTCTACAAAAGAATGCCAGAATTTGGGGTGAAGTTTGAATTTGAACTTGCTTTTTAACTAGGAAAGCTGCTTCAGCTTTAGCATCAGAGATATTTCCTTGTGATGTTACTGCTTTGGTCCAATATAAACTTTTAAGAGAATCAATTTGCACTATATTTACCTCAAAAATCAGACCTGGTCACCATTATCTGAAAGGTGAAGTTGCAACAGGTTGCAGCCTGCCAAGAGCCTTGGCCAAGTGCTCTGAAGCTGATAAAGGCATAAAGGTGATACAAGTGGGCTGGGAAAAGTCTTCTGAATCCTCAAGAAGGGGAAGTGTTACCTATAGACTAGGGAGTTTCTAAAACTTTGCAGCAGAGCTTTAATTTGTTGATATTTTTTGTTTGATGGTTTCAAGCTGCTGGTGAGAATTTCATGGGAAATGCAGTACATGCTCATTCCTCACTTTTACAAGCATGGGTTCACCCTTCCCCCCAAAACTGCTGTTTAACAAACCAGCCAGGTGCTGTTTAACATCAATGACTTTTTGCTTGCTTTAAAAGACACTTGCTGAGGAATTTCTTCTTTTACTGCTGGACTGTGAGGTGAAGTACAAGATTAATGCATAAAGCAGTGGGCAGCTGCCACGCTGACCTAACCCAGGATTCAGCTTTGGCTCTATTCAGGTAGACTACACTATATGAGCAATTAAGCAGCAAATGGTGACTGTTAGAAGTGTGTCTAAACCACATCTGAGCACTTAAATTTGATGAAGTTTGATCCAAACCAAGAAAAAAAAAAGTACATCAAAGTTTGGGCTTCACCATCAGTTGTCGAACTCAACTGAAGTGTTGCCATGTCACGTATCACCAAAAAAAAAAAAAAAAAATAGGAAATTCACCAGCTACACTGTATCAGAGACAGAACAATTCCACCTTTTCCCAGTATGTGTTCTCTCTTCCCACTGGAATCCAAAGAAAAATATGAAAGTTACAAGAAACTGTAACCCCGAGGCTCTCGTAGGGTGAGCCGGGTGGCCAGATTTCCTCTGAGCTCAGGATTCTTGAGACAAGTGTTAGGAAACCTTTCTCTTGTTCTTCATGATAAGTATTAGGTTCTTAGTTTTCTGAAACTTCTGAATTTCCAGCCAGAGTTTGGTTGTTCTGTGACATTTGTGACAAGAGACTATATAAGCACTAGCACGGGTCTGTAGTGGAGACTGAGAAAGTACCTAATACAAGGGTTTTTGTCCTTGGTTTTCAAATTCTGACCAGGCATCATTTAGCTCCATAAATATCATCTTTGCATATTGTTCATATGGCTGTCCAGTAGCCTGGAATAAAAACAGAGAGACGGATATCACAGCTACCAAATCCAACCACACACAGCTGCCATGTGAGCAGGGAGATTCCCAAGCAGCTACTGTTCACTTTCCACAAATTTACACTTACTCCTTGACAAAAATGAGCTACTCTGGAGGGCTGCTTACCTTCTTTACACCCAAAGAATATCTTGGCTCTTCTGGTCCTCAAAGCTCACAACCCCCCAGGTGTGACAAAGCACTGCCCCAAGGGCATAGTAAATGTAACGCAGGCATTGCAGGAGGCCTTTTACCTGCACTGAAGGTGAAGAGTTGCCACCTGACACAGTTCCTTGATAAAACCAGTATTCCTGCAAGCCTCGGGGCAGCCTACATCTTCCCAAGCCTCGCCCACTGTCCTGAAACTCTCAGGGTCTTACTTTCCTTAAATGTCCTCACCATAGGTTGTCCCAGGTGGAGTCATTGCACTCTGATCAGCAAGTGTAAGCAGCAAGACCACAAGCTCGGTGATCAGATAACCTGATTGTTGCATTTGAGGAGTTCAATTTGAATCTCCTTTGGCAGGCATGGTATTGTGGGCTGTTGTCCACCAGCAGAATGGCTGAGAGTCAAAGTGAGGGTGACAAAACCTGAAGATTTGAGTCTCTGCTGCTTGGAGCAGCAGATACCAAGCAGTCTTGGGGCTGGGAGTGGTTACAGAATCACAGACTGGTTTGGTTGGAAAGGGCTTTAAAGCTCATCTTGTTCCTGGCCTTGGACACCTCCAGGGATGGGATGAGAGTCCTCAGCTCTCAGAAATCATCAAAAATAATGAGCTGCCTTTTCCTAAGCTGTTTGCACAATAAATTAAGCAATATACCCCACACTTTATAACAACAGCAATGTCTGAACAAGTGAAAGTAGGAGAGCCTTACCTTGTCAGGATGAACGACAAGCACTGCCCGTCGATACACCTTCTTCACCTGCTCTGGTGTCACAAGGTCTGCCATACTCACAGGTTTCCACCTGGTCTCCCCTGCCCACAATACTGTGTGCATTGTGGACAGCAGGGCTCTTATATTCCTCTCCTTCCCTTCAATCCATTCCAGAACCTGGAGAATGGAATGTGTCTCAATTTATGCCTTACGTTAGATATTCCACTAGGACAAAGTTTCTTCATTTGAATAGCAATGACTCCAAGGAGAAGCTTACATTTCTTTCCATGCTTTAGAAAACCTTTGGAAGACATTTGTCTGTCTCTAATTGATCATTAATTTTTATGTCCCTGCTAAAAATACTGACTTGGTAACACTTCAGTCATTAGATGGAATAGTCAGAAGTTGTGGTTTCATATTTCAAACATAGAGCAGGACAGACTGAATTTCCTTCCCTTCTCAATAGATCTGCAGTTTGGCAATTTATTGAGGAGAGATGAGAGAATTCCAAAGCAGGCAGGATTAATGAGGCAGAGGATTAGTTCAATTAGCTGTACCTGCTAATCAGGGCTGGAGTGATGTGGAAGACCAGCAGCCCAGACAGTAACACTGAGTAAGGCACTGCTGATGTGGTCTGGTTGAGGACAGAAATGTGACCTTGACGTTTTGAATCTATTCAGGATGAATGACACATTGACTGTAAAACTATCACCAAGAATTTTGCTTACTTTTAGTTTTTCAGGGTCCATCTCCTTCGCCATTTCTTCTTTTCTCATCTCAGCTATTGTTTTGGGGCCCTTCTTGTCCTTGTGAGCATTAAAGCCTTGACCAGATAATAGATCTTCGAAATCTGCAGACACTTTTGGCTTTGAATCTTGAAAAACAAGATTTGAAGTTGGTATCACAATATGGGTGTATTTAACCCAGATTTTCTACCCAGGCTACCTCCCTCAATCACATTAAAAATCTCCCAGTGCTTATGAGCATGTGGATTCTCATAGAAGATCTTTAGGCTAATTTTACTTTTGAATTATTATTTTTGAATCACAGAATCAGAGAATGGTTTGTGTTGGAAGGGACCTTAAAGCTCATCTAGTCCAAACCCTGCCATGGGCAGGGATATCTTCCCGTGGGTCGGTTTGCTCCACACCCCATCCAACCTGGCCTTGAACATTTCCAGGATTATTATTGAAGGCCATTTGGAATACAGGATTTCCTAAATAACAGCACACTTTAGAGTCTAGGACAGGATATATCATCAAGTGATCAACATGACTTACTTGCTTAAGTAACCTGCAAAGGTGTTTGAGCATTATATCAACATGAGGAGCTAACCTGTGGGATGGAACTCCGTGGCCCTTACCAACATTAGCGGGTCCTTTCCCCCGTTCGCCCTGTGCTCCGGGCATGGCTGAGAAGCTCACGTTGTAGTTGGGTTTGTTCTGAGGGGAAGCGTGGGGCACGCTGGGCTGGGCTTTGGGCTGAGCCTGCTGCCAGGTGTACCCAGCTCCCTGCTGCCAACCACTCCCACCCATGGGCTGTGGTGACGGCTTCTGCGGTGACGGCGGGAACCCCCCGCCCATGCCCGTCGGCGTGGTCGGCTTGCTGGCAAAGGAAGGGCCACCTGCAGGGAACAGGGAAAGGAGGGATGGTGGGTGTTACCAATAGTGTACTGACTTGCCTTCCCAAAAGGGAATCTAAGCAAAATACTCCAGGTGTCTGGTTTCAGCTCTGCCACAAACTTGGTTTTGCAACATCAAGCAAAGCCCTTCAAATTCCCTGTCATTGCTCAGTGAGCTGGTTAAAGGACAGCACCTGCCTTTGAGGATTGTACAGGAATTGGAGGAGTGGGGGGCTGCAGAAACACAGGGAAAGCTGTGTGTAGCTAATGAGGAGTCAACCTCTGTGTGCATGGTGGCAACACAGAATCACAGAATGGTTTGGGTTGGAAGGGACCTTAATGATCATCTGGTTCCAAACCCCCCTGCCACAGGCATGGACACCTTCCACTAGACCACGCTGCTCAGAGCCCCATCCAACCAAGCCTTGAACGCTTCCAGGAATGGGGCAGCCACAGCTTCTCTGGGCAACCTGTGCCAGTGCCAACATCCAGCTGACGTGTTGAAATTCTATCTCCTCATGCTGTGCTGATGTAATACCATCCCACAGAGTTGTGTGTTTCAGCACCTTATTACTTAGGGGATGCTTCTCTGGCTCTGTTTGGGGTGGGAGGTACCCAGTGTTAATGTTTTATTATTTGAGACTGACATCCACGTTCGACTCTGAGCTCTGAAATGTGTCATGGAAACTGCACTAAGTGCTTTAGACTTAGTCATGAACAACAAAATGTGGTTAAATGTCCTGGGGATGCCAAGCCATTTGTTTTTAAACCCCACAACTTTCCTACAGAATCCATGCTTTAAAAGCACCTCGATGGCTCCGACATGGGTCTTGGCAGACTTTTTATTTTGCTCCTGCAGAGCAGCTTGAGATCCAGCAGAGGGAACTGGGAAACCTAATTCCAGAACCATGCTGGTACTGACGCAAAGGGGAAAACAAACATCAGACAAAACCACAACGGCTCCAAAGAGCTGAGGGCAGTGACAAAGGGAAGAAAAATCTATTTACCAGAGTCAGAGAAGCCAACATGCTGGGGCTTAAAGAAAACTTCAATAATTTCTCAGAACTGCCTTTTTAACTCTGGAGTTGAGGGCTTGCTGATTGTTTTATGTGATGAAACAAGGGGGAAAGGCTTGTCTGAGCGACCAAGCAAACAGCCCTTTGTAGCCAGGTGCAAATACTCCACCTTTAAAAAATACTGCAAATTAGAGGCAGATTAATGAGGTTTCACAGGTTTCCTCACAAAGCACAAAAATGAGTCAAGTCTAGAAAGAAACAATTCCTCTAGAACCCCAGCAGCTTCAAACAGCCAAATTCTCCTCCTATGCCTGTTAGTGGCAGTTCTCCAGTCAGAGTTGAACACAGAGCATCCTTAGCCAGTGTGTTTAGAGTTATCAGAAGTTATGCTTTGCAATTCATGGAGGTCCCAGCTGAGGTCCCAGCACATTGCCAGCAGATTTTTTTGACAGAGGATCAAGAAAACCACAGATCTGTGAGAGCTTCCAGAGAATCAGGCAGAAGGCAAAGCTTGACAGCAGCACTGGTGTGCAGGTAGGTTGAGAGGACCCTCACATACCAAGCTGTTCCGCCTATTTCTCTAAAAGAATGCCGGTAATTTATTCTTTTATTTACTTAATAAGAGATGCAAACCTGCTAAACTTGCTCCAAGAGTCCCCAGGTCAGCAAACGGATCCAGTGTTTGGGGTTTAGGCTGATGAGTGGGAGTGCTGTGGAGGGATCCTGTAGGACTGGTGGCAGCAGACTTACTTCCCATTCCTAGGCCACCTTAAAGGGAAAAGACATACATATGTATAAAACAAAAAATAACTCGGTTTTTACCCATTTGACATGAGTGCAGCTCTTACCCAGTGCTCAGTCACATGATATTAGTAGACTGTTAAAATTGAGGCAGGTTCCTAAGCAGCCTCAGCTCAGCGTTGGCCCAGACTAGTTGCACACCCACTCACAATTAGGCTCAGCACAGGAATGTTCCCTAGACTGTCTGCAGTGACAGAGTAATTATGACAAAAGGATATATTTTAAGAACTAGAAGCCTTCAGGAAGCAACCTCGGTAGGACATACCAAATCCCAAGATTAGAAAGAATCGTGCAACTATTTAGTGGCATCCCAGGAATGCACAGCACTTCCCAGGTCCTTCTGGTGGCTCTGCACTGGAATGAAACACACCTATGTACACCCTCACCAAGCACCTATCTGGCTTTGAGGAAACAAACACAGATTTTTTTGAACAGAAGGAGTTTAGAAGTCTTTAGCCAGATCCTCACCTGGATGGCTGGGAGACCAGGACAACAGGTACAGCAAACCTGCTGCAGTTCAGCTGACATAACTGACATATTCATTGAGGTTTTGGTGTGTTCCTCAAAGCTTTAAGCAGCAGAAAGAGGGAGCCTGTTCTCTGCCCCACCTCTCTCAGGGCTCCTTAAGGTTTGGTTTTGCTAAACACCCTGAATTTTTGTGATACATACCTGCTTTGTTGGGCCAGTCCCAACCACTGGAAACATCTGGTTGTATGGAAACTGTTGGAGTGCTAGAAGCTGAGGAGAATGGTTAATATAAATATCTCAAAGTAGTACAGGAAAACCAACATAATCCAGTGTCTGCTAAAAGATACTGGAACTCTATGAAGAAGGTCTATGAATCTCTAGTGGAAGGTAGCCTGAATAGGGCAGGGGACTGGAACTGGATATGTTTCAGGTCCCTTCCTACCCAAACCCTTCCAGGATTCTATGAGTCCAAGAGCAGGGGACAAAGAGCAGGAGACACAGTATTGTGTCCACCCATATGAACTTCTCCCCAATGATGGGCATTACAATTTTAATGGTTTTTTTTCTGATCTCGTGCTATCCAGAAGTGGGCACAGATTTACAGTGCTCATATTATGATAACTTTGGTCAGAGCGTTTATATACTTATTTATAAAATCTTTCCTACCAAACTAACACATGGGGGGTTGTGTTGCTGAATACATCTCAACCCAAGGAAATATTCTACATGAAAAGGGCAAGAGAAAACAAACAAAGCAAAGCAGCCCACACAGATGTAAACCAAAAAGGACACACATAGCCCGTCCTTTAACCCTGTCTCACATAAAGCCTGGATGTCTAAGGCATTCACCCTGGCAGCATTTCATTATCCACAGATATCAGCACTGTCATTTAATACTTCACCATGCTGGGATGCCATTGAAATTCCCTTCATTAGTGCAGCCAGCTCCAAGTGTGACCCCACGTCTAATCACAGAGTGAATATCCAGTACCCAAGTCTGGAAAAGCAAGGATGTGAGCAGTGCCAGCAGCACACTACATGCCTCCTTGGACATTCCAGCTTTCCAGGGAGATGGTTTCACCCAAAGGACATGTGTTAGATGATCAGACACAAACAAATCCATTTCTGAATGTGTTTCAGAGAAGGTTACAACATTACATTTTGGCATGGGGGAGAAGGTTACAATTAAGGAATGTTTCAAACGAAGATAAGAAAATCCAGTAAAGAAAAAAAATTCCTTCTCTTCGTGTAAGAGTCAAATTCATCTGTGAATTTGGTCAGGGTTACTACAGAATCTAAAGAAAGTAGATGCCTGTAACTAAAATCACCAAAGGATGTGTGTTTTCTCTAGCAGACCATGCTGTATTTAGTCAATTAATGGTAGTTTGGTTCAAGTGAGACCTTATAGCCACAGGAATGTGAGAGCAGACATTCTTCATGGTCTCTTTTTTTTTTCATTTATATAAATAGCTTATTAATTAAGTCTAAGACTTGAGCAAAACTAGGCTCATCCTACCACACTTAAAATGATGAATATGCTTTAAGTCTGAAGAAAAAAATCCCTTTCCTGTTTAGTGGGGTTTCTGTGGTTTTGAGCCGTTTTATGGTGAGCATCAGTTTGTACTTAATGGCTCCACAGCTATTTAAAAGCAGCATTTCACATTTATTTAAATATAAAATAACCTCCCTTTCTTACCCATGTGAAAGGGATCACTGTGCACAGTTGGTGAAGGGCTTCTTGTGGCTTGAAGGAAAGGATCCCCAGGGACAGCAGATGAACCAAGGAAGGAACCTAGGAGGTCGGGACCAGCTTGCTTGGGGCTACTTCCAAATGGATCAAAGGCAGTGGCTGTAAAAACACATTTGAGAAAACTAAATTATTAACTTGTACAATGAATTGGCTTCAGGGGAAAGACACTGGGGCATGGAGAATAAAACCTAATACCTGCAGAGAGCAAACAGGAGGCAGTGTGAGTCTGTGGGGGAACAACTGGAGGGTGTCAGTACCCCAGCCAAATTCTGGGATCCTAGAGGGCCCCATGACTTGGTCATTGACCCCATCTTGACATTGACCCCATCTTTAGTTTCCAAAGAGAGGGGTTGAATTTAGGAGCGAACAAAGTGAGTATTTAAGTACTCAGACACTTCAACTTGCACGAACTGCCAGTACACAAATGGATGGTGAGGGACAGCCTGGAGCTTGAAGTTAGTGTCCTGATGCAATTCCTGCTTCCTCTCAAGAGCTGAATGCAATTCAAGATGATTTCAGGCTGGCAAAGGTTACAAATGTTGGGGGTAAAAGGGTAAAATTTTAGAAATGCTTTAGAAAATAACTGGTATCTTTTCTAAGGAGCATCACTTGTTACAAAAATCCAGTTCTTCTCAAACTCCATTTTTTATCAATTTTTTCAGTCATCTCTCTTTCATGTAAAAACCCCAACAAACCTGACCAAAACAAACTCCTATGAAGTCACTCAGGTTCTTACTTGACAACAAATTTAAGGTAAAAAGCATCCTGAACAGAGATGAAATATATGCTACTGTAAGAGAGATACAATCCATAGAAGTTGTGCACTGTGTTAATGATTCTATTCATTACTTATGTTTCTCGATCAATTACTACTCCCATCTCACATGCTCTTGTTCTTGCTTTCTTGGCTTGGAACAATTTCGCTGTGTGATCCTGGCTCTACAAAGCACAACAACAATATCCATAAATATTTTCCTGATCAGTTACTGCACCTCTGCCTTGTGAGATGTGTCTGCACGACCCTCCCACCCCCGGGCAAATGCCCCAGACTGAGCCTACAACAGCCACAGAAAGATGAACCTTCTCCAGGTAAAAGCAATCCACTTTCTTCCACTGAAACTTGTATTCTTCTCTGCTCTCTTTTCCCTTCCTCTGTTCACTTAACCCTCCGAAAGATCCCTCTTTCTAATATCTATCCAGCCATTCCTTCTGCCTGCCTGGTCCCAGTCTATCTTGGAAGAAACAAAAGTTCTGTGTTTCCTAGTCCAGTATCAATATCACAGCTCCATACGCACTAAGTTAAAAGAGAAATTAAATTCAAAGGCTATGGGTCTACCCAAAACCTGAGAGGATTTTTTTTTTTTTAAACTAACAAGCTCCTCATATGCATTATTGGACATATAGGAAGAGCAAAACTGAGGATCTCCAGTGGCTGTCGGTGTAAAGAGCCACCAAACATTTGGGTGTGCTCCAGTAGAGACTTTAGGGAACAAACTGGTTCATGTTCTTGACTGTGAAGATGCACCACCAAGGCTGGTCTCTTGGGATCCCCCACAGTTCTTAATTTTCATGAAATGGGGGTACTCAAGAGGAAAACAAGAGGCCAGAGCCTCTCACCCAGTGGGTTCTCAAAGCACGTGCCCCAGGTCCCACACGGCACAGCCACCATTACCTTCTCCCACCCTTGGGGACGGGGATGGGGACGCTGAGGCCGCGGAACGCCGAGGAGTCGACTGCACAGATCCAGGTCCCCCCACATGGAAAACCTCCTCAGCAGCAGGCTGTCCGCTCTGACTCGGGGCACTCGGCCCTCCAAACAAATCACTCAGCAAGTCTGAGTTAGAGGGGGCAGCCGTGGGCTGTGAGGGAAAGTTCTTGCTCATAGGGCTGCCATCCAGGCCCAGCAGGTCCACATCTTCAGGAGGGGGTGGTGCTGGAGGTTCTTGTTGCTTTTTGCTGTGTTTTGGTGTCCCGTGGGGCTTGTCACCGCTGGCATTACTGTGCTGACTGGAAAGGGACAAGAGTTCGTCATCTGACTGTTCGCTTTCCTCATGCACCAACGCTGCTCGATCCTCTGAGGTGGGGTGAGAGCTACTTTTGTCAGATTTCTGATCTAAATGATGATTAAAAATAAAATTAGGTATCTGTTAGTTGTGTCATCACAAAGGTCCCATAAAAGTCAGCTTACAAGCAGAACACAAAGCTACTGAGAATATCACAGCAGGATATCAGCCCAAAAGCTACTGAGAATATCACCCCAAAAGAGGTGTCCAGCCCTGGCCCAGGCTGCTGAGGGCAGTGGCTGAGTCCCCATCCCTAGAGGGATTTAAAAGCCGTGTGAATGTGGCACTTGGGGACATGGGTGGCCTTGGCAGTACTCCAACCTTGGCAGCACTGGAGAACGGTTGGACTTGATGACCTTAAAGGTGTTTTCCAGCCTAAATGATTCCATGATTCCTTTGCAAAGATTAACCTAAATTTTATCATCAACGTTTATTTAAAATTTTAGCATCAAGGAGGCCTCAGGTGAAGCTTCACACTAGAACTATGTCAATAATCATCATAGACCAGCAGCACAGGCCAGCAATGTTTGAAGAGGACATTGCAGGAAATTAATTCCCACTCAATTGCAACATAAGGGTGTGCCCAGCTAAAACACTGTGATCTAATGGGAAAGCCATGCTACAGTGGGATCCTTCAGCCTGACTCTGTGCTCCAAGGAGGGGGGAGAAAAGCTGTTTATCTTGTTCAAAGCAGATTTTATTTTGAAGACCAAGCCTGTGTACCTTGCCAGCTGAGAGAGGAGAAGAATGCACTCTGCCCAACATTCCTGATGTTATCCTGGGGTGAATCCGTGGGACCTCTGCCTGCAGCACAGAGCACCAGAGACATACAATCAAGCTAAACCAAGCTCAGCCTGTAGGTAAGCGTGTAAATGGAGAAATCTCTGCTGCCCTTACCTGCCAAAGCAAGAGTGTCCTGGTGCTCCTGGTGAGAGGAGAAGAGGATGGATGGATTGATGTCTTTTGTTGTGAAGTTCTCCCATGGGGGAGTTAGTTCAGTTTGTCTATCTGTAGACTGTATTTCTATGTCCAGTATAACATGAAAGAGCTGAGGATATTTGTCTGGAGAGTCACAGGCATCCAATTCAGGCCTAAAGGGGACAAGAGTGGTAGAGTTTTAAAGGGAGGAATATTTCTGGGAAGCTATATAAAGTCTTTCAATATATGCAGGCACAGAGACTTCTCATATTTCATCTGTGACTGTTCTCCCTCAGCCTTCATAAGGCTTTTATGTGTCACGTATGATTAATGTTCAGCTTCAGATACTCACTTGGTGAATTTTAGAGTGGTTGTTCCCAGGGCTATGAATCCAGTATGAAATTGAATTTGGAATATTTGTGTGTTGGTCATCTGAAAAAAAACAAACAAAAAAACAACCTGCAGAGCACCGGACTGAACAAGTGCTTAAATTCCTGAAATTAAAATAGCTGTTTATGTGCAAACAGTTAGTTAAGTCTACCCTACTACCAGCTACTATATAGACTATTCTTAACTGCTGCATAAGCTAATTCATTCTGCTTGTTCTACAGGCAGTAGAGCTTTTCCTTCTCAATATTCCCAAATATTCCAAATATTTCCATCTGCCTTAAACCCTGCTGCTGCAGCCTCCACATAGCAGAAAGCCTTCATAGCCTTCATGTCCCTGCTTCCCTTTATTTCTGGGATCCACTCATTAGTTTTGCAATTAAATGAAACTGTTTCCACGGTTTCATTTAATTAAATTATTTATTTGTTATTTTATTTATTTATAAATAAAAGAAATAAATAAAGTAAATTTTATTAGTTATGATATAAATAATTAAATTAAAATAGGTTTGGGAGCAACAGGTTTGGACCCCAGGAAAACACAAGAGCCTTTCACTTGCAGTAGAGGCTTCAGGAAAATATTATCTCTACAGCAACCAGCACCAATAACAAATGGGAAAGACAAAAACATTCACTGGTCACTCTGCCACTTGAATATTAAGGTTTCTGACATATAATCAGGCAAATTATCAAGGTCCCATGTTTAGCCACCTCTTGGTTCCTCACATTGCCTCTACCACACAAGAGAAGTTAAACAAGCTCCTACTTTGGCTTGAAGACGTCCCCCAATGGTGGATCTCATGTGGTAGACAGAAACAACAACATCTCCATGGACAGTGGCTCCCAGTGGAATTAGGACTTTCCCTTCTTGCACACGGTATTCTCTTTGAGGGGAAGAGAAGGAAATCCACAGTTAAGGTCCCTCCTACCACCCATCATCAGGCTCAACATAAAGCTGTCATCTCCTTCAGGGCAAGCAGAGAGAAGGAGCATTCAGTGCTCTGCTTGGTGTTACGGTGAGTTAAAACAAAATTATTTCAGGGGGGAAACCAACACAGCACTGAACAATCCCACCACATGACAACCTCAGACTCACTCTGGCTTTTTATTTCAACACTAAGCACTAACTTTCAATTAATTTTGATTAATATCTTCATTTATCAGGCAGCCTGACAAAATTATTAGACATATTCCAGCAAAATGAAGCTCCTAAGGATGGGAGGAGGTCACAGAACTCACTTCATCCTCTCATACTCCTGGGCAGTGGTGAGGATCCTGGTCTCTCCGCTGAGGATGTCGCAGAAGGGCCGGCAGCCGTTGCGTTGCTTGTTGAAACAGGGGACAGGGCTGAGGGTGACTGACTTGATAGTGAGTGGTTTGCAGTGAGGAATGATGGGCTTGTCTGCTATTAGATCACAAATATATCCTATGTACCTGCAGGCAGAGAAAGCCAGTGCTGAAATCGCCATCCCAGGTGACCAGTTTCCATTTCATACTCAAAGTCTACCTTGCAATCCAGTGAAAGCGCCATTCTTTCACAGGTCCAGGACTGGAGTTCCATGTACTCCAGCATCCTTGCAGCTGGCACAAAACCTACACCTCTGTTTCTGTAGGGATGCAGCTGACACAGGAGAGGGATTCACCCAGGCCCTGTTAACCGCAGGTTCATCACAGGAAGGTATGGGTTAGAATGGACCTTTAACAGTCATCTAGTCCAACCCCCTGCAACAGGACATCTTCAACTGAAGTAATAGGATAATTCAGATTGGAAGAAACAGCTGAAGTTCACTTCTCCAGCTCTTTGCTCAGGGCAGGACCAGCTTCCCAACTGTATCTCAGAACTGGATTATGTGCTGGGGTAATACCCAACCAGGAATCTCCAAGGACAGCAATCCCACAGCCACTCTGGACAATCTATTCCAGCATGTGTTCACCACTTCACTACTTATTTCTGAGGAGCAAAGTGGAGTCTAAACTCCTGTCTCAGCCTGGGGCTGGGCACACAGTGCCAAAACACACGACAGGGACTCGAGCAGTTTCTAGCATGAAGAATACACATCATAGAGGTTAGTCAGGATCCCGTACCTCCTGTGAGATGGCCACAGTACAATTCCAGGTCTCTTTGTGTTCAGCAGCTGCATGGCAGGGCCAGGACTAGAGAAGAGGTGACAGAAACAGAACATGGCACTGACCAGAACTGCTGAGGCTGCACGGCCGTCCTGTCAGAAGGGGCAGGGAGAGAAAAGTGTGTGAGTATCAGACAAATCCTTAGAATTTCAGCTCTTCCTTAAATCACAAAGAATCATTTGTCCAGAAAGACTAGGATTGAGACCACCAGCTGATGAGGACTTCTCTGTTCTGTGTCATTTGTTTAATACCCAGGACTTCAGTGAGTGTCACTAGCCCGGATCAAAGTTAAGATAATATCCAGGGAGCAGCCAAAGCTGAGGATGGTTTAGGCTTGGTTTTAAAGCCCATAGGCAGTCCCCCTCAAAGTCTGACACAAGTTAAAAGTTATACAGAATCATAAAATCCCAGACTGGTTTGGGCTGGGGGGGGACCTTAAAGCCCATCTAGTCCCACACCCCTGCCATGGGCAGGGACACCTTCCATTAGACCAGATTGCTCCAAGCCCCGTCCAACCTGGCCTTGAACACTTCCAGGGATGGGGCAGCCACAGCTTCTCTGGACAACCTGTGCCAGGGCCTCACCAATTGCTTATTTCAGGCACCTTTTAGGCATTCCAGCCATTTTCTGTAGGATTTGCCATGCTGGAGCTGACCCAGACCCTGGGAACCTGCTTGACATTAACAGGCTGTTTCCTTTTTTAAGGTTTAACCCCTTCCAATTGCTTCTGACAAGATCTCTCAGATTCGTATAAACCAAGTGGGCTTCTGCAGACTTGTTAGTGTTGGAAAGGACTCCCTATACTTTACAGCATTATCCTGATATTCATTGCTCAAAGGACAGTAAAGGAATTTGATTCTTGAGCTAATTTCCAGGACTGGAGGCATCAAGTGCATCTTCCTCTCTATTTGAAGGGAATTTACATCTGGTAGCCTCTGGCTGTGCTGTGCAAGGCAGAAATGCCAGACTCATATGTGAGGTCTATGCAATTTGGGATCAGTCATTTCCTCCGTTCCTCCCAGTTTATGCTGATCAGGGCTGACAGCCTCCTGGATTTAATTTAGGCTCCAGCAGCAGAACAGAACTCTGCTTTTGGGCATTGCTGTCTGTCAGTATGAAAGGCTGTATGGGGTAAATTACAGATTAGTCCTACAGAATCACACCACTCTCCTGCAGCCCATCTGCACTTTGCCCTGTGCTGAATAACCCTTGTGAGGGATTTACCATTTCAGCTGTGCTGCACAAAGAGCAGCAGAAGGCAGCTGGGCTCCTTCAGCCAGGCCTGACAAGTACTGATAACAAGAGACTTCAACGTTCTCAGATTCACAGTCTGACAGAATTGCCATCTATGTGTGTTCTGCCCAATTTCCATCAACCTTCAGTCTGGAGGCTCCATTTTCTCCTGCAACTACTTAAAATAAAGTGTGAAGTCATAGAATCCCAGAATGGTTTGGGCTGGGAGGGACCTTAAAGCCCATCCAGTCCCACCCCCTGCCATGGGCAGGGGCACCACCCACTAGATCAGGTTGCTCCAACCTGGCCTTGAACATTTCCAGAGATGGGGCAGCCAAAGCTGCTCTGGACAACCTCTTCAACTGAGCAAATCACAGCAGCCTGACAACTCTTACAGTAGGTTCTCAGGTGAAATTCAAACGTTTTTGCTCCTCATCACCTCTACAGTTCACTGCTAGAACAGTTGTAACCTCTCTGGCTTTGCATTCCTGCTTCTCGTTCAGTGTTACCCCTCCCAGCTTATCTCTACAGCTGCACATGGAAGATGATGCCCCTCTCTATGAGTTTTATTACATCCCTTTTTCTTTTAGAAGCTGTCCCCCTCCTTGCACACAGACTCCAGACATGCAATATGACTTACGGCTCATCATGTGGTGACTTTTTGGTCACTCTGTACATACCATGCAGTGGATGACACAGACATTTTTGGGGTTCTGCTGCAGCCAGTTGTGCATGTTCTTGCAGACAGCGTAGAGGTTGTGCAGACTGGGTGCCTGTCGGACTGGCCAGCTACATTCAGACACCTGCAGGAAGGGCACCAGCAACAAAACCAGCTTTGTAAGAGCGTTAAGCCAGGCCTGCTTTACAAATGCTTTCTCCCCAGAAACCTACTTCCCTTTTATAACCTACAGTTATGTGCTTGAAACCTGCTCCATCTCTCCCCGCACATAATTCTGCGACGTGATTTCCATGAATGATGAGGAGGCAAACAAAAAAGCATTCTCAGTCAAATAACATAAAACTGATGTGTTGGTCCTGACTGCACATTTTTAAAAATTTACATTCCACGTCAGATTATCTCGAGTGGCCCTTTCATAATGCTCCAGTCTCACATTGATGTCTGCCATATCTAAAGCCTTTGTACGACGTGTCCCTAAAAACGACTGCTCTGATTTGCAAAGGGTACTGAGCATCTGTTGTTCTCAGTCGTTTTGTGTCATAGGATTCCCAAGCCCTATGTGGCAGATATTAAGCTGATGAAAGGAAATCTTCTGTTAAAAAAAAAAAAAATCATATCTGAGTAAGTATAGTTAATATATGAGCCAGGAAAATGAATGACTCCTTAGAGCTGAAAAACCACAAATCCTAAAGTATATCTAGTTACTATTCATCAGTGTACTAGTTCTGAGTCATAACACTTATCTCTAGAACAGTCCTTGCAGTCTCAAGCAGCACATCAAATAGCCTTAGACAGACACCTCCCTTTCATCTGGTTTTAATCAAAATATCTTTTTTTTTAAAGGCATTTCTGGCTAGAAGAAATTTAAAGGAGAAATGTCATGAGGCTTGTCCTCAGACAAAGAACTGGTTTTCTCTCTCGGCTGACATTTGGATCCTGCTTATGAGAACAGGGAAGGAAGGAGATGATCTGCCCAGATGTTCTTAAACACACATATGGTTCCCATACATGTTTTATCTCTCAGAGGAAGGAAGAGCTCCAGGTTTCATAAAACTTGCGTTCAAGGTTCTGTCTTACACCTGCACAACATCTTGGAGCAGAACCAGGCATCCTGACTCAAATCAGAGAACCACCAAGCTGTGTGTTGTGTCAAGTGACAGCTCCAAGGACTCCCAGAGGATGCAGGGACAGGCCAAGTGGGCAGGACTGCCTAACCCAGGCATCCATCCTACTGGCAGAGCTCTGCTTAACATTTGGTAGACTTTTACCTAATTTAATATCTAATTAGATATTCGTCTAATCACTTTTTAGGCTCATGAAAGCTTTTGGTCTCCAGAATATCCCAAAGTTCAGCTGTGCCCTTGGTGAGCAAGTGCAGGTTTGTGTTGTAGAAACCACTCAACAAGTCAAACCATGCTCAAAGTTTGGAAGGCAGGGAATGACCGTTCCCTATTTACCCTCTCTGCAGCATTATACTCATCTCCCACCTTCTCCTGTCTCAAGAGTTGTGGTTTGTCTCACTCCTGCTATTGTACATCCTTCATTTTCCTTTTTGGAATTGATATGACCAATGACCCTTTCACTGATGATCTTCTGAACAAACCTCACACCAACACACTGTCAAGCATCTGGAAAAGTCATTATCACTTGTCTAGTAAATAATATACATTTCCCAACAGTCCATAATTATATATTTATGTTGCCTATAATTACACATCTGCCTGTTGGTTGGCAATTAAGAAATTAAATCCGCTCTATGTAGCATTTTGTTTACATCAAACATAACCTCCTCACCACTCATGACACACAACCGTGGGGAAAAGTAACAGGAATTCTTCTAGAGCTCTGGGAATGAGCAGCCAGAGCTTGTTTTACTTGAACAGTAGGGCAGCAAGTGCCAAGAATGTGACCCATCAGGGACTTTGAAGTTTGGGTTTGTTTAATGTTATATTTGTGTTACATGTTTTGAAACTGCTCAGGCTTCCTCAGGCAGATGTGAGCTCTCCTCTCCTTTCCTGTTGGGGACACAGAGAGAACAGAGCACAGCAAGGTCTCAGTGTGAGGAGTCATAAAATGGGTTGGTTTGGGAGAGACCTTAAAGCTCATCTCATTCCACCCCCTGCCATGGGCAGGGACACCTTCCACTAGCCCAGGTTGCTCCAAGCCCCATCCAACCTGGCCTTGGACATTCCAAAGGATGGAGCAGCCACAGCTTCTCTGGACAACCTTTCCCAGTGCCTCACTAACCATTCATAGTTCCCTGTCCTCCTTGATAGACTGGGGACGTGGGGCTTTATGATCCACTCAGCCACATCCAGGCAGGAAAATAGCCCAGCAGGACATTAATTCATCTCCCTCCTGTGCCACTACGCAGCAGAGTGACCTACTTTGATCTTAGGAACAAAAAAGTTTTAAAGAGTGTAGGAATTCAGAAGTTTTTCATCCTGACATCTTCACCCACAGCAGAAAACACTCTGAAGGTGATTTCATCTCCTTGATGGCCCATTAGTATCTTTAACTATATATATGGAGTTCAACCTTATAAATGTTTCATGTGTCGTGCTATGCACCTTCATTTTCATGTAAAATACTTGGAATCAGTACTTCCTAGCTCATAACCTGAAAGTACAATATTTTATTAAAAGATGCATCATTTTTTTTCCTGTGAGAATCAAGGCAATGGTTCCAAAACACCAGGTCATGTTTTGAGAGTGATGTACAAGGTCATCTGCTAAGATTTTGAGTAGGTAAAAGTTAGGATTGGAGGAGTTATAGACAGATCATATAACAATAGAAGTTTAAAGCTGGGCTTTCAGAAGTAGATGGATCTTCCTTCACCCACCAACAGCAGGTGTTGCACCAGAACCAATCAAGACTGAAGATTCAGAGCCCTTAATATCTTTTAATTAGTCTTTCCTTTTCATTTATTCATCTTTGAAGTAAACATGGCTGTTTACTGAAGGTCTCTGAGAAATTTGCTTTATGAGTGAGTGATTTCTGGTGATCAGAGCAATTGCTGAAGGTAAATTCAGCTATACTTCAAATTAAAATTAAATTAGGCTTATAGGTTAGATTAATTTACCCTGACTGAGGGTTAAGCCTGGCAACTGCTTTTGGCTTTTTTGTTGAAGGCAACAAAAAGTTAGAAATTTAAAAAAAAAAAAACCAAAACACAACAAAACACATCACTCCCTTCTGGGAGAAGGAAAGAACAGGAAGTTTTTGGAAAGATTAAATCTAATCTTGCATTTCACCAGCAGCATTTCATAGAGATTTCCTCTAAAAGCCATTAATGAGCCAGAGCCTCGCAATGCTCCCGTAATGCTGCTCTGGTTTTAGAGAGGGAAACTGGGCCACAGAGTGGAGGTGGGTTTTTAAAGTCACAAGAGCCAAAATGTCCCTTAGAACTAGTTTCCAGTCCTGTGCTTTGCCTGCTAAGGGCTCCTACTTGTTTAAAGCACAGGATTGTTCAACATGAAAATAATCTACCTTCTTATACTGGTAATTTCTTTCAAAGCCCTTTCATTTTATTCTTTATTTCTCTTCAGCAGCTTCCAACAGCTCTGTAGGAGATCAGAGCAGTGCAGGCTCCACTCAGTGCCTCTTTCTGACATGAGAATTATGCCCTGAACTTTCCAGCTCTTTAATCCCTGTGATCCCAGGCATCAGCTAAAACCCAAAAACCACCACAGCAGCTTAAAAACACCTCTAACTCCTTAATCATCTTCTTATATTCTGCCACGCTCAGAAACAGGACCTGGTGCCCCTTTTCCCAAGGAGTTTCACCCCTTCCTCCTGTTAAACTCTTGGGAGACACTCACCCTGTTGTGGAACTTGGCACTGCGATAATATTTGGGGGACAAGTTGAAGACGGTGTAGTGGTCGGGATGTCTGGAATCCAAAAATGTCCTCACATCTTCAATGTGGTTCCTGAATCCCAGCTCCACGCCTTCAGCCGGAAAAGACATCACTAGGAAAGCAAGGAGAAGCCAGGCTGAGTCTTTATGTAATTCTGGGGTACCACAGGTTGTATTTATTCACTAAGCAGCACTTACCTATGATTCTTGAGGTAATGTAAGAAATATCCAGCTCCCCCTTAGTGTAACTAAAAGAAGACAAATCAGGAGACAGACATTACAAAAGCAGCACATTAGAGGAACCAGAGGTGTTTTCAAACAAAAATCTGCTTATCACACAAGGAAAAATGATCTTAGAAATAACTCTTAAGAAGAAGGAGCAAATGGCTTCCTGCAGACAGTGACCCAGCCTTCCTCTCTACACATGCAATTAACTGACTGAAGGACTTGCAAAAAAGGTCCCTTTTCCCTTTTGTCATTAATTTTCAGTGCCAGTTTTCAGGAGAAATCTCTGGTAGTTTGCCACTTTGCAGATCCCTCAAAGCCTCTGAAGTCTTGCATGCATTAAGTTTCTTTAATTTCTTATAGCCCCATATCCCTTGGAGGTGGGCAGAGAGCCAAGCACAGGGGAGCATGCCAGCAGAGTCACCAAAGCAAAGTCACCTCAGCCCTTTCTTAGATTCAAAAGGTGGATTTAGTGATGGGAACATCAGCAAGTAGAGCCTCAAGGGAGGGCATCGATATGAGCCAGTTTTCAGTGACAAAATATTCCAGTGGTAGTTGAGTAGGACCCCACAGGGAATCCTCCAGCAATTGGAGACCAAGTGCTCCACTTGCACTGGGAAGGGGGTGCTCATTTACTATGAAGCTTAGATTGTTTTACTTTGTATTTCCTGCTTCCTTGAGATCAAATACCAATTATGAGACAGAATCAAAGAAGCCACTTGTGATTTTCACCTCCTTCCTTCATTGTGTTCCCTGGGAGTTGTGCTGTGCTATTCACTTGGCAGCTGGGACTGGCACTTTGCAGCCAGTGGTTTTACCTGCTTCAGCTGTACTGTACCTGGCAACAGACTGCATGACCTTGGAAGATGTGTCTTTCAGGGTATCCTTCAGGTTATCCTTCAAATTGCTGAAGAGTCTCCCTGCTCCTCCTTTCACCATATCTAGCAAGCCTCCCCCATAGCTGGACTCCATGTCTGGTGATGAGGCACCTTCAAGTACAACAAAATCAAAGGCAACATCACTTGTTTGGAACAAACCTACAGAGCCAACAATCCCACTACTCTGGTCAGACCCGCCATATTCACAGGGGCTCTGTCAAGCGAGGGGAAAAGTGGGTTTACTCATCGAAGTCAAGATTTCCCAGAGATGAAGGATGGCACATTCTTGCCAGCTGAGCTCAGAAAACAGTCTTAAGATGCACCAGAGGTGGTTTAGGTTGGACTTCAGGAAGAAATTTTTCACAGAAAGGGTGATTAGACATTGAAAGGGGCTGTCCAGGAAGGTGGTAGAGCTTGGAGGTGTTCAAGGAATGACTGGATGTGGCACTCAATGCCATGTTCTGGTTGACAAGGTAGTGTTGGGTCATAGGTTGGACTTGATGATCTCAGAGGTCTTTTCCAACCTAATTGATTCTGTGATTCTGTGACCTTTAAGATCCTTTCAAACCCAAGCCAGTCTATGATTCTAAGCTCCCTCACCTCTCCAGCCAACCCAAAGCAAGAGTAGATCTTCAGCATGAAGCTGATTTGTTGGTCAGAACCAAGACCAAACCAACAACCACCTCCACAGGGGCGAGAAAAAGGTCCTCACTAGTTTATACAACACTAAATATATACAAATATACATTTTACTGCAGCTGGATGAGTGAAGGTTGTCCAACCCAAATCATTCTATGATTCTATGATAAAATGATATTTTAATTGCTTGTCAACTACAAATTAAGCTCTTGACTACTTAAAAAAATTTCTGTCTGTTTACTAGGCCTCAACTATTTTGATTTTAACAAATTTTAACTACATTAGTTATATATATTTGTTACCTCATTATGTCTGGTTCTAGAGCATGTCCATGAGTGTTGTTAGATACACACTACTGAAATATTGTTCACATAATCATCATCACCAAAAGAAATATTTTAGAGGCATTCAGAACATTAAAAAACATGAAAAAATCCCATTAAAATGCTCCTACTGATTTACTCTGTAGATTACCAAACCCATTTAAATGGCATTTACCTTTTCAAACCTGCAGTGAGATATCAATAAATCCTTAAACTGGAGATTCATAGGCAAAGTGATGTTATTTATTCCCCAGTGCTTAATGCACTCTGATGTCATGATCCACATGCACTTCATCCCTGTGCTAGACTGGTAAATTTAGAGGCCACCTCTTTTCCTCTGCACTCTGCCAGCTTCAGAACAGAAGATACCTTCTCAAGGCACAGTGATATGTCTTTTGCCAAAGTACTTGCAAGTATTCACTTCAAATATGATTAAAGAAAAAGAGAAAGAAAAAGAGAAAGAAAAAAAATCAAACTAACTTGTCTTGGAAGTATGGAACCAGTGTTAGATCTCTCCTCAAAAAGTTTGTTTTCATGTTACTCCGTGTTAGAAGAGCCAGGGGTGGAAGGAGGAGGAGATGTTCAAAAGGCACTTTCAGTTCTGCAGGTCAACTTTTAACAGAAAGGAAGGCAGAAAGGTGGTAGCTTGGAACAGGGAACAGGGGACAAAGGGATCAGAGGGCTCATGGCTCTGGACAAATTCTTACAGTTGGAAGTGCTGTAGGAGAGGATAGAAAGGCTTCAAGAGGACAGAAAACCTAGAATCTTTAGAAATCCATCTGAAGATTTAAAAAAAGGGAGGGAGGAGGAGAAACAGGGAGAATTAAAATGTCACTGTATTTCTAAAAGAATCCATTAATTGCAAGTTTCCCGTGCACACTAAAGCAGAGGAACAGAAAGGATGGCTAATGAAGAAAGATGGCACCAGAACAGGGAGGGTTGAGCCCCACATCCCACACGTCTTCCTTGGACACCAGCCACCTCACAGGCATTACCACCACTGCCACTGCACTTCCCCGAACTGTGCTCAGTGACAGCTTTGTTTGCTCTTATTGAGAATGAAAGTCCTGAGAAAAGAGCAGCTGAGTTGTCCCTGAACCCCTGGCCAACCTGTAGGGACTGTGACCTGTGGCACAAGAAGAACCAAGAATACTCCCTGAGGTGGAAAGGATGATCCAGTGGCTGCTCCCTCTCTGGAGGAGCAGGAAGGAGGGTCAGGTTTCTCTTGCAGATAAGGTGATCACCAGGACCTTGGTCAGGTGGTGAGTGAGCAGCTCAACAGCATTTCCCTGCTCAGAAAAATCTTCCTACCAGACCCAGAAGAGGGAAACAGTTCTTTCCCTCAGCAAAAAAGCAAAGGGCACATTATATATTGAAATGAAGTGCCCAAGGCACATGACACCCCCTCCTTCTCCTTCATCCCACCAGGAACTGCATCCCAGGTGCTTATTTGTTTATGCTGTGACCAAAGCCAAAATTAAAACTCACAGACCCCACACAGGCCCCAGAAGCATCTCCCAAGGAGAACTTAGAGCACCTTCCAGCACCTAAAGGGGCTCCAAGAGAGCTGTAGAGGGACTTTGGCAAGAGATGGAGGGACAGGACAAGGAGGAATGGCTTCCAACTGCCAGAGGGCAGGGTTACGTGGGATATTGGGAAGGAATTGTTGGCTGTGAGGGAGGTGAGGCCATGACACAAGTTGCTGAGAGCAGCTGTGGCTGCCCCATCCCTGAAAGTGTTCCAGGCCAGGTTGGACAGGGCTTGGAGCAACCTGGTACAGTGGAAGGAGTCCCTGTCCATGGCAAGGGGTGGGACTGGATGAGCTTTAAGGTCCCTTCCAACCCAAACCACTCCAGGATTCTGTGGCTCTGGTAGGTCAGGAACAGGAGCTCACAACCTTATCTGCATGAAAATAGTTTGCTGCAAGTTATCAATACAGGAGCTGCCACAGGAGTTGAAGTTGCTGCCTGGAAGACTCACTATGGAGAATCAGCCTCTATGTAAATGAGAGGCACCTTGTTCCTTGCAGGACAAGAACCCTGTATTCACCCAGTTGTTGGATACTCCTCAAAAAGCTCAGTGAGAGCTGTGCTTCTGACCTGTATTTGTAGCACACATTTCAGTGGGATCACTTACTGATGGCAGCCTTTTCCTTTTTAACCTGGGAACTTTTAACCCGGGGGTTCTACTGCGAAGAGGCCTCTTCCTGACCAGCCCTGTTCAGTGATGGCAAGGATGACGTCATTGAGGTGCTTCTAGTCACTGGGGCAGTGTGGACAAGAGGCAACTTCATCCATTGGGTTGATGAGGTGAAGTTTAGATTTGTTCTGGTGGAAGGACTTGCTCTGACCCAACGCCTCCCCTGAGAAGAGACTACTCCGTGTTCGGAATAAACCTCCAGTAGCCACCAAATACAGCAACAACCTGCTGCATTTCCTTACAAACTAAAACATCCTATAGCAGCATCCTGACATGGTCCTTCCTCAACAGCAGCCAAGGGATGGGATTCCAGCTAAAAGAGTCCTTGCTGACAGCACCAGCCTTGTGTTGCACAGGATGGGAGCTGGAGAGCACAGAAATCTTAATTAAAGCACTTGAGTGCTCTGCTGGCTGATTTTACAGCGTATCAGGGCAAGGATGTGCAGTGCAGGAGGAGAACATCTCTTCCCAGGGCAGAGAAATCTCCAGAGGAGAAGGCTGTGATCACCAGGGGAGCGCAGAGGGAGGTGATCACGTACGGAATGGCTGAGGGCGGTTCCCCTGCCTGCTGTCCCACCATGCTCTGCTCACCAAAGACACAGGTGCTACACCAGCACCTGCAGTGCTTCCCCAGGACAGCTCTGAGGTGTTGGGAGCTTACAGAGCCTGATACTTGTTTTTATTGTCAAAAGAGACCCACTGTCATCTGTGTTCCCTTAATAGGGCCAATCCATCAGTGTATGTATCAGCCAGACTAGGAAATGCATCTTCTGCACAGGAAGAGGGAAAGAAATTGTGCTGTATTCAGAGGGGAAATACCCACCTCCTCCCTACCCCCACAGAGGAACCCTCACCTCAAATCCCCTTGCTGCAGTCAGATGAGTAGTGTTTGTGCTTATCCTCAAAAGAAAAGACACTTAAACCAGTCCAGCTTTCAATGCTGGGGTTTGGGGCCAGTCCAGCTTTAAATACTGGGGTTTGGGGCCAGAAATGGGTGAATGGAGCAGGTGTGACTCTGAGTGATGGGGAATATTTCGGCCCAGCCACCATCACCTGCAGCCAGAGATTTTGCAGGGGACCACAGAGGGACCAGAAACAAAGGGTCACACACTGCCACCAGCTGATGAGATGCTCACTGGTTGGAACAAGTGAGAAATTCCTAATTTTGAAGCTTTCCCTGCAAAATCTGCACACTGTGGTCCTCATCTGCCTGGGGAGGTACCTGAGCACCAACCACGCCCCAGGCAACCCACAAACCCTACCAACCACAGGGAATGAATTCCAGCTCTCCAGAGAACCAGGGAGGAAATGAGCCGACATTTAAAAGGCATTTAAGACTCTGTCAGTCTGAATATTTATGCTGATGAAGCAATTCTGAGCTTGAGAGCAGGGAGGTGAAAGCAAGACGTCTAGAAATTGAAGATCAGCAGAGAAGGACTGTGTTTCACAGGTTACTTAGCAAGAGTAAACAGACCTTTTTTGCCTGTAAAGGGCAGACAAAAAGCAGACATGAAACCATAGGAAAGGATGGTTTCCCTCAGTCTGCCCAAACTATATGTAACAGTATCTTCAATGTCAAATGATATATTTTTGCTCAGAGAGCTACTGCCTGTGCTTTCTTTAGGGATGGAGTGAGGAAAGAGATAAATATTCCCTGTTCCTTATCTTAAAATCATAGAATGGTTTGGGTTGGAAGGGACCTTAAAGCCCATCTCATTCCAACACCCACTGCCATGTAGAAAAGCATTAAAGCCTTCACCTCCCACTCTCCCAAAATAGTGGTTCGGGAGTATTAGATACCCCTCTGTATTCTCTTCCAGTGGTACCACAAGATCCTGACACTATGATGAGAAAAAACTTGTTTGCTACTGTCTATATGTCCCAAATTCCACATTTCTGGAAGTTTTTAGCTACTCTCTGCAGTAATCTCCCTCCTCACAATTATTTTTGGGAGGAAGGAAGGGTTATTTGCTTGTTTTATCCCCTGAGACTCTTGCCCAGGCACAATGTGAGAGGGCAGCACAGTGGAGATCACCCTGTGCCTTGGCAGAAATGCCCCTTTTAAAGTTCCCTGAGCTGAAAGAAGTCGAGGCTGCTGTTGTTGTGGCCTTAACAACAAAGCCTGGATTGTTTTTAAGGAACATTCAACAAAAAAAAGATACTATTTGTGCCTCTGCCTCCCCCATCAGCCCCGCCAGCCAGCGGAGAAGCAGCACAGCTCACGTTCCTCCCACACGCAGCTCTCCCAGCAGAGCTGGGAATGTGGGATGTGCTTTCCCACCAGCATTAAGGGATAGAAAGCTGCTACAACCCCATCATCATATTTATGGGCTTTCCCTTGGCATTGCAGTGTGTGGAGGGGAGGAGGAGCAGCCCTGGGGTAGGAATTCCTGCAGCAACCGTTATTGGAGCTTCCTTGTGTAGGTACCTCATGTATGGGGGGTATTGTGTGCAAAAAATGGAGAAACAACCAAAACGACCCAGGCAGAGCAAGAGTCACAGATCCCTGGGTACCCTCAGCATTCCCAGCTCCTGCCATTCCCCACATTCCATCTCTCAGGGGATTGCAAAACAATCCAAACATCACTGGAGGAGTTTAAACTCCTGTGTCCAGGGGCAGGGTGGCAGGAGTTTCTAATTGCAAATCTCTGGGCAGGTGGCTCCTTGGATCCAGAGAGATCCAAGGGCTTCATTTGCCAGCTAGGCTTGGAGTAACCTGATCTGGTATCCATGGCAGGGGGTGGAACTGGATGAGTTTTAAGGTCCCTCCCAATCCAAAGCAGCGATTCCATGATTCTAACTATGTTTTAAGAGCACAACTTCAGTGTCCTGAAGCCCAAACCTTCCTTCCAGCTCATACCTCTCATCTGGACAGCTAAGATTTATCATATTTAATCAAATTCTCCAAACCATCTATGCTGTTATAGGCATTTGAATCCCTTCTTAGATCAGACGTTGCCCAAGTGTCATAATTACATCAACTCTTTAACAGTCACTGGGTGGTGTTTTGCAAAGGGACTGGGGAGAAATCAGCAGCAGCAGAGGCTGCTAAAACAGCAGTTAAGGGGCATTCACAGGAAAAGAAACCTATTCTACCTGCAGAAATTACTTGGAAAGTTCCTCAGACTCACATCCCCCCTGAAGACTAATTTTTTTCCTATTTTTTAGCTACCAGTCTCATCTGTCCCCTCCTCCACCACTGTCCCAGATTCCTAGTAGAGTTAGATTCCCTACAAGGCTGAGCACAGATATCTTGAAGTGTTATTCCATAAAAACAAACAGCCAAACACGTGCAGAGTAGGACTGCAGGACAACAGCAGCAGAACAGCCTCCAATCATTGAATAATCACATCACTGAGACCCCCAAGCCCAGGTTTCACTCATCCTGACACTTTAAGGAACCACTGTGCAAGTGGAAGGCTGCTTTAGGGAATGTAATCCCCAAGAAAAAAGGTTAAAGCTCCTGGAATTGATTTCAGCGCGGACAAAGACAAGCTTAAGATCAGGTTATAATGATGTTTGTACTCTCTAGGGGCACAGGGAAGCAGAAGATGCATCATGAGCCAAGGAGCCTAATGCAAGATAAGGGCTCATCAGATCCCAAATCACATGAGATTATAAACCAGTGTTATCTCTCATCCCCAAACCCTGTGTGGTTTGGCTGTTTAGCAAGAAGTGTATTAAGAGTGCAACTGACGAAGACAAGACCCGGCAGTTCTTGAGCAGGAGGGAAAAGCTGGATTCACCAGAGGTGAGTTCCCCAGAACACAGTCAGCTCCAACAGGAGGGTGTAGAAGAGAATCCCAGAATGGTTTGGGTTGGGAGGGACCTTAAAGCCCATCCTAAGCTGGCAATAAGCACGAGACACATCCCCGGCATCACATCTTAAATATTTATTCAACTGAGGAAGTAGTTGGGGCTTTTTTAGTTGTTGTTTGGGTTTGGTTTTTTTACTGCAGCTTTCCAGCAATTAGCTGGTACTGCTCTATCCAGGCCTTTTGCTTGGAGTAGATGGAAACAGCCTCAAAACAGGCAGGTTTAGGTTGGATATTGGGAAAATTTCTCCATGGAAAGGGCTATCCAGCCCTGGCACAGCTGCTGAGGACAGTGGTGGAATCCCCATCCCTGGAGGGATTTAAAAGCCATGTGGATGTGGTATTTGGGGACATGGGTCAGTGGTGGCCTTGGCAGTGCTGGGTTGGACTTGGTAATCTCAGAGGGCTTTTCCAACGTGAGCAATTCCATGGTTCTCTGTGTTCCTTCTGCTGTTGGGCAACATAGGGTCCCAGACCTCCCTTAGGAAGCGCTGGGAGCCGCTGGCAGCACATCGCAGGGTAGAGGAGTTCGAGAACCTCTTTTTGTGCTTTGCTATGGTAAAATTGTAGAACTAATATTGCATGAGCCCAAGGCTTTTTATCCAAAGGTTCATTGGAGACTGCTTAAATGTAAATCCCGTGGAAATGTGAAGAATTAAGGTATTTCTGCTTTTACTTGAGAAATACTAACTAAGGAGTGCTGCTTGTGCCATCAACCAAACAATGCAGAGGATTTACAAAAAGAGGGGGATTTTCTCCCTTTTTTAGAAGACCAGTGATATTGAGAGGGGAGGGAGGGAATTACCCCCCAATATCTGCCAGATTTGTTCCATTTGTTATGTATTTGCCCCTGTGAAGCTCGTACTACAGTGAACAAATTGCAGGCAGGGCCACCAGCACAAACCATGAAATCAGTCTTTGAGTTTGATTGACATTCTCTCTGCTTCTCCTCCCTGTCAAAACAACTAAAAAAAGACAAGACTCCTGCCAACACCAAATCATTCAAGTGTCCAAAACACACCAAGCAAACAAAAGAGTTGTTAAACTGAACCTCCCCATTTGAAAACTCAGCGAGGAGAGAACACAAGACAACATTGTCAGCGCCGCTCTTTGTCCCTGTGCCAGTGACATGGAGATGTCTCTCTTCTGACTCAGTGAAAAGGAATCACCAGAGTACAAGAGATTATGTTTGCAAGTGTAAAACAGTTGAAGAAATCTCAACTTCAACACCTGCAATTTATTTCAAATGCTTTTCTTTCACAGCTACTCTGCCTGAGGAAGCACAAGCAAGTCTATCCCCCAAGTGTTCAAGAGCTATTTTCTATATTATCTAGATTATAAACACCACAGAAGAGCACAGAAAGAGATTTTTTTTCCCTTTCATAACATCTATTCTTGCTGTTACTTTTATATCTTATTTCCTAGAACCTCTTCTTCTTTCAGTGCTCAGCCAGCTGCTAAGAAAGCTGGAAGAATGCTAAGAAAGTATTGAATGCCACAGTAAAAACCCAAATAAATTGCTTCTTCACTGCCTGTTTCTCATCTTGTGAGCACTTCCAGCAACTTGAAAATAAAGAGACAAAAGCAGTGCTACACTGATGCTCTTCTTGGAATCTGCTTTTTGAACTCACAGTGTTTTGTGTCCTGTGAGCTTCAGCTTCAATTCAAGTCTCTCTTTGATCCTCTCTTCCCTCCATTCTCAAACCTTCAACCCAAGTCCAGCACATTTTCTGGAGGAACTGGCAGTTACCAGTAACACACAGTAACATGTGCTGTGATCCTGTTCCTATACTGCATCTAGCATAGTCCATGGAATTTCCCAGACACAGCCACTGGACACAACCTGGGGGAGACCTTAGAGCCCCTTTCAGTGCCTAAAGGGGCTCCAAGAGAGCCAGAGAAGGACTCTGGACAAGGGCCTGGAGGGACAGAACAAGGGGGAATGGCTTCCCACTGCCAGAGAGCAGGGTTAGATGGGATATTGGAAAGAAATTCCTCCCTGTGAGGACAGCAAGGGGCTGGAATGGAATTTTCAGAGAACCTGTGGCTGTTCCATCCCTGGAAGTATCCAAGTTCAGGTTGGACGGGGCTTGGAGCAACCTGGGATAGTGGAAGGTCTCCCTGCTCATGGCAGGGGTGTAATGAGATGAGCTTTGAAGTCCCTCCCAACCCAAACCATTCTGAGATTCTATGGCAGGGTCAGAGCCCCTCTGGGCCAGCTCCCTGTCCAGCCATGAGGAGATCCTGCCTTCCAGCGGTGAGCTCCTCCCACACAGACCATGCTGCTGGTTCCTGGCTTTTGTTTCTTTTCCCTCTCCACACTAAGCAAGACCAATCCAAAAGAGTATTATGCCAATAATCAGAAGCACTGGGAAGTTATAGCAAAGCTGTAACCTCTGATTATTTTCCTTGTAAGAAGCTGTTTATGACACTGTGAGTCTGCATTAGGAGAGGATGCTTTAATACTCTGCATTAGCTTAAAGAAATTAATAGAAAAACCCAACATGAGCCCACTTTCTCAGCTCATGTGAGGTACTGTCACTGCAGAGACAGCAAATACAGCCACATTTGCTAAACCAGCAGTAATTTGCCCCAGAATTGCCTTCAGCACAAATCCTCATCCACCCAACCTCTCTAGTTGCTCACTATTAACCTACACACACATCTCCCACAGTTTCCTGTGCCCAGAGAGCAATGCCCAGGTGCAGAGGGAATTCAATATGTGGGGAGAGAAGAGGAAGGTTTGATTGTCCAGCTCTTTAACTTCATTGAGGATGGTCTTTAACTGCAGAGATGTGACCAGCAGGACCAGGACAGTGACCATCTCCCTGTCCCTGGCACTGGTGAGGCCACATTGAATCCTGGGATCAGTTCTGGACCCCTCAAAGTAAGAGAGACACTGAGGGGGTGGAGCATGTCCAGGGAAGGGAACAGAGCTGGGGAAGGGTCTGGAGCATCAAGAGCAGCTGAGGGAGCTGGGGGAGCTCAGCCTGGACAAAAGGAGGCTCAGGAGGACCTTTTGGGTCTCTGCAGCTCCCTGACAGGAGGGTGGAGCCAGGTGGGGGTTGGGTTCTGCTCCCAGGGAACAGGGGACAGGACAAAAGGAAAAGGCCTCAAGTTGTGCCGAAGGAGGTTCAGGTTGGATATCAGGGAAATTTTCTTCCTCGAAATGGTTGTCCAGCCCTGGCACAGTTGCCCAGGGCAGTGTCGGAGTCCACATCCCTGAAGGGATTTAAAAGCCATGTGGATGCGGCACCTGGGGAGATGGGGCAGTGGTGGCCTTGGCAGTGCTGGGGAATGATTGGGCTTGATGGTCTCAGTGTCCCCCATCCTCTGGTGACACAGTTGTACCTCCAGACTGTTCCACTCCTCAATTGCCAACAGCCACTTTGATAGCTCAGGCAGCAGCTGTTCCACCCCACAGGAAACCATTAGTTAAAATCAGGGGAAAAAAAATAAACATAAGGACAGTCAGGCAACTGGGAAGGACATAAAGAGCTCAGATTTGGCCAGGGCACCTCAAGGATTTCACCTTCAGGGTCTGACCCCTAACTACTCAAAGGAGGTTCCCTTGCCCACGAAAACCCAGAAGCACAGTTCCCCTCCACTGATATGTGTCACCAATTTATCTCACCCTTCTCCTTCACAAGGAATTCAGGTCTCTTCTTCCAATTGAAATGTGCTCTACCACTGCCCATTTTGGGTATTTCAACTTTGGCACCATTTGTGGGAGGATTCTGAAATATTTATAATATGAATCTATTCTCTACTTGAAAGAAAAACCAACAAAACACAGGGGTGGGTGGTGGTTTTTCCTTTCTCCTATTAAGCCTAAATCCCAGCCATCTTATTTTCCTGTCTTTCTCTTACACTGCTCCCTAATCCCCCCCTCAACTATCCATCTTCAGACTGCTCCCTAATCCCCCTCCCACTCCAACCATCCATCTTCAGACTGCATCAAAGATAAATCATGTCCCACCACTCATGAGCAACTTCAATTACCAAATCACTGGAATTCATAAGCCCACCTGAGGGGTGGATGTGGTTCTTTAAGCTTTTGTGATTTCATACTTGGCAAAGAAAAATGGCTTTGCAGTGAACTGATAGAAATTAGACATTTATCAGCATAAAGTGTTCAGATGAACAAGGCAGACACAAGGATGGAGTTCAGAGCATCACACTCAACATAGGGGTTTTTTTAATTTCTTGTGAAGATTTAGGAACCCCCACCAAAAAGTCCTTATTAAACAAAGAAGGTATTAAAAAATATCCTATAAACACAATTCAAGGGCCGCATTAAGGCCTCATGTTTGTTGCTGCTTAAGTGTCAATGGTGTTGTTTCCAGTACCTGTAAAATTTAGGCAGTGAGAGTGAATTAAAAGAAGCAAACTCTGGTTAATGCAGATCTCTAAACCATCAGCTTCCAGATCCCACAGACAGTCCTTGATCAAGCCCCTGTGTTTAAGGGAAGAACATCCTAGAGATTGATAGAGGCCATTAATACAATTAATGCTCTGAGACAGAATCGTAGTAGCTGGATTGTGGAAATCCTAATATTGCACAAAACCTGTAAATAAAGGTATTTTCTGGCTGTCCATGAGCACTTTTTTTTTTTTGCTCAGCAGGGAGAGGACAGGCTTGGAAAAAGCAAAGAGAATGACTGCAATAGCTACACTGAGATTATACACCAAGATGATGTGAGACAAAGCCTTGGCTTGACACCTGCCTGGGTGTGAACACTCCCTCCCACAACACTCCTGTCTCCGGTCCCTGCACTTCTAGGAACTCATCCAGATAATGGCTTTGATGATAGGTATTAAACTGCCCACAACATCTAACCATCCCAGCAGATGGAAGAATCCAAACCACTGGAACACAGCAGCCTACTGTGAGTAAGGAGCTGCTGGCACATCCTGTGATTACGAGCAATTGCAGCAGAGATATTGTGGCAGCAAATTCAAACACATTTCTGAAGTCCAGGAGTAAAAAAAGTTAAAAAAACAAAGACAAGCCCTAAAAGAATCTTGAAAACAAATTCAAATGGCAAGGGTGGGGAGGGAGGAAAACATGACTCTCCACCCTGCAAGTGTTCACAGACAGGCTGGATGAGGCTTGAAGCAACCTGGACTAGTGGAAGGCATCCCTGACATGGGTGGGAATGAGATGAGCTTTAAGGTCCCTTCCAGCCCAAACCAGTCTGCAATTCTATGAGTCTTATCACAGAGAAATTAAAACAAAAATCATAGTAAAACTCTCTCCACCTAAGCCCAGCCACGACTCATTAGGGTTTTTTATTCCCTGGAGAAGAGGTTATCACATTAAAACAAAGATGATGTACTTGTGGAGTGCCTTGGGCCCACCCTGTCCTTCATGGAATAGTACAGGAGTTTTTATCGGGAACTGTAGTAATAGGGTAAAGAGCAATGGGTTCAAACCCTGTGAGTGTGGTGAAGCCCTGGCACAGGTTGCCCAGAGAAGCTGTGGCTGCCCCATCCCTGGAAGTGTCCAAGGCCGGGTTGGACAGGACTTGGAGCAACCTGGGCTTGTGGAAGGTGTCCCTGCCCATGGCAGGGGGTGGAACGAGATGGGCTTTAAGGTCCAACCCAAACCATTCCAGGATTCTATGATTCCATGCTGCAAGATCACCCTGCTCTGACTAGTGGACATCATATGTGGTCTCCCACAACCAAACAGGGTGTTTCCTTGGACGAGTCTGAGCTTTAGAAGTTCTCTGCAAAGGCTGTGAATGTTCATGGAGATGTGCACAGCCAATGAACCAGGACCAGAGCCAGTTCCTTCCGAGGGACCACTTCAAATCCATCAGATGGGTACTCTCAATTCCTGGCCATCCAGGCAAATTTGAACCTGTGATTTAGAGGTGAAGAGCTCTCTATCCCATTACCAGCCATAAAGACCATCTGGTCCCTTTACTCCCTGATTAAAAAAATGGTGCATGCAGTGCATCATCTACCAGAATTAATCCAACTCAGTTTGATGAGTGCTTTTCAGAGGAGGGGGGCAAAAAAAAAAAAAGAAAAAAAAGAAAAAAGTAAGGATGATTCTGGGAAATAAGTCAGTTGGGGAAAGATCCCAAAGCACCCCATCCATTTTAGCTTCGGAACAAGCTTTGTCCCTTGGCAGGGGGTGAGGCGCTGGATCCCTCCATCCCACCGCCCGCGCGTGGACAAAGGGCCCTCTATTGTCCCCGGCCGCCACCCCCAGGCCGGCGGGGCCCCCCCACTATCGCGACAGAGCCCGCCCCGCCCGTACCTGAGCTGTCCATGGTGCTGCCGCCCTCGGCGCGGGGCTGCGGCTGCTGCTGCTGCTGCCGCCCGGGGCTCCGGCCCTGCCCCGGCCCCGCCGCGCCGGCCCCGCCGCGCTCAGCACCGCTGTCCACGAGCTGCAAGGATTCATAGCCGTCACCGCCCGGCTTTTTCCGGTAGCTCCCCAGCAGGCTCATGGGCGAGCCGGGCGCGCCGGGAGCTGCTCCGGCGCCGCGGGCAGGCAGGGAGGGAGGGATGGAGGGAGGGAGGGAGGAGGGATGGAGGGAGGGGACGGAGAGCGCTCCGGCCGCCCCTATGGGAGGGGAAGGGCGGGACCGGACCCCCCCCGCACCCCCCGCCCCGCCGGAAGCGGGCGGGGAGGACGCGGCGCCCGGGAGAAGCATCTTGCGATGGATGGAGCGGCCGCGTCCTCCCCCACCGCCAGCTGCTGCGAGCCATCAGTGAAAGGAAAAGTGCGGGGCTGACACCATTTCTTCTCCGGGCGGTTATCCCTGCGTTCTGGCACGCACAACCCGCTCCCCGGAGCGGTCCTCGGGCTGCACAGCTGGCACGGGGAGGTTCTCAAGCGGGGATCGGCATTAAGAGCTTTCTGTCACACCAGGGAAAGGTGCGTTCCCTGGGAGCGGGCCAAGGTCACTGAGTTCCGGGCTGACACAGCCAGTTCTGCAGTCTGAAGAAGGAGGGATGGCACAGCAGTGTTACACTGAGCCTCCAAAATCCTAAAGAGCATCCCTGGTCTGGTTTAGCACCACGGCTGGATGAGTAACCAGAGAGGGTCCTGGACCACAGCGCTGTAGAATGATGGGCTACATGGGCTGATGCATCAGCATCCCAAGCCCCAGCCTGTGCCACTGCTGGCTTCAAACTGGTGTCACCCAGCTGAAGAAGCTGTCACCTTCTGCTAAGCCATTTTTGTTGTTCTCACCAACCTATTTTTAGCTGTTCACGTGCAAACAGATTCTAGACTAACATAGAGTGTGGCTTTGGACAACTGATGAGTTGTATCTTGCTTGTTTGCATTTTGCAGCCAGAGCTTGTAGATCATAATTTCATTTTGCATGGAACAGAGGAACTGAGGGATGCTCCAAAGGAAATGGCCACTATTAAACTCTTCTAAATGGATTTCATTTTAATATAAGGAAAAATAAAGGCTAAAGGAAGCCCTGGCATCCAGACATGAGCATGCCATCAGTCTCTTGCAGAAAGAAAAGTCCTTTGCTGAGAAAATTACTGTGGATTTGCTTTTAAAATAATAACACCAATAAACAAGGCCAGGTTGGACAGGGCTTGGAGAAACCTGGTCTAGTAGAAGGTATCCCTGCCTATGGCAGGGGATTGGAATAAGTCCAACCAAAGAAGGTCCCTTTCAACCCAAACTGTTCCATGATTCTGTGATTCTAAGCACTTGTGTAGCAATACCCGTAACTTGAAATATCACTGACACTTGGCTTAAACTTTTTTGCTTAACCCTGTGAGGCAGTGGCCATCTGGTCCAGCCATACCTTGTCATGTGCTATTGTTTATGTAACTCCTGAGATTTTGTGTTGCGGAGCAGACAAGGTACATCTGTGACCCAGAATTTTCCCAGAAAAGCCCGAGCAGATTTACAAGCAGCAAACTAAAATGAACTAACCTGACGTAAATGTTTGCAGTCAGGAGCAGTAACAGCGTGAACTCAAGGTTGGGATTCTGAGTTTTCTACCCCTCATTACCAGGCTCAGTACCTTGGTCTGAACAGAGCAAAACATGGATTGCAACACTTAATAGTAGGAATGGGTCTGACTCCCTCTTGGCACCCACATGCAGCAAGCTAATAAAGAAAAAATGAAATCACAGGTATTTTCAGAGCTATTTTCTATATTCGAAGCAACTTGGTCTACTGGAAGGTGTCCCTGCCCATGGCAGGGGGTTGGAACAAGGTCTTTAAGGTTCAACCCAAACCATACTAGAATTCTGTGGTTTTTACTAGAGATCATCTCTGTCTCTACTGGTCAATTCAGGATATGACAATTCCCGTGCTCTGGGATAAAAATGGGAAATTTGGGGTTTCAGGAGGATTTTTATGCATTTTGCTTGTGCAGATAACAGCCTAAACACAACAAAATAGCCTCTTAAAACGGGACATGTGAAGGCTGGATAAAATTTCCATGAGCACCCAAGCCCACTTGCACTGGAAGGAAGAGCAGCCTGTTAGAGGGAATGACCTGGGGAATCTGGCACAACACAAACTCTGCACAACCTATCCCATCTTAAACCATCACCTATGGTCTCCAGCATGCTCTGCTGCCTCTATCCACCAGCTCCAGAAGCTCAGCTTAGGTAAAACTCAGTATCCTAAATCCAGAAATCATCTCTCACTGGTGAGCAGGAAGGGTCTGTCTGCACTGGGCAGCAAAAGGAAAGTCCAACCGAAAATGTTCTCATGGAATAAGGGTACAGGAAAGAGGAGAGGTTCATTTCAGCAGAAATTACAGCTCACCCTTCTCTGAGGACCATAAGAGGTCTGGAATTTTTACTCCTCCAGCCACAGTCTTGTTGTCAGTACCCAACTGACGATGAGCCTCACAGCACATCTGGCTCAACCTTGCTGACCCAATGTTCGTGCCACCCTCATGTCTGAGAGGCAGAGCACAGTTATACTTAAAAAGAAAAAATGTTACTCCTTGTTCAATCCATTATTAATTCATTTCCTTACACATTTGTCCCAGATTTTGGGGGGTCATGGCTGTCTTTCCTTCCAAGAAGCCCCAAATAGGAATCACTGCCATAGCCTGAAGCTCCAGTCTGGAGAAAGAGGATTCTGAAAGCACCAAACAGGGACAGAGCAGCCTCTCCGGGGGACCTTGGGACAGAGGAGGGAGAAGGAAACAGACCTCAAAGTCACACCCTTGCTTGTAATTGCCATTGCTACAAATGCAAGGAGAGGGGATTAGGGAAGCTTGTTGGGTGAGACTCAGTGGAAGCTGTGTTTTCTAGCCTTATGGGAAGTTTAGCTGAAGAGAACATATAAAGCAACATTCCTCTCTCCCCCATTTCTCCCTTTAAGTTGGGCTCATGAAGGGCCACATGGTTTCTCTCTCTCAGAGATCTACAGTATAAAAAATGCTACAGCAAAAAAACCCAAACCACAATCAAAGTACGTGTTGAACTGCACATGACTTTCAAAAGTGAGGAAGGAAGAGGCAGGGAATCAGCTCCTCAGAATTATTCATTGCCCTCCTTGCAGATATATTGATTGGTGGCTGATGCCACAACAGACTATAGATGAGCCATGATTGAGTGGCAGGGCTGGCAGGGGCCACGAGGGCTGGGGGAGACATTAAGGACATGCTAAGGAGGATTATGTGTTGCTCAGGTCTCAAGAGATACAAACCCTCCCTGTTACTGACCTTGGAAAAAATTGATTTGCCAACCTCTACCTCGCTGTTTTGCTCTGTCTGGGTTGCAGCCTCTCCTGGGTACAGTCTCTCTTCATAGCTGTAATCAAGCATCAACTGTACTGAGGTGCAATTTCATTTTCTCCACCTCTCCTCCAATTAGCTGAACAGTTCATGTGAAATATTACACTCTTAATTCTTCATGAACACAATTAAGAAGGGGGGCTGTTGTTAGAATTAAAAATATAGCTTGAAAATTAATTTAATATCTGGAGCAATGCCTTTAAAACTCAATATAGTGAACATTTGTTCCAAAGATATCCCACTGTGAGTGCTGAACTCTCCCTGTGCAAGGTGTTTCTGCAAGAAGTCTGGGTGTACGTGCATAGAGTCATAGAATCACCGGATCATGGAATGGTTTGAGTGGGAAAGGAACCTTGAAGATCATCTAGTTCCAAACCTCTGCCATGGGCAGGGACACCTTCCACTAGACCAGGTTGCTCAGAGCCCTCAGAGCCTCAGAGTTACAGACTCACAGAATCACAGACTGGTCTGGGTTGGAAGGGACCTTAAAGTTCATCTTGTTCCACCCCCTGCCATGGGCAGGGACACCTTCCATGTGTTTTGTGAGCTGTACAGCAAGGA